>NC_041380.1:117455400-117488811 GCF_002162155.2 Triticum dicoccoides
GGAGGGGGCTGCTAGCTACTTCGCACTTTGCTAGGTGAACCTCGGTTGAGGGGGAGGGGGCATGCATTCATATATAGCTTAGGATTCCCTTCATGCCGACACGAGGGAGGAGGGGGGCTGCTAGCTACTTCGCACTTTGCTAGGTGAACCTCGGTTGAGGGGGAGGGGGCATGCATTCATAGCTTAGGATTCCCTTCGTGCTGACACGAGAGGGTGGGAGCAAGCAATACCGTGCGCATTGCGAGGGAGGTGCCACATCGAAGTTGCATTTGGTATTTGAAAATCAAACCACCCTTTTGATACATAAATTTGGTCCACATGCAAGTGTGTTCGTGTTCTGACCCTCTCCCTCGTCATTTTTCGCCAAATTTATGAACAGACAAGTCGGATGACGCAACAGACACGGTTCACTCAAACTAACCATGTGCCCCGTCGATGCACCTGTCACGCACACACCCGTGCAATGTTTCTTGTTCCCAATTCCGCCTGCATCAAAAATATCTACCCGCCTTGAGGGTTTTTCTTTTCATAACACACGGTTGTTATCTCCGGACCGTGTGCGATGCACTATCATCAAAATTTTCAATAGCCCGGAATTTCACTCCCACGTTTGACTCCCGCGTAGTAAAATTTTCAGTACCCGTGTCATTTCCTCAAACACCCCCCCACACACACACCAAAACCTCCTCGGGCGTGCACGCACACACACACACACACCCTCCCTCGCTCGAAACCCTAGCAAAGTCCCCGGCGCCGCCGCCGCCGCAAGGTCTCCATTGTCAACATCTGCCGGTTTGCCCTTGCAGCTTACCCACCAATCTCCATACCCAGGCCGCCTTGAGTTTCTTAGATGACGCCTGCCAAACGCCCCCATTCCCATAGATCCCCATCCCCCACTCCAGAGCGTTGCAGCCTAAGCCCGACTACGCTTCCCATGGATCTTGAGGAGCGACTGGCCCAAAAAGGTGTATAGCGGTCCCTTCGCCCGACGTTGCCGAGGAAGCTGACGACCATTACTGGTTGCAGGCACTCAAGCAGCGAACTAGAGTATGTGGGAATGTCTCGTCCACCGGCTATGACATCGAGGTCATCAATAGCGACGCCCTGAGGCGGGCTATGTCACAGGTTAAGTGGCCCACCCCAACCCCTCGGGTTCGACCGCCGCTGATCTCATCCATGGCCCAGCCGCTGATCTCCTCTGGCTCGCTGTAAAAAATCTGCCAGTCTACATCGCCATCGAGCCCCTTTTGTCATTTCTGAAGGACACGTTCTGCGATGCTGGCTAGGTATCCACAGCTTCCAAGTCAGACCTCATCAACGGCGACCACGAGGAGGGCACCCTCTCCGGCTCTTCCAAGGGGAAAGAGCCCATCTGCTATTCCAAGGGGAAAGCGCCCGTCTGCGACATCAGGGAGGGCACCCTATAGCCATGCTCTTCCAAGGGGAAGGAGCCCATCTACGACAACATGGAGCGCATCCAGGGTCCGTGCTCTTCCCACAGGAACGAGCCCATCTGTGACAAATGAGGAAACCCATGATTTGTTTATTTCAGTTGTTCACATTGTGATGCTCTATATGTGCAATTATTTACTGTGCAGTACATTTCATCAATCCAGTTTTAAACATACCGATAGGAATGCATATATTTGCTTGCTGTTAAGCCTGTTATAGCTAGCATATGCCTCTTTTAAAGTTTTTTGATTGTTCGGTTGTTTGTAGTTAGCATATGTTCAGTTTCAAATGCTATCTTTGGTTGTTCGTACTATGCCTTGTTTATTCCAGTTATTCACAACATGATGTTCTATATGTGCAAGTATGAACTATGCAGTTCAATTTCATCAGTACCAGTTTCAACAATACCACTATGAATGACTACATTTGGTTGCTGCATCTTGTAGTTAACACGCCTTTCCATTTTTATTTAACCATAACCAGTGTACTTAGACCGGCACAATACCAGTTTGAATGACCATGTTCGCTTGTTGTTAAATGTTAGGGCTGTTTGCAGTTAGCACACCTTTCCACTTGTTTTGCTTTACTAGCGTGCTTAAACCTGCACACTGAAGCTATCTTTTGGAGATTATTTTGTCTTCCATGTGTAATTGGTTGATGTTTAGCCTGTTGTGCTTAACATGCTTCTTGATGTACCTACACAGGACAATTTTGGGAACGACTGTTGTTTTCCATCGAGGTTAGTTTCATCCCATGGCTTATATCTGCTCACTGTTCAGGATATCCGTAGCTGGTACCATATAGGCCGGCGACTAATAAGGGACTAATCGGTGAATCGGACTTTTAACTGAATATATCTGCAACCCATTTTTCCTTAGGTTAACTAGGGCCATATGTAATATATCTGAGGCTACATAGCAACCTGCACTATACTTAATGTCTAAATATGCAATCCTAGGCTACATAGCAACAAGGAAGAGTGTTACATTAATGTTCTAATGATGTCTAGATATACGTAGAAGAGCAGCAGTAGCAGCAACAACAACAACAACACAACCCTGTTTGGATACTCAACTTAGCTAGAGGTTAGAGTTAGTTTCTAGCTCATTCCTAACCCTGAACTAACTACATCCAAAGAGTTGTTTGGATGGCAGGGTTAGATTAACAATAAATGCACTAGGAGAACTAGCTCCAATTAGCACATCTTGGGTTGGATACTAGTTTTTTGGGTGGGTTATAGATGCAACTAGCTCAAACGAGCCCTCATGTTTAGCTATTTGAGCCCGAACTAGCTCAAACTAACTGTAAGTCGTGGACAGAGCAGCAGATAATTTTTAAGAACGACCTAACTCCTTCCGGCCCATAATATAAGATGTTAATTCATCTAATATGTGAGCATATTGGATGTTATAAGATACTCCCTCCTTCCCTAAATATTTGTTCTTTTTAGATATTTCAAATGGACTACCACATATGGATGTATATAGACACATTATAAAAGAGTGTTGTACTACATCATTGTGCCATTGCTGTTTAGCTTCTAATATTAACTTGGTGCTTTTAGGTACATATGTCATTGGTGAAGATCCGCGTTTTGACCCTTTCTGCGTATGGGGCAATGATATATCGATGAACCAGCATCAAGTGAGGAAGCTGATAAAGATTGTTAGTAAAATGGGTCCAAAGATGGCAAAAACTATTTGTTTAGACTTTATCCAAGACAATAGCGAACATATGTACCTATGAATCGAATAATGCATTGGTTGTTTGAACCTGATGGATATGAATAAAGCTGTAGCATACATTCAAATCCAAATCCGATACAATTTGCAAAAGCCGCAATTAAATTACGGTGCAATTACGCTCTCCAGGTTGTTACGGCACACATGGTTGGTAAAACACAAACGTTTGCGATATGCACCATAACCGAGACAGTTCACAGAGAGGAAACATGTGCAAGCACGCACACAGTTGTCGTTCACAAACGGTGCGGGTAAACTAAACGCTTGTGTTAGTTGCCTTATCGTACACGATTCGCAATCATGACTGTTTCTAATGAAGTATGCATCGTAAATGTTGCACCGCAGAATAGCGTGTGCGATAGTTGTCGTGTACGACGATGTTACGACGGTCCGACGTTTCGTAATCCTGTCCGACACTCGTATGACAATTAGCTAATCTTCTTAACGGTGAACCATTTGTGATGGACCGCGCATCATACACGTTCTATAATAGTGAACCGTTTGTGATGGGTCGCGCATCGTAAACGTAGCACCACAAAATACCGACTGCGATGGCAATGCGAGCAGAAATGAGTAGGAGTACTGTAGGGGCCCTATCCCCGACGGTTTTTGGGTCGTGTGGGAAGGACCCCCTACCGCGCACACTCACTTGGCGACGGTTCCAAATGCCGTCACGGAAAGGGGTTAAAAACCGTTTGTTTAGGACCAACGCGCACCAGTGATCATATCAGTGGGTAATGACTGTTGTCCCACTATGGTGACCCCTTAATCTATAAAAGGAGGCCCATGGCAATCGTAGGAGGGCGTTAGAGAGGGTTGGAAACTTAACAAAACCCAAGACACCATACGCTTGTGGTCACCGTAGCCTTGAGGCATGCCTTGCCGGGCAAGTGTACCACACACCACCACGTTCATTTCCACCATCAATCCACCAAAGCAGGAGTAGGGTCTTATGCCTCGCGGTGGACCGAACCTAGGTAAATTGCTTGTGTGCTCTCTGACGTGCTGCCGCGCGCTGTTCTGCTCTTTGTGCAATGCGACGTCCCCCGCCGAACTAGCAAAGGGCTACCCGATCCCATAGGTGGCCATGGATATCCCGCGACATCACGTCTTGACCATATCACATCACAACATGCCCTGCAAAAACAAGTTAGATGTCCTCTACTTTGTTGTTGCAAGTTTTACCTGGCTACTAGGGCTTCTAGCAAGAACCATTCTTACCTACGCATCAAAACCACAATGATTTTTCGTCAAGTGTGTTGTTTTAACCTTCAACAAGGACTGGCCGTAGTCAATCTCGATTCAACTAAAGTTTGAGAAATAGACGCCCGTGAGCCACCTGTGTGCGAAGCACATCGGTAGAACCAGTCTCATGAACGCAGTCGTGTAATGTCGGTCCGGGCCACTTCATCCAACAATACTATCGAATCAAAGTAAGATGTTGGTGGTAAGAAGTATGACTATTATCGCCCACAACTCTTTGTGTTCTACTCGTGCATATATCATCTACGCATAGACCTGGCTCAGATGCCACTGTTGGGAACATAGTAATTCAAAAAAGTTCCTACGATCATGCAAGATCTATCTAGGAGATGCATAGCAATGAGATGGGAGAGTGTGTCCACGTACCCTCGTAGACCGAAAGTAGAAGCGTTTAGTAACGCGGTTGATGTAGTCGAATGTCTTCATGATCCAACCGATCCAAGTACCGAACGTACGGCACCTCCGTGTTCAGCACACGTTCAGCACAATGACGTCCCGCGAGCTCTTGATCCAGTAGAGGATCGAGGGAGAGTTTCGTTAGCACGACGGTGTGGTGACGATGTTGATGATGTGATCTGCGCAGGGCTTCGCCTAAGCACTATGACAATATGACTGAGGTGGTAAACTGTGGAGGGGGGCACCGCACATGGCTAAGACAATTGATGTTGTGCCTTTGGGGTGCCCTCTGCCCATGTATATAAAGGATGGGGAGGAGGAGGCCAGACAAGGGGGAGGCGCTCCAAGGGGGGAGTCCTACTAGGATTCCAAACCTAGTAGGATTCCCCCCCCCTTTCCTTCCAACGAAGAGGGGGGAAGGGGAAAGAAGGGAGAGTGAGAAGAAAAGAGGGGGCCGCGCCCCCTCCCCTTATCCAATTCGGATTGGGGCAAGGGGGCGGGCCCCACCTCCTGTGGCCTGCCTCCTCTCCTCCACTATGGCCCATTAGGCCTAATAACTTTCCCAAGGGGGTTCCGGTAACCTCCCGGTACTCCGGAAAATCCATGATCTTCTTCGGAACCATTACGGTGTCCGTATATAACCTTACAATATATCAATCTTTACCTCTTGACCATTTCAAGACTCCTCGTCATGTTCGTGATCTCATCCAGGACTCCGAACAAACTTCGGTCATCAAAAAGACATAACTCATAATACAAATCGTCATCGAACGTTAAGCGTGTGGACCCTATGGGTTCGAGAACTATGTAGACATGACGGAGACATATCTCTAGTCAATAACCAATAGCGGAACCTGGATGCTCATATTGGCTCCTACATATTCTACAAAGATCTTTATCGGTCAAACCGTATAACAACATACGTCATTCCCTTTGTCATCAGTATGTTACTTGCCCAGGATTTGATCGTCGGTATCATCATACCTAGTTCAATCTCGTTACTAGCAAGTCTCTTTACTCGTTCTATAATGCATCATCCCGCAACTAACTCATTAGTCACATTGCTTGCAAGGCTTATAGTGATGTGCATTATCGAGAGGGCCCAGAGATACCTCTCCGATACACAGAGTGACAAATCCTAATCTTGATCTATGCAAACTCAACGAACACCTTCGGAGAGACACCTGTAGAGCATCTTTATAATCACCCAGTTATGTTGTGACGTTTGATAGCACACAAGGTGTTCCTCCGGTATTTGGGAGTTGCATAATCTCATAGTCAGAGGAATATGTATAAGTCATGAAGAAAGCAATAGCAATAGAACTTAATGATCATTATGCTAAGCTAACCGATGGTCTTGTCCATCACATCATTCTCTAATGATGTGACCCTTTCATAAAATGACAACACATGTCTATGGTTAGGAAACTTAACCATCTTTGATTAATGAGCTAGTCAAGTAGAGGCATACTAGGGACACTCTGTTTTGTCTATGTATTCACACATGTACTAAGTTTCCGGTTAATACAATTCTAGCATGAATAATAAACATTTATCATGATATAAGTAAATATAAATAACAACTTTATTATTGCCTCCAGGGCATATTTCCTTCACCGGATCCCCAAACGGACTCCAGATCTGGCCTCCCAATGAAGAATAGGAGGTGACGGCGGCTCCGTCTCGTGGATCGCGATAATTCTTTCTCCCTGATTTTTCTCTCCAAATATGTGATTTCATAGTATCAGGGTTGAGGTCTACGGGGCTACCAGGTGGGGACAACCCACCTGGGCACACCAGGAGGGGCGCGCGCCCTGGTGGGTTGTGCCCACCCAGGTGCCCCCCTCTGGTGGATCTTGGCTCCAGAAATTGTCCATATTGATATAAAAAATCCTCGCAAAGTTTTGGTCCATTCCGAGAACTTTTATTTCTGCACAAAAACAACACCATGGTAGTTCTGCTGAAAACAGCGTCAGTCCGGGGTTACTTTCATTCAAATCATGCAAATTAGAGTCCAAAACAAGAGGAAAAGCGTTAGGAAAAGTAGATACGTTGGAGACGTATCAGGGCATCCCCAAGCTTAGGTGCTTGAGACTTCTTGAAATATTATCTTGGGATGCCTTGGGCATCCCCAAGCTTGAGCTTTTGTGTCTCCTTAATTCTTCTCATATCACGGTTTTCCTAGATCTCAAAAGCTTCATCCACACAAAACTCAACAAGAACTCATGAGATAAGTTAGTATAAACCAATGCAAAACCCTTATCATTCTCTACTGTAGAAAATCACTAAAATTATTATTCAACATTGCATACTAAATTCCTCTACATATTTAATACTCCTATCCTCAAATAGGATCATTAAACAAGCAAACATATGCAAACAATGCAAACATAACAGCAATCTGCTAAAACTGTACAGTCTGTAAAGAATGCAAGAGTATCAATACTTCCCTAAATCCAAAAGTTATGACAATTTCCCACACTGAAAAAAATTTATTAGAGCTTATTTTGCAAAAAGTTTCAACATTTTATCACATACTGACTTTTCTAGGGAATTTTTGCAACATCAATAAACTTTCTGTTTTGAAACAGCAACATATAGACTTGCAAAATAAGCATGGCAAAGGCTATACTTGATATTTTTATTGAAAAGAAAGATGCAAAACATTATTCTAAAAAACAGCAAGAAAATCCTAACAAAATAAAATGATGCTCCAAGCAAAACAATATCATGTGACGAATGAAAACATAGCTCCGAGTAAGGTTACCGATAATGTTGGAGACGAAAGAGGGGATGCCTGCCGGGGCATCCCCAAGCTTAGTTGTTGTGATCTTCCTTGGATATTAACTTGTGTGCCTTGGTCATCCCCAAGCTTATGGTCTTGTCACTCCTTATTCCCCTCATATCGATATCTCACCCAAAACTTGAAAACTTCAATCACACAAAACTTAACGGAACTTTGTGAGATAGGTTAGTATGGTAAAGAGCAAACCATTTCACTTTTGGTATTGTCAAATACAAGATTCATAATTGTTCTCACATAATGCCTACTTTAGCATATCATTTCCACAATTTATATTGAGCAATATAAGCCATGGAAACTAGAAAACAAGCAAACTATGCATTGAAAACAGAACAGTCTGTAGTAATCTGTATACTCGAACCATACTTCTGCTACTCCAAAAATCCTGAATAAGTAGAAAAAACTAGGAAATTTGTCTATTAATCTTCTTCAAAAATAATCAGCGTTTTATCACGCTTCTGTAGAATTGTTTTCCTGAGCGCAAAAGTTTCTGTTTTTCAGCAAGATTAGATCAACTATCACCATAAGCCATCCCAAAGGTCTTACTTGGCACTTTATTGAAACGAAAGCAATAAAACATGATTACTACAGTAGCATAATCATGTGAACACACAAAAATAGTAGGTAAAAGTGTTGGGTTGTCTCCCAACAAGCGCTTTTCTTTAATGCCATTTAGCTAGGCATGATGATTTCAATGATGTTCGCATAAAAGATAAGAATTGAAACATAAAGAGAGCATCATAAATCATAAGTTCCTCTCTCATAATAATTTTCAGTAGAATCATGAATAGATTCATCAATATAACCATCACATAAAGCATTCTTTTCATGATCCAAAAGCATAGAAAATTTATTACTCTCCATATAAGCAATTTTATTCTCATTCATTAGTGGGAGTATCATTGGAAACTCAAATACTATAAATTGTTCCCACATTAAAAGAGTAATGTTCAGTAAAAGGATAATAAAAATTATGAAAATAATTATCACTACTTTTTATAACATAAGTATCATCACAATAATCATCATAAGTAGGAGGCAAGCAATCATCATAGCAAATTTAATCATGCAAAATAAGGGGACTAAAAAGATCATCTTCATCAAGCATAGCATCCCCAAGCTTGGGACAAACATTAATTGCAGAAAATAAATTCTCAAACATGTCATTCTCATCAAATATAGCATCCCCAAGCTTGTGGCTTGGCATATCATAAGCATAATCACTCTCATCATTAATAGTATGAATAGCACCAATGATATAATAATTTCTATCATCATAATTTCCCAAGTTGGTGCCAAAAATATTTCCAATATTATAAGAAGTATAATTATTTTCCCAATCATAATCATCACAAAAAGCAATAGGCATAACAAAATCATCATCAAGTGCATCATCCTCCACAATTATTTTTGTTTCATTTTCATGAGGCAGAACAATAATAGGAGCAACATTATTCGGGAGAGATATCTCTTTACCTCTATTCTTTATTCTTTTCCTTTTCCTCTTCACCACCTCATGTGTGGGTTTAATTAATTTTTTCAAACTTCTTATTGATGAGATTTGTTGAATAGGAAGCTCCTCCTCGTTACCTGATTCATCATAATAAACACTAGGAGGGTATTGAGAAACATTTTCCCTTTCGTTAGTACTCTCTTCATATTCTATTTGTTTTCTTATCTTTAGATAGTTGGCAATATAAGGATTCTCAATGTAATTTACCGCACAAAACATATAAATTTCCTCTAGATCAAAATCAAGAAATCTCTCTAGATTAAATTTTGGAATACCCTTAGTTATATGTTTCATTTCTACATATCCCAAAAGAAGGCCGAGCTCTTTATGATGCTCAAGGGTAATCAAGTTATCACAATTTTTGGACACAATTTGATCATAAACAATTTTCATTGGAGATTTAAATGACCAGGTTCATTGCAAAGTTCACAATGATGGCGGAAAAAATTAAATCTTTCAGGACAATCATCTAGCCTCTCTTGCAACTTTTTCGTTTCTAAATATTTATGCTTCTTACAAAATCTATCTTCCCTTTTTTGTGTGCATTTGCACTCCCAATTCACTCCTCAGAAATTGACATGCTTATAAGAAAAAAATTGTCATGACTTGTGCAATCATCATTAGCATTTTGGATATTAAAGAATGCATACTAACAACAATGCAATCATGCTCATCATTCAAATATTTTATGCCAAACATTTTATTGACTTATTCTTCTAACAATTGAGCACAATTTTCCAAACCATCATTTTCAAGAAAGATATTATAAAGTTGATCAATAATATGATGCAACCTCAATTCTATTTTTTGTAGTTTTCTTTTTATAAACCAAACTAGTGATAAACAAGAAACTAAAAGATTTGATTGCAAGATCTAGAGATATACCTACATGAACTCACCTCCCCGGCAACGGCGCCAGAAAAGAGCTTCATTGACGGGATGTGAGTGCCGCTTACCTAACCTCCCCAACAACGGCGCCAGAAAAGAGCTTGATGTCTACTATGCAACTTTATTCTTGTAGACTCGTGTTGGGCCTCCAAGCGCAGAGTTTTGTAGGACAGTGGCAATTTTCCCTAAACAGGATGACCTAAGGTTTATCAATCCGTGGGAGGTGTAGGATGAAGGTGGTCTCTCTCAAACAACCCTGCAACCAAATACAAGAAATCTCTTGTGTCCCCAACACACCCAATACAATGGCAAATTGTATAGGTGCACTAGTTTGGCGAAGAGATGGTGATAAAAGTGTGATATTGATGGTACAAATATTTTTTTATAATCTAAATAAATAAAAACAGCAAGGTAGCAAATAGTAAGCGGGCACAAAAATGGCATTTTAATGCTTGAAAATGAGGCATAGGGTTCGTACTTTCACTAGTGCAATCTCTCAACAGTGCTAATATAATTGGATCATATAACCACCCCTCAAAGTGTGATGAAGAATCACTCCAAATATCCTATCTAGCCGAGAACATAAGAAGAAATTGTTTGTAGGGTACAAAACCACCTCGAAGCTATTCTTCTCGATCGATCTATCCAAGAGTTCGTACTAAAATAACACCAAATAATTTCACATTCATAATACTCAATCCAACACAAAGAACTTCAAAGAGTGCCCCAAGATTTCTACCGTAGAAACAAAAGACGAGAACATGCATCAACCTCTATGCATAGATTACCCCAATATCACCGCGGGAATCCGCGAGTTGAATGCCAAAACACATATCAAGTGAATCAATAAGATACCCCATTGTCACCATTAGTATTCATATGCAAGACATATATCAAGTGCTCTCAAATCCATAAAAGTATTTAATCCGATAACAATGAAATCTCAAAGGGAAAAACTCAATTCATCACAACAAGATAGAGAGGGAAAACACCATATGATCCGACTATATTAACAAAGCCCGCGATACATCAAGATCGTGACATCTCAAGAACACGAGAGAGAGAGAGAGAGAGAGAGAGATTAAACACAAAGCTACTGGTACAAACCCTCAGCCCTATGGGTGGACTACTCCCTCCTCATTGTGGTGGCCGTCGGGATGATGAAGATGGCCACCGGAGATGATTCCCCTCTCCGGCAGGGTGCCGAAATGGGGTCTAGATTGGTTTTAGGTGTCTACAAAGCCTTGCGGCGGCGGAACTTCTGATCTAGGTTAACCCCGATGGTTTTTGGATTTTTTGGGAACTTCTAGGGTAAAGAGGGGGTGGAGGAGGCCACCGAGGTGGGCACAACCCACCTGGGCGCGCCTGGGCCCCCAAGCACGCCCTGGTGGGTTGTGCCCCCCTCATGGCACCCCAGGTGCTGCTCTGGCACATTGGTGATCTTGCGGTGTTTGGTCTCCATTTGATATTGATTTCCTGTGATGTAAAAAATAAGAAAAAAAAACTAGCACTGGGCACTGGGTCAATAGGTTAGTCCCAAAATAAGATATAAAGTTGATATAAAATGATTGTAAAACATCCAAGAATGATAATAAAACACCATGAATACTTCATAAATTATAGATACGTTGGAGACATATCAGTACATCGAGAGGCATGTTAAGCACAACAGGGTAAACATCAACCAAAATTATCCATGGCAGACAAAATAATCTCCAAAAGATAGCTTCAGTGTGCAGGTTTAAGCACGCTAGTAAAGCAAAACAAGTGAAAAGGTGTGTTAACTGGAACAGGCCTAACATTTAACAACAAGCAAACATATTCATTCAAATTGGTATTGTGACGGTCTAAGTACACTGGTTATTGTTAAATAAAAATGGAAAGGCGTGTTAACTACAAGATACAACAACCAAATGTAGGCATTCATAGTAGTATTGCTGAAACTGGTATTGATGAAATTGAACTGCACAGGTCATACTTGCACATATAGAACATCACGTCGTGAATAACTAGAATAAACAAGGCATACTACGAACAACCAAAGATAGCATTTGAAACTGGACATATGCTAACTAAAAACAACCGAACAATCAAAAAACTTTAAAAGAGGCATATGTTAGCTGTAACGGGCTTAACAGCAAGCAAATATATGCACTCCTATCAGTATGTTTAAAACTGGATTGATGAAATGTACTACACAGTAAATAATTGCACATATAGAACATCACATTGTGAACAACTGAAATAAACAAGGCATACTGCAAACAACCAAATATAGAAATTAAAATTGGACATGTTCTCACTACACAACAAAAAGGACTCGACAAAACAAATCATGGATTCCCCCTGTGAAGAGGCACGACAAAACAAATCATGGGTTTCCTCACTTGTCACAGATGGGCTCGTTCCTGTGGGAAGATCATGGACCCTGGATGCGTTTCATGTTGTCATAGATGGGCTCCTGTTGGGGAACGTAGCAGAAATTCAAAATTTTCTACGCATCACCAAGATCAATCTATGGAGTAATCTAGCAACGAGGGGAAGGAGAGTGCATCTACATACCCTTGTAGATCGCTAAGCGGAAGCGTTCAAGAGAACGGGGTTGAAGGAGTCATACTCGTCGTGATCCAAATCACTGGAGATCCTAGTGCCGAACGGACGGCACCTCCGCGTTCAACACACGTACAACCCGACGACGTCTCCCATGCCTTGATCCAGCAAGGAGAGAGGGAGAGGTTGAGGAAGACTCCATCCAGCAGCAGCACAATGGTGTGGTGGTGGTGGAGGAGCGTGGTGATCCAGCAGGGCTTCGCCAAGCACTGCGAGATATGAGGAGAAAGAGAGGTAGGGCTGTGCCATGGAGAGGTTAGAAACTCCTCTGCTGGCAGCCCCAAAGACCTCAACTATATATAGGGGAGAGAGAGGGGGCTGCGCCCCCACCTAGGGTTCCACCCTAGGGGCGGCGGCCAGCCCAGATCCCATCTGGTGGGGCAGCCAAGGGGGGATAGAGGGGAAACTTGCCCCCCAAGCTAGGTGGGGCGCCCCCTCCCCAAACCCTAGGCGCCTTGGGCCCTTGTGGGGGGCGCACCAGCCCACCTGGGGCTGGTCCCCTCCCACACTTGGCCCATGCAGCCCTCCAGGGCCGGTGGCCCCACTTGGTGGACCCCCGGAACCCTCCCGGTGGTCCCGGTACATTACCGATAAAACCCGAAACTTTTCCGGTGACCAAAACAGGACTTCCCATATATAAATCTTTACCTCCGGACCATTCCGTAACTCCTCGTGACGTCCGGGATCTCATCCGGGACTCCGAACAACATTCGGTAATCACATACAAATTTCCTTTATAACCCTAGCGTCATCGAACCTTAAGTGTGTAGACCCTACGGGTTCAGGAACCATGCAGACATGACCGAGACGTTCTTCGGTCAATAACCAACAGCGGGATCTGGATACCCATGTTTGTTCCCACATGTTCCACGATGATCTCATCGGATGAACCACGATGTCGAGGATTCGATCAATCCCGTATACAATTCCCTTTGTCTATCGGTATGATACTTGCCCGAGATTCGATCGTTGGTATCCTGATACCTTGTTCAATCTCGTTACCGGCAAGTCTCTTTACTCGTTCTATAACACATCATCCCGTGATCAACTCCTTGATCACATTGTGAACATTATGATGATGTCCTACCGAGTGGGCCCAGAGATACCTCTCCGTCACACGGAGTGACAAATCCCAGTCTCGATTCGTGCCAACCCAACAGACACTTTCGGAGATACCTGTAGTGTACCTTTATAGCCACCGAGTTACGTTGTGACGTTTGGCACACCCAAAGCACTCCTACGGTATCCGGGAGTTGCACAATCTCATGGTCTAAGGAAATGATACTTGACATTAGAAAAGCTTTAGCAAACGAACTACACGATCTTGTGCTAGGCTTAGGATTGGGTCTTGTCCATCACATCATTCTCCTAATGATGTGATCCCGTTATCAACGACATCCAATGTCCATGGTCAGGAAACCTTAACCATCTATTGATCAACGAGCTAGTCAACTAGAGGCTTACTAGGGACATGGTGTTGTCTATGTATCCACACATGTATCTGAGTTTCCTATCAATACAATTCTAGCATTGGATAATAAACGATTATCATGAACAAGGAAATATAATAATAACCAATTTATTATTGCCTCTAGGGCATATTTCCAACAGTCTCCCACTTGCACTAGAGTCAATAATCTAGTTCACATCGCCATGTGATTAACACTCATAGGTCACATCGCCATGTGACCAACATCCAAAGAGTTTACTAGTGTCACTAAACTAGTTCACATCATCATGTGATTAAGACTCAATGAGTTCTGGGGTTTGATCATGTTTTGCTTGTGAGAGAGGTTTTAGTCAACGGGTCTGCAACAATCAGGTCCGTATGTACTTTGCAAATCTCTAGGTCATATTATAAATGCTGCTTCCACGCTCCACTTGGAGCTATTCCAAATGGTTGCTCCACTATACGTATCCGGTTTGCTACTCTGAGTCATTCGGATAGGTGTAAAAGCTTGCATCGATGTAACCCTTTACGCCGAACTCTTTATCACCTCCATAATCGAGAAACATGTCCTTATTACTCCAAGGATAATTTTGACCGCTATCTAGTGATCCACTCCTGGATCACCTTTGTACCCTCTTGCCAGACATGTGGCAAGTCACACATCAGGTGCGGTACTCAGCATGGCATACCGTATAGAGCCTATGACAAAAGCATAGGGGACGACATTCGTCCTTTCTCTTTCTTCTGTCGTGGTCGAGCTTTAAGTCTTAACTTCATACCTTACAACTCAGGCAAGAACTCCTTCCTTGACTGATCCATCTTGAACACCTTCAAGATCATGTCAAGGTATGTGCTCATTTGAAAGTACCATTTAGCGTTTTTGATCTATCCTCATAGATCTTGATGCTCAATGTTCAAGTAGCCTAATCCAGGTTTTCTATTGAAAAACACTTTTCAAATAACCCTATATGCTTTCCAGAAATTCTACATCATTTCTGATCCACAATATGTCAACAACATATACTCATCAGAAATTCTATAGTGCTCCCACTCACTTCTTTGGAAATACAAGTTTCTCATAAACTTTGTATAAACCCAAAATCTTTGATCATCGCATCAAAGCGTACATTCCAACTCCGAGATGCTCACTCCAGTCCTTAGAAGGATCGCTGGAGTTAGCATACCTTTTAGCATCCTTAGGATCGACAAAACCTTTCTGATTGTATCGCATACAACCTTTCCTTACGAAAACTGGTAAGGAAACTCGTTTTGACATCCATCTGCTAGATTACATAAATGCAACTAATGCTAACATGATTCCGACGGACTTAAGCATTGCTACGGATGAGAAGATCTCATCGTAGTCAACTCCTTGAACTTGTGAAGAACTCTTCGCCACAAGTCGAGCTTCATAGACGGTGACATTACCGTCTACGTCCGTCTTCTTCTTAAAGATCCATTTATCTCAATGGCTTGCCGATCTTTGGGAAAGTCCACCAAAGTCCATGCTTTGTTCTGATACATGGATCCTATCTCGGATTTCATGGCTTCTAACCATTTGTCGGAATTCAGGCCCACCATCTCTTCTCCATAGCTCGTAGGTTCATTGTTGTCTAGCAACATGACTTCCAAGACAGGATTACGTACCACTCTGAAGTAGTACGCATCCTTGTCATCCCACGAGGTTTGGTAGTGACTTGATCTGAAGTTTCATGATCACTATCATAAGTTTCTACTTCAATTGGTGTAGGTGCCATAGGAACAACTCACTGTGCCCTGCCACACACTAGTTGAAGAGACGGTTCAATAACCTCATCAAGTCTCCACCATCCTCCCACTCAATTCTTTCGAGAGAAACTTTTCCTCGAGAAAGGACCCGATTCTAGAAATAATCCCTTATTGCTTTTGGAGAGACAGGAGGTATACCCAACTGTTTTTGGGTGTCCTATGAAGATGCATTTATCCGCTTTGGGTTCGAGCTTATCAGCTTGAAACTTTTTCACATAAGCGTTGCAGCCCCAAACTTTTAAGAAATGACAGCTTAGGTTTCTCTAAACCATAGTTCATATGGTGTCATCTCATCGGAATTACGTGATGCCCTATTTAAAGTGAATGTGGTTGTCTCTAATGCCTAACCCATAAACTATTGTGGTAATTCGATAAGAGACATCATGGTATGCATCATATCCAATAGGGTGCAGTTATGATGTTCGGACACACCATCACACTATGGTGTTCCGGGCTGTATTAGTTGTGAAACAATTTCCACAATGTCTTAATTCTTTGCCAAACTCATAATTCAGATATTCATCTCTACGATCATATCATAGACATTTTATCCTCTTGTCACGACGATGTTCAACTTCACTCTGAAATTACTTGAACCTTTCAATAATTCAGACTCGTGATTCATCAAGTAAATATACTCAACATCTACTCAAATCATCTGTGAAGTAAGAACATAACGATATCCACTACACGCCTCAGCACTCATTGGACTGCACACATCAAAATGTATTACTTCCAACAAGTTGCTTTCTAGTTCCATTTTACTGAAAACGAGGCTTTCAGTCATCTTGCCCATGTGGTATGATTTGCATGTCTCAAGTGATTCAAAATCAAGTGAGTCCAAACGGTCCATTTGCATGGAGTTTCTTCATGCATATACACCAATAGACATGGTTCGCATGTCTCAAACTTTTCAAAACGAGTGAGCCCAAAGATCCATCAACATGGAGCTTCTTCATGCGTTTTATACCGATATGACTTATGTGGCAGTGCCACAAGTAGGTGGTACTATCATTACTATCTTATATCTTTTGGCATGAACATGTGTATCACTACGATCGAGATTCAATAAACCATTCATTTTAGGTGCAAGACCATTGAAGGTATTATTCAAATAAACAGAGTAACTATTATTCTCTTTAAATGAATAACCGTATTGCGATAGACATAATCCAATCATGTCTATGCTCAACGCAAACACCAAATAACAATTATTTAGGTTTAACACCAATCTCGATGGTAGAGGGAGCGTGCGATGCTTGATCATATCAACATTGGAAACACTTCCAACACATATCGTCAGCTCACCTTTAGCTAGTCTCCGTTTATTCCGTAGCTTTTATTTCGAGTTACTAACACTTAGCAACCGAACCGGTATCTAATACCCTGGTGCTACTAGGAGTACTAGTAAAGTACACATTAACACAATGTATATCCAATATACTTCTATCTACCTTGCCAGCCTTCTCATCTACCAAGTATCTAGGGTAATTCTGCTCCAGTGGTTGTTCCCCTTATTACAGAAGCACTTAGTCTCGGGTTTGGGTTCAACCTTGGGTTTCTCCACTAGAGCAGCAGCTGATTTGCCGTTTCATGAAGTATCCCTTCTTGCCCTTGCCCTTCTCGAAACTAGTGGTTTCACTAACCATCAACAATTGATGCTCCTTCTTGATTTCTACTTTCGCGGTGTCAAACATCGTGAATATTTCAAGGATCATCATATCTATCCCTGATATGTTATAGTTCATCATGAAGCTCTAGCAGCTTGGTGGCAATGACTTTGGAAAAACATCACTATCTTATCTGGAAGATCAACTCCCACTCGATTCAAGTGATTGTTGTACTCAGACAATCTGAGCACAAGCTCAACGATTGAGCTTTTCTCCCTTAGTTTGCAGGCTAAGAAAATCGTCGGAGGTCTTATACCTCTTGACGTGGGCACGAGCCTGAAATCCCAATTTCAGCCCTCGAAACATCTCATATGTTCCGCGACGTTTCGAAAATGTCTTCGGTGCCTCAATTTTAAACCATTTAGCATTACGCACTGAACTATCATGTAGTCATCAAAACGTGTATGTAAGATGTTCGCAACATCCACAAACGACGTTCGAGGTTCAGCACACTGAGCGGTGCATTAAGGACATACGCCTTCTACTGTCTGCATAAATGCTGCTATCAACTTTCAACTAATTTTTCTCTAGGAACATATCTAAACAGTAGAACTGAAGCGCGAGCTACGACATAATTTGCGAAGACCTTTTGACTATGTTTAGGATAATTAAGTTCATCTTATGAACTCCCACTCAGATAGACATCCCTCTAGTCATCTAAGTGATACATGATCCGAATCAACTAGGCCGTGTCCGATCATCACGTGAGACGGACTAGTCATCATCGGTGAACATCTCATGTTGATCGCATCTTCTATACGACTCATGTTCGACCTTTCGGTCCTCCGTGTTCCGAGGCCATGTCTGTACATGCTAGGCTCGTCAAGTTAACCTAAGTGTTTCGCATGTGTTCCAAGGCCATGTCTGTACATGCTAGGCTCGTCAACACCCTTGTATTCGAACGTAAGAATCTATCACACCCGATCATCACGTGGTGCTTCGAAACGACGAACTTTCGCAACGGTGCATAGTTTGGGGGAACACTTTCTTGAAATTTTAATGAGGGATCATCTTATTTAAGCTACCGTCGTTCTAAGCAAATAAGATGTATAAACATGATAAACATCACATGCAATCAAATAGTGACATGATATGGCCAATATCATATTGCTCCTTTTGATCTCCATCTTCGGGGCTCCATGATCATCATCCTCACCGGCATGACACCATGAACTCCATCATCATGATCTCCATCATCGTGTCTTCATGAAGTTGTCTCGCCAACTTATTACTTCTACTACTATGGCTACCGGTTAGCAATAAAGTAAAGTAATTACATGGCGTTGTTCAATGACACGCAGGTCATACAATAAATAAAGACAACTCCTATGGCTCCTGCCGGTTGCCATACTCATTGACATGCAAGTCGTGATTCCTATTACAAGAACATGATCAATCTCATACATCACATATATCATTCATCACATCCTTTGTCCATATCACATCACATCGCATACCCTGCAAAAACAAGTTAGACGTCCTCTAATTGTTGTTTGCATGTTTTACGTGGCTGCTATGGGTTTCTAGCAAGAACGTTTCTTACCTATGCAAAACCACAACGTGATATGCCAATTGCTATTTACCCTTCATAAGGACCCTTTTCATGGAATCTGTTCCGACTAAAGTGGGAGAGACTGGCACCCGCTAGCCACCTTATGCAACTAGTGCATGTCAGTCGGTGGAACCTGTCTCATGTAAGAGTACGTGTAAGGTCGGTCCGGGCCGCTTCATCCCACAATACCGTTGAAAAAAGATTAGACTAGTAACGGTAAGCATATTGAACAAAATCAACGCCCACAACTACTTTGTGTTCTACTCGTGCATAGAATCTACGCAATAGACCTAGCTCATGATGCCACTGTTAGGGAACGTAGCAGAAATTCAAAATTTTCTATGCATCACCAAGATCAATCTATTGAGTAATCTAGCACCAAAATTTTCTATGCATCACCAAGATCGCAAGGAGAGTGCATCTACATACCCTTGTAGATTGCTAAGCGGAAGCGTTCAAGAGAACGGAGTTGAAGGAGTCGTACTCGTCGTGATCCAAATCACCGGAGATCCTAGTGCCGAACGGACGGCACCTCCGCGTTCAACACACGTACAGCCCGACGACGTCTCCCATGCCTTGATCCAGCAAGGAGAGAGGGAGAGGTTGAGGAAGACTCCATCCAGCAGGAGCACAACGGCGTGGTGGTGGTGGAGGAGCGTGGTGATCCAGCAGGGCTTCGCCAAGCACCGGGAGATATGAGGAGAAAGAGAGGTAGGGCTGCGCCAGGGAGAGGTTAGAAACTCCTCTGTTGGCAGCCCCAAAGACCTCAACTATATATAGGGGAGAGGGAGGGGGCTGCGCCCCCACCTAGGGTTCCACCCTAGGGCGGCGGCCAGCCCAGATCCCATCTCGTGGGGCGGCCAAGGGGGGAAAGAGGGGAAACTTGCCCCCCAAGCTAGGTGGGGCGCCCCCTCCCCAAACCCTAGGCGCCTTGGGCCCTTGTGGGGGGGCGCACCAGCCCACCTAGGGCTGGTCCCCTCCCACACTTGGCCCATGCAGCCCTCCGAGGCCGGTGGCCCCACTTGGTGGACCCCCGGGACCCTCCCGGTGGTCCCGGTACGTTACCGATAAAACCCGAAACTTTTCCGGTGACCAAAACAGGACTTCCCATATATATAAATCTTTACCTCCGGACCATTCCGGAACTCCTCATGACGTCCCGGATCTCATCCGGGACTCCGAACAACATTCGCTAAAAACATACAAATTTCCTTTATAACCCTAGCGTCATCGAACCTTAAGTGTGTAGACCCTACGGGTTCGGGAACCATGCAGACATGACCGAGACGTTCTCCGGTCAATAACCAACAGCGGGATCTGGATACCCATGTTGGTTCCCACATGTTCCACGATGATCTCATCGGATGAACCACGATGTCGAGGATTCGATCAATCCCGTATACAATTCCCTTTGTCTATCGGTATGATACTTGCCCGAGATTTGATCGTCGGTATCCCGATACCTTGTTCAATCTCGTTACCGGCAAGTCTCTTTACTCGTTTCGTAACACATCATCCCATGATCAACTTCTTGATCACATTGTGCACATTATGATGATGTCCTACCGAGCGGGCCCGGAGATACCTCTCCGTCACACGGAGTGACAAATCCCAGTCTCGATTCGTGCCAACCCAACAGACACTTTCGGAGATACCTGTAGTTTACCTTTATAGCCACCCAGTTACGTTGTGACGTTTGGCACACCCAAAGCACTCCTACGGTATCCGGGAGTTGCACAATCTCATGGTCTAAGGAAATGATACTTGACATTAGAAAAGCTTTAGCAAACGAACTACACGATCTTGTGCTAGGCTTAGGATTGGGTCTTGTCCATCACATCATTCTCCTAATGATGTGATCCCATTATCAACGACATCCAATGTCCATGGTCAGGAAACCTTAACCATCTATTGATCAACGAGCCAGTCAACTAGAGGCTTACTAGGGACATGGTGTTGTCTATGTATCCACACATGTATCTGAGTTTCCTATCAATACAATTCTAGCATTGGATAATAAACGATTATCATGAACAAGGAAATATAATAATAACCAATTTATTATTGCCTCTAGGGCATATTTCCAACAGCTCCTTCCCCTTGGAAGAGCACGGCTGTAGGGTGCCCACCCTAATGTCGCAGACAGGCTCTTTCCCCTTTGAAAAGCATATGGGCTCTTTCCCATTGGAAAAGCCAGAGAGGGTTCCCTCGTGGTCGCCATCGATGAGGTCTGACTTGGAAGCTGTGGATCCCAAGCCAGTGTCGCAGAACGTGTCCTTCAGAAATGACAAAAAGGGGCCCGATGGCGATGTAGGATGTCAAATTCTTGACAGCAAGCCAGAGGAGATCAGCTGCGGGGCCATGGATGAGATCGACGACAGTTGAACCCAAGGGGTTGGGGTGGGCCACTTAACTTGTGACATAGCCCACCTCAGGTCGTCGCTGTCGACGACCTCGATGTCATAGTCGGCGTCCATGACATACCCGCATACTCTAGCCTGCTGATTGAGTGCTTGCCGCCAGTAATGGTCGTGAGCTTCCTTGGCGATGTCGGGCAAAGAGACCGCGATACACCTCTTTTGGGCCAACTGCTACTCGAGCTCCACGAGAAGCATAACCGGGCTTAGGCTGCAACGCTCTGGAGTAGGGGATGTGGATGGGGATGGGGATCTGTGTGAAAGAGGGTGAGGGAGTCCTGGATTAGGGGGTGTTCGGGTAGCCGGACTATACCTTCAGCCGGACTCCAGGACTATGAAGATACAAGATTGAAGACTTCGTCCCGTGTCTGGATGGGACTTTCCTTGGTGTGGAAGGCAAGCTTGGCGATGCGGATATTCAAGATCTCCTACCATTGTAACCGACTTTGTGTAACCCTAACCCTATCCGGTGTCTATATAAACCGGAGGGTTTTAGTCTGTAGGACAACTTCATTATACAACAATTATACCATAGGCTAGCTTCTAGGGTTTAGCCTCCTTGATCTCGTGGTAGATCTACTCTTGTACTACCCATATCATCAATATTAATCAAGCAGGACGTAGGGTTTTACCTCCATCAAGAGGGCCCGAACCTGGGTAAAACATCGTGTTCCTTGCCTCCTGTTACCATCCGGCCTAGATGCACAGTTCGGGACCCCCTACCCGAGATCCGCCGGTTTTGACACCGACATTGGTGCTTTCATTGAGAGTTCCTCTGTGTCGTCGCTTTTAGGTCCGATGGCTCCTTCGATCATCAACAACGATGCAGTCCAGGGTGAGACTTTTCTCCCCGGACAGATCTTCGTCTTTGGCGGCTTCGCACTGCGGGCCAATTCGCTTGGCCACCTTGAGCAGATCAAAAGCTACGCCCCTGGCCATCAGGTCAGGTTTGGAAGCCTAAACTACGCGGCTGACATCCGCGGGGACTTGATCTTCGACGGATTCGAGCCACAGCCAAGCGCGCCGCACTGTCTCGATGGGCATGATATAGCTCTGCCGCCGAACAGTGCCTTGGAGGCCGCACACACATCGGTTCCGACCATTGATTCGGAGCCTACTACGCCGATCGAGGATCAGTGGTTGGACGCTACCTCAGGGGCTGCAATCTCAGAGGCGATCGAGCCGAACTCCAGCCCCGCACTCCGCATGGCCCGTGACTCCGAGGAGCTGGATTCCTTTCCGAACTCCAAGCCCCCCGCGCCCCTGCCGATCGAATCCGATTGGGCGCCGATAATGGAGTTCACCGCCGCAGACATCTTTTAGCACTCGCCCTTCGGCGACATCCTGAATTCGCTAAAGTCTCTCTCTCTATCAGGAGAGCCCTGGCCGGACTACGGTCAGCAAGGATGGGATTCAGATAATGAAGAAATTCAAAACCCACCCACCACCCACTTCGTAGCCAATGTCGACGACTTAACCGACATGCTCGACTTCGACTCCGAAGACATCGACGGTATGGACGACGATGCAGGAGATAACCAAGAACCAACGCCTATAGGGCATCGGACAGCCACCTCATCTCACGATGTGTACATGGTGGATACCCCTAAAGGAAGAAACAACAAGGAAAACGGGGATGGAAAGAGGGATCGATCTCTCGAAAAACAATCAAAGCATCGGCGTAAACGCCGACCCAAGCCCCGCCTCGATAAAGACCCAGCCATAGAGCAGGATGAGCCGGTAGATGACGAGCATGCCTTAGAGCAACCGTCCCAATAGGACAACCCGGATAGAGAAACCAAACATCCCTCCCCCGGCGAAAATGGCATTTCGGACGACCCTACGCCGGACAAGCCCACGAAGCAGAAGAACCTCCACAGATGGCTCGTTGCAACCGCACGCAGCCTAAAAAGCAGAAGCAGAAACTAAAAACTGCAGAAGATGCAATCAGGATCAGATGGAGTAAAGTAATCAACACCGCAGACAAATACGGCAACAGTCGCCGCACTAAAAGCTATCCGAAGAGAAAGCTACTGCCTGAATTCGACGAGGAGGCCTTAGAGCATTCGCATTCCAAAAGTGAGAAAGCCACACTGTCGGATAGACGACCCCATGGCCAGCATAAAGTGGCAAGCAGCGCCACACTTAAGCCGGCATGCGACCTACTTAAGGATTCGCATCATGACCCAGCCAGGTCCATTTACGGGCCAAGAAAGCAAGCTCTCGTAAGCAATGCAATAAAGCCATTATCAGAATCCGGCACACCCAAAATACAGGGGTGCCACACACCCCCTATGTTTCACCGATGAGGTCCTGGATTATGAATTTCCAGCGGGATTCAAACCCGTAAACATAGAGGCATATGATGGAACAACAAACCCTGGAGTCTGGATCGAGGATTATATCCTCCACATACATATGGCTAGAGGAGATGACCTCCACGCCATAAAATACTTACCCCTCAAGCTTAAAGGGCCAGCCCGGCATTGGCTCAAAAGCCTTCCTGAAAACACAATCGGAAGTTGGGAAGATCTCAAGGACGCTTTCCGAGCAAATTTTCAAGGGACCTATGTCCGCCCTCCGGATGCAGACGATCTTAGTCACATAACTCAACAGCCCGGAGAGTCAGCTCGGCAATTCTGGAATAGATTTCTTACTAAAAAGAATCAGATAGTCGACTGTCCGGACGCTGAAGCCTTAGCGGCTTTCAGGCATAATGTCCAAGACGAATGGCTCGCCAGACACCTCGGCCAAGAAAAGCCAAGAACAATGGCCGCACTAACAAACCTCATGACCCGCTTTTGCGCAGGAGAGGACAGCTGGTTGGCAAGATGCAGCACCAGTGACCCAAGTACATCCGAAACTAGGGCTGGAAACGGAAAACTGCGACGCAATAAGGACCATCGCCGGACTAAGGAAAAAAGTCCGAGGAGCACGGCAGTCAATGCCGGATTCAAAAGCTCACGACAGAATCAGAAAAAGCCGCCCCTCCAAGATAACAGGGACGACCTATCCAACCTAAACAAAATCTTGGATAGGATATGTCAAATACACAGCACTCCCGGAAAGCCTGCTAACCATACCCACAGAGATTGTTGGGTTTTCAAACAATCCGGCAGACTCAACGCCGAACACAAGGGGCTCGACACACCAAGCGAAGACGAGGACAAACCCCAAAAGCAGAGTACCAGGAAACAAAAGAATTTCCCACAAGAAGTAAAAACAGTAAACTTACTCCACATAACAAAACGTGCGGCGCCCATAAAGGTACGCGCCCCACGGCCTATCCCAAAGGAATCCCGCCACTGGTTGTCAAAACCAATCATCTTCGATCATCTGGATTATTCTAGAAGTATCAGGAACCCAGGCTGGACTGCCCTGGTACTCGATCCAATAATTGGCGGACTCCAGTTTTCAAATGTCCTTATGGACGGTGGCAGCAGACTCAACCTGATATATCAGGACTCAATAGGCCACATGGGGATCGACCCAAAAAGAATTCGCCACAGCAAAACCTCCTTTCAAGGAGTAACGCCAGGTCCGGACACCCATTGCATGGGTTTTCTCCGGCTCGAGGCTATTTCGGCTCTGCCGATAACTTCCGTCGCAAAACGCTGACTTTCCACATCGTCCCATTCTCAAGTCGCTACCAAGCACTACTGGGACACGAAGCTTTCGCCCGCTTTAACGCAATACCGCATTATGCATCTCTTACGCTTAAGATGCCTGGTCCACGCGGCATCATCTCCTTAAAGGGGAAGCAGTGAGAACACCTCCCCCAAGAGGAGGATTGTGCGGCCGCTTTAACAGCCCCACAATACAATGGCTTCACCAGCCAGAACATTGGAACAGGTCATTAAGACCACAGACACGGATAGACGAGTCCGGCACAAAAGTATCGTTGATAAAGGCTTAGTGGCCATATGCCCCTGCACTAGGGGCTTCACACGTATAAAATAAGAGACAATAAAGCTCAATTTTTCATATTTTACTTTACACTTTGTTTATTTCATATAACTTTTGTTCGGCACGCCCCTTTTTCAACTTAGTTGCTCTCTTTTTACAGATGAACGTCGTGCTGCGCCCGTCCAGGATACGGCACAACGGAGACACAGGCGCAGACGTGCAGTAGGGACCCGTTCCAAGGATTCTTTTCAGATTAAGACCATGCGTAAACCTTTTTTACTGTCTCTTGTTGATACACATCCCCTAGTTCTATGACCAAGGAGGAGGCTGGCGTCTTGGCATGTGGCCACGTCAGAATTCTTGCGCGTACCTGGACACTAGGGGCTTATACCTCAGAGCGTTACCTCGCCCGCTCTCATAAAGACCGAATACCTTAGGGAGTGTTCGGCGTCACGAGTTTGGCCTTATATGCATCAGCTCCGAGTCATGATTTTGGTCAAAGGTTGGGTTGCCCGGCTCCTGTGTTCGGCCGCCTTATGTTCCGCTCTATCGGCTAAGGCGGCACCAGGAGAACTACTGCGATTGTGCCCTGGTTCGGCCAGGCGAGCACCTCACTAGAGAAAGCCGAAAATCGACTGTCATGATATGGTGTGAGACTGGTCAACCACTCGATGACTCTCCGGAATCTGTAGGATTCCTCCGCATTAACGAAGTGCCGTTTCCCGGCCAGGCACATACGCGCCCCGAATTCAGGCGAGCGCAGTCGCCACCAGGGGCTACCTAAATAGTCCCATTGTCAAGCTCCTATGGCTAAGTGAAAGTGTTAAAGCATTATAGTCCGGTTGCCTAGCTCGCTGCGCTATCACCTCCTTTGTAGGACCAAGACGTTGGATTAAGTGTGAAAATGCGCCTTCTGCGAGCACCCCCGCACTATGTGCGTGGGGGCTGAAGCCAACGACTGCAATCTTTCAGATTTTGTATATATATCTTAAAACGGCCGCACAGGAGGTGTTCCAAATACTTGAAGGCACAAGTATAAAAGGCTACTACAATTCATCAAAATATTGCTTTATAATTACATATGCTATCAGAACATAGCATCCTTCGAGCACTGCGCCTCTATTACACGAGCGCCTTCAAGGACTTCCTGAAAATAGTGCTCGGAGGGTACTCGGCTTTTGTCCGAATCTCGGGATGCAACAACGGCGGTCTCCATCTCTGCCCAGTATGTCTTGACACGGGCAAGAGCCATCCGTGCGCCCTCTATGCATGCTGACCTCTTCATCGCATTGATATGTGGCACCGCGTCAAGGAATTGCTGCACCAAGCTGAAATAACTTTTCGGCTTCGATCTCCCCAGCCATAGATGACCCATGACGTACTTCATGACGAGTCTGGACAATCTATTCAGTTCGACCCATTGAGCCAGACGGTCGTCCACTGCCAGTGGACGCTCTGGATTCTAGAACTTCGACCAGAAAAGCCTTTCCACTTCGCGATCTTCTTGATCTCGAAAGTATTCGGTCGCATCAGTAGCACTCGCTGCCAAATCCAGATAGGTGTCTTCCGCACTCCACATCTGGTCCAACGGAGCAAACTTCGGATCGCAAAAATTCCTCCGCGGCATAAAGGGCTTTCCACCCGCAATCTGTCCGGCCTGACGCAGCTCCTCCTTCGCAGCTCTCATCGCAGAGCGAGCGTCCTTGGCATCAGCAATGGCCTTCCCTAAGTTCGTCTATCTCGCCCGGTCTTCTTTCTCAAGAAACTTGCAATGGTCAGCAGCACTTTTTAACTTCACGGCCATCTTGGCCATCTCCTTCTTGCTTCGGTAGTGAGCAGCCTGTTCGGCTCTCAGCTCTTCAAGGGCCTTCTTGGCAGCCGCATCACTTTTCCTGGCTTGTTCCTTAGCTCGGGCAAGTTCCGACCGAAGACTCTCCACGGCGGCCGCACCATCTGCGTCAAGCACACACATTGTAAGATACTGGCATAAAGCTCCTCTTACCAGCTGCCGCCCCAGGAATTGCATACCTTGAGCCTCATCAAGCCGCTCGTTGACGAGCGCGATGTCGGCATCTGCCACGTCAAGTTGCCACTTTAGTTCGGCAAAATCATCAGTTCGGCTCAATTCCGGACACTTCGCCACCTGTATACAAAGGCGACATTTTAGACCTGGGATTATGATCCTCTGCACGCCGTCAATTTTGACAACGCACAGAGTCTCAGGGGCTGCTATCTACACAGGGCGCATCTTGTTTATGCGCAACTGACAAAGAAGTACATTATCAAACATACCTAAAAACCCGTCAGCAAACTTCTGACGGCCTCATGCAATCCGCTTTCCGCGGACGAAATCCTTCCAATCACCGTACCCATCAATGCACGGTGCTCCTCTGAGATAGAAGCTCGCACCAGCAGAATCATCAGCTCCTCCGACCGCGCATCGGATGGTGCCGGACTCGTCCTATGACCTCCATCGAAGGCCGGACACGGAGAACCTTGGGGGGGACATATGGCTACCTTCCACCCCTGCCGGATTCGGAGAAACCCTCCGCGACGACACCTCAGGGTCGCCCGCCTCGCCAAGCGGTACGGCAGGGGGAGGCATTCCAGTCTCCATCATCTCCGGAAGAAGATCCCCCGAAGACGAGCTCTGCTGAGAAGGGCTGAGGTCCGAGCTACAAAGTAAAATTTCGGTTAATCTTCTCAGATAAAAAGCAAGGATTTCTCCCATCCCTCTAAAGGAAAATCTTTCTCTACTTACGGCTCGCTGGAGGGCTGATCCCTTTGAGGGCGTAGTTCGACCGAGGATCTCCCCGGCGTCGGTCCCTCTGACGAGGACTTTTCCCCCCGCTTTGAGGCCATGGTCTCCGGGTCGTCAGAGGCGGCCCTCTTCTTCCCCTTAGGAGAGGAATTGTCGGTTCCTCCCTTCGGAGCAGCCTCCTTCGAGGAGGCCATAGTTTCCTTGTCCTCCCCCTCACTTCCCCCCAAAGGCACGATCTTCAACATCCTGACTAGCACGGGATCCGGCCTGGTCTCAGGAAGGGGAGCCGGACACCTGATCAGCTTTGCCTTCGCTATCCACTCCTGTTTAAAAGGACAACTCTTTTAGGGGCGAATTTATGACAATTTTACGGATAGCGAGTCCGGGCACAAGGTTACTTACTTGAGTATCCGGGCGATTGCAGCTTAAACCTGCGTCCTCGGTCAAATCCGGACACATTGCTTGTGATCCGAAGAACATTTTATACATCTCCACGGGCGTTGCGCCCATAAAATGCTGGAGAGCTCGTGGTCCCTCCGGATTAAACTCCCACAGACGAAGGGAGCGACGTTTGCCGGGCAGTGTTTGGTGAATCAGCATGACCTGCGTCACCTTGACCAGGTTGAGGTCTCTTTCTAAGAGATCCCTAATGCGGCCCTGCAACAAGGGCTCACCTTTGGATAACCCCCAATCTAATCCTTTGTTGACCCATGACGCTAGCCATGGCGGGGGACCCGAGCGAAAGGCAGGAGGCGCCACCCACTTGGTGCTCCTGGGAGCGGTGATATAGAACCACTCTCGTTGCCACAAGCCGAGCTCCTCTTGAAAGGAGCCCTCGGGCCATGGAGCATCAGCATTCTTACTTATGACAGCACCTCTGCACTCTACGTGCCGTCCCTCGATCATCTTCGGCTCCACTCCAAAAGTCTTGAGCCATAATCCGAAGTGAGGAGTAACACAGAGGAACGCTTAGCACACAACGATGAATGAGGAAATGTGGAGGATGGACTCCGGAGCTAAGTCATGAAATTCTAGCCCATAATAGAACATCAGCCCCCTCATGAAGGGATCCATCGGGAAGCCTAACCCCCGAAGGAAGTGAGACATGAACACTACGCTCTCACTGGGCTGGGGACTGGGAATAGCCTGCCTTTGAGCAGGAAACCTATGCGAAATTTCGGCGGTCAAGAACTTAGCCTCTCTCAACTTTAGCACGTCCTCCTCCGTGACGGAGGAGGGCATCCATCGGCCTTGAAGGTCGGAACCGGACATTGTCGAAGGTCCGAAGCGCCTGGAATCTGGAGCCTAGGGTGTTGGAGCTCGAGGCGGCGGGTGAACTTGTTTTGAGATTGGAGAAAAGGAGTAAGGCCCTGGTCTCTTTATAAGAGGTTGAATACCAGGAGCCCTCCCCGTAACCGTTTGGGACTCGTCTTTAATCGAGAAGACATGCTAACGGGCGCGATTGGGTTACCCACGTCCATATTGATGAGAATCCCGTAAATAAACGGGACATGATCTCTGCTTTGACAAGACGTGCCAAGGAAACCGCCTCGCAAAACACGTTGAGGTGGAAACGTGAAAAGAATTCGAATAAAGGCTTGGCCGTAGTGTGATGTCACGCTGCGGAATACGTCAGCAGATTAGATTTATGTTAATATTATTCTTTGTGGCAATACGTGGAAACTTATTTTGCAGAGCCGGACACTACTCTTGGTGTTTACAAACTTTTATGAAGAATTTGGAGGAGGAACCCGCCTTGCAATGCCGAAGACAATCTACGCGTCGGACTCGTCGTCATTGAAGCCTGGTTCAGGGGCTACTGAGGGAGTCCTGGATTAGGGGGTGTTCGGGTAGCCGGACTATACCTTCAGCCGGACTCCAGGACTATGAAGATACAAGATTGAAGACTTCGTCCCGTGTCTGGATGGGACTTTCCTTGGCGTGGAAGGAAAGCTTGGCGATGCGGATATTCAAGATCTCCTACCATTGTAACCGACTTTGTGTAACCCTAACCCTCTCCGGTGTCTATATAAACCGGAGGGTTTTAGTCTGTAGGACAACTTCATCATATAACAATCATACCATAGGCTAGCTTCTAGGGTTTAGCCTCCTTGATCTCGTGGTAGATCTAGTCTTGTACTACCCATATCATCAATATTAATCAAGCAGGACGTAGGGTTTTACCTCCATCAAGAGGGCCCGAACCTGGGTAAAACATCGTGTTCCTTGCCTCCTGTTACCATCCGGCCTAGACGCATAGTTCGGGACCCCCTACCCGAGATCTGCCGGTTTTGACACCGACAGGGGGTGTTTGGCAGGCGTCTTGAAACTCAGTTCGGCCTGGGTATGGAGATCGGTGGGTAAGCTGCACGGGCAAACCGGCAGATGTTGACAATGGAGGCCTTGCGACGGCGGCGGTGGTGGTGGGGACCTTGCTAGGGTTTCGAGCGAGGGAGAGTGTATGTGTATGTGCACGCGCGCGCCCGGGGAGGTTTTGGTGTGTGTGTGTGTGTGTGTGTGTGTGTAGGGATGTGCATGTAGGGATGTAAATGGTACGGATAATTTTGGTTTTGGGTCAGCATCCACATCCTTTTTAAGGATATGGTATGCACTTTCACAAATCCGACGGATACGGATGCGGATGCGGACATTGGTCAACCGGATATCTAATTAATATGGTAGCGGATATGGTATCGATAATATCTGGCGTATGTGGATTATCTGGTATTTTTTGCAGATTATCCGATGTTATAAAATAGGATTATCCGATAAATTTGGTCCAATCGACAAGCCCAAATACCCAATTAGGCCACTGATTAAAATTGCCACATATAAATATCATATAACCCCAACCCTAATAGCATTGTGGTACGACTGTGCACATCACATGTACGTACAAGTGTAGCCAATTGACTTGAGAACAAATAATGTACAAGATCACTTATCTAATATTTAAACAGATTTTATTACAGACTAGAGAATGCTATGAACCTATGATGTCTAATGTCTTGCTTGCTGCAGCGTGTAACTATTAGTTTCATTGATCAGTAAAAATGTAAAAAAATGATTGGTTACTTATATAATGTTCTTCTTTTGCATAGACCATGATAGATATGATGGAAAATATGCACATAGATTTTTATCCGTTTTCAATCCAAATCATTCCGCTCCGCTTCCGCTCCGATTCTGTAGTCCGATATAATCCGTATTCGAATCCGCATCCGATCATTATTCGATCCGCTCCGAATCCGACAAAAAAATATGGTAAAGGATATGGTAAAGGCTTTATCCGATCCGATCGGTTTACATCCCTATGCGTGTGTGCGTGTGTGTTTGAGGAAATTATGCGGCTACTAAAAAATTTACTACGCAGGGGTCAAACACGGGAGTGAAATGCCAGGGGTATTGAAAATTTGGATGATGGTGCATCGCACACGGTCCGAAGATAACAACTATGTGTTATGAAACAGAAAAACCCTTGAGGAGGGCAGATATTTTTTAGGGATGCAGGTGGGATTGGGAACAAGAAACATCATACACGGTCGAAACATAATAACCGTGTGTTATCAAATAGAAAAAAGCTGCAGTCGGGTAGATATTTTTGACAGGGGAAGCCTCATGGAGCCCAATGTACTATGCGGATGTGCGTGACAGGGGCACTGGCGTGGCACACGGTTAGTGTTGGTGAACCATGTGTGTTGCGTCATCCGACTTGTCTAATGTTCATAAATTTGGCGAAAAATGATGCGGGAGAGGGTCAGAACACGAACACACTTGCATGTGGACCAAATTTATGTATGAAAAGCATGGTTTGTTGTTCAAATACCAAATGCAACTTCGATGTGGCACCTATCTCGCAAAGCGCACAGTATTGCTTGGCCCCCCTCGTGTCGGCATGAAGAGAATCCTAAGCTATGAATACATGCCCCCCGACCGAGGTTCACCTAGCAAAGTGTGAAGTAGCAGCCCCCCTTCCCACACACACAACCACTTTCAGTCGGTGGGCTAGAGAGGCATCTCACAAAGGTGGATCATAAAATGGACCAAGAATAATCCACCTTGGTCGTACAACCTCTCTTTTGTTGTTGGTCAAAGTGATGGCCGTCCATGCGACCCCAGAGATGGGCTAGCTCGCCTATAATCACACAAGTAGCTAATCCCCGAAGACAACCACTACATGCGTGTGTCCCAAACATATGTATGGATAGGTGTGTTTTGAATACACAATGGAACAACTTTAATGTGGCACCGTGCTTTCGAACCATAAATCCCCACACTGAGTGAGTGTTAGGTTGACGATGCATATGTATGTCACACCACACTTCAAGCCGATGACGGGGATTCATGCATGCATGCGCGCATAGTATATGCGCTCCAACTTAATTAGGTCTGAATCTCACCGTGACCTATATTACGATAACATGAACCAAAGGAAGAATATGCCATGGTAACCTATCTTGTTGTCGGTCAAGGTGATCGGATGTCCACGTAGGCCCATGAATATATAGGCTTGTCGCCGATAACCATGTGAGGGAGTGTACCGTTCGAAGACAACCACTACATGCATATGTATGGCGGTGATGATTACATGCATGTTTGAATACGATTTCACAACATTGATGTGGCGCATGCGTCAAAAATCGTATAGTCCCCACATGGAGCGAAATCGGTTCATGATGTCACTACAAAAAAAAGACACATTCGTGAAATTTTGGGCCGAACGAAAAAAATTTCTATCATACATATGACACTTCTATGACGATAATTGTGACAAAACCTGGTATCATCATAGATGTGGTGGGCTCCTACTTCTATGACAAAAAATCATGACAGAAAATGGGCTTTTCGTCCTGGGCGGGCAGGAGACGCAGCTGCATGACATTCTTTGGGCCGTCCATGACGGAAAAAACCGTGGTAGAAGCGAGGGCGAGGAAAAATTCAGGGAGTTCCCGGTTACGGTGGGAGGTCGGGGGCCGAGCGATGCGCGTTTCTCTCATACACGTACGCGCGTGTGCGCGAGGCGTTGGCTCTAACTGAACCCGAGCGAGGCGTTGGGCTCTAACTGAACCCGAGCGATTGCACTGCAGGCTACGCGTTACTGAACCCGAGCGATCGATCGATGGCTGTTAACTGAACCTGATTGAGCAATTCCTTCGCTACTCCTGCTAACTGAAGCCGATCGATGCTGCCTCTGGATGAA
>NC_041380.1:117489060-117641556 GCF_002162155.2 Triticum dicoccoides
GGCTGGATGAACAGTAGACGGTGGAGGGCAGGATGAATAGTAGCCCGTGGAGGGGTGGTTGAACAGGAGCCCGTGGAGAGGGCTGGTTGAACAGTAGCCGGTGGAGTAGCGCGCGGTGGAGGCTGGATGAACAGGAGCCCGTGGATGAACAGTCGCAGGTGGAGGCTGGAGGAGGTCGACGGTGGATGAACAGTAGCTTGTGGAGGCTGGAGGGGGTCGACGGTGGAGATGAACAGTATCCCACGGGGTCCCGTTTTGCGGTATGCCACACCCCTCCCGATGAGCAGGACCCCCGTTTCGACCGTAGGAGGTCCGTTTCATCCGTTTTGCGGTACGCCACACCCCTCCCAATGAACAGGACCCTCGTTTCGACCGTAGGACGTCCGTTTCCTCTGTTTTGCGGTATGCCAGACCCCTCCCGATCAACAGGATCCCGTTTCGAACATGGCCGATCGAACACAAGGCCGTTTCCTCCGTTCTGCGGTACGTCGGGCCTCGTTTCCATCGCCCATTTCTTCGAAGCCCTCCCGATGAACACGACGCATTCCGTTGCCTCCCCATGAACACGACGCACTCCGTTGCCTCCCCATGAACACGACGATGACGCAGTTTCTCCGTTCCGACCCAGCCATGTACACGAGCCCTGGCCGTACGTATGCGCGAGTAGGCGTTCGAGACCCCGCCCGTATGTACACATACGTGGCCGTATTTTCTTTCTTGCACCCTGGCCGCTATATGTATGTGTACATGCTACGTGCGCACCTCTACTATGACACGTGCGCGCCTCTACATCGACCAGTATATATGTACGTACACGTTCACGACCAGAATGACAACGCTACATACGCTTCGACTAGGTGGGTCCCGACTGTCAGGCACTTCCTTGCATGCAAAGATGTAGCTGGTGGGTCCCAGCAGTCAGGGGCAAAAGTTTTTTTCGCGAAATACAGTGGCCCATCCGGTGGGTCCCCGTTGTCAGGTGGAGGAATAATTATTTTGCGCGTAATAAGGAGGCACTTCCTTGCTGCGGCCGTGGACCCAGCTGTCAGCGTCTCCACGCACAGTACTCTTCTGATGGAAGTCGGTCATTGACCACATTGACCATGCCGCGCCGAGAGCACCACGGCGGTGGACGACGGCGAGGCCTAGGAAGGGGACGACGCGGAGCCGGGGAAGACGCGGCAGTGGAAGCCCGCGCGGAGAGGAGTACAAGGGTTCACTGGTTCGGCTGCGGTGTGAGGCTGCCGGCGCCGCAGGGCCTGGCCAGCGGTGGGAATAGTAGGGGGCGCTAAGGCCTCCGCGGCAGCACAGCCGGCCACGGGAGGCAGGAGCATGCGGCACGACCGGCGTTGCTTCGGGCGACTGGAGCAAGAAGACCAGAGGTTGGAGAAGCACTACGGCCGTTGGATGGAGATCGTACGGTCACTGGAGCTAGAATCGTTCATATTGAGTAAGTTGACAAAGCCCTTCGTCCCCGTCAACTTAGTAGGCCCACAAGTTAGCCTCCCGCCAAGGTGGGTCCCAGCTAGCCGGGGGAGTATTCATTTTTTTGTGCGTAATAAGGAGGCACTTCCGGTGGGTCCGAGCTGACAGCGGGGGGGACGTTTTTTTTGCAAAATACGGTGGCCCATCCGGTGGGTCCCAGCAGTCGGGGGGAAACGATTTTTTCGCAAAATACTGGTGGCCCGTCCGGTGGGTCCCCGCTGTCAGGTGGAGGAATAATTATTTTGCGCGTAATAAGGAGGCACTTCCTTGCTGCGGCCGTGGACCTAGCTGTCAGCGTCTCCACGCACAGTACTCTTCCGATGGAAGTCGGTCGTTGACCACATTGACCACGCCGTGTCGAGAGCACCACGGCGGTGGACAATGGCGAGGCCTAGGAAGAGGATGACGCGGAGCCGGGGAAGACGCGACAGTGGAAGCCCGCGCGGAGAGGAGTACGAGGGTTCACTGGTTCGGCTGTGGTGTGAGGCTGCCGTCGCCGCAGGGCCTGGCCAGCAATGGGAATAGTAGGGGCGGTGAGGCCTCCGCGGCAGCACAGCCGGCCATGGGAGGCAGGAGCATGCGGCACGACCGGCGCTGCTTTGGGCGGCTGGAGCAAGAAGACCAGAGGTTGAAGAAGCACTACGGCTGTTGGATGGACATCGTACGGTCGCTGGAGCTAGAATCATTCATATTGACTAAGTTGACAAAGCCCTTCGTCCCCGTCAACTTAGTAGGCCCATAAGTCAGCCTCCCACCAAGGTGGGTCCCAGCTAGCCGGGAGAGTATTCATTTTTTGCGTAATAAGGAGGCACTTCTGGTGGGTCCGAGCTGACAGCGGGGGGAACGTTTTTTTTTGCAAAATACGGTAGCCCGTCCGGTGGGTCCCAGCAGTCAGGGGGAAACAATTTTTTTCGCAAAATACTGGTGGCCCGTCCGGTGGGTCCCCGCTGTCAGGTGGAGGAGTAATTATTTTCCGTGTAATAAGGAGGCACTTCCTTGCGGCTGTCGTGGACCCAACTATCAGCCTCTCCACGTACAGTACTCTTCCGATGGAAGTCGGTCGTTGACCACATTGACCACGCCGCGCCAAGAGCACCACGGCGGTGGATGACGGCGAGGCATGGGAAGGGGACTACGCAGAGCCGGGGAAGACGCGGCAGTGGATTCCCACTTGGAGAGGAGTACGAGCGTTCATTGGTTCGGCTGCGGTGTGAGGCTGCCGTCGCCGCAGAATAACAGGGGGTGTGGGTGAGTAGAGGGATGCCCTAGCCGGCGGTGGGAGTAGGAGGGGGCGCTGAGGCCTGCGCGGCAGCACAGTCGGCCATGGGAGGCGGGAGTAGGCGGTCCCGCCGGTGCTGCTTTGGCGGCTAGAGCAAGAAGATCAGAGATTGAGGAAACACGACGGTCGTTGGATTGACATCCAACGGTTACGTCTGCTAGAATTGTTTGTTGATGTATATAATAACTAAAAAAATCTGGCATATGCGTCAACTAAACAGGCCCACAAGTCAGACCACTCCCTCTTTTTTAATAATTTATATATAGCTCATGGCAACTTCTTATGCAATTTATTGCAGTCATTTTTTTGGTTGGCCAGGGCCAATTTCACATATTTTTGTTGGTTCCAAACTATTTTTAATACCGAAATGTCCAGCCAGATTTAAAGTACTTTGAAGATATATTTAAATTAGGTTAATGCCCAGTGAAATAGGAATCTGAAAATGTAATAAAATTCAAAAATTATAAAGTAATTGCCAATTTGTCATCTGTTTTTATATTTACAACCCATTTCATATTACTTTCAAGATTTGCGGGCGTCTTGAAAGAGTTGCAGCCCATCAGGGCGTAGAAAAATAAGTAGGCCTGGATTGGGTATTCTTCAGAAAAAATAAACTGGGCTCATTTTCACAAAGAAAAAATAGCTGGGCTGGTCACATGGTGAACATAAAATATAAGCCTGGGCTAGACAGGCCACAGCCATGTTCAAACCCTGCTCCGTCTCAACAATACCAAACAAAAAAATACTGCTCGAGTAGCTACGTCCCAGTTGTCAGCCGATCTTGTGTTGTTCTCTAGTCTATTGACTATATACGCTCCCAATGTCGTGGGTCCCAGATGTCAGGAAAACACTAGGAGGAAGCATTTTATTTTTCCATATGCTGATGTGGTGGGCCCCTACTGTCATCCTCTCCACGTACTTCTGCCGATTCCTGTTGTTTGTTGACCATGTTAACAACGCGAGAGGGCGGCGCCGTAGCAAGCGCACCAAAGTGCGCGAAGGACGTCGGCGTTAACGATTTAGGAGACGGTGGGGCGGGGATGCATGCGCTGAAGCGTAGCCAGCCATGGGAGGCGGAAGCAGACGGCCCCGCCGGCGCTGGTTTGGTTTTGGTAGCTGGAGGAAGACAGGACTGAAGAAACATGACATACTGTAAAAGCAGCAGGAGTACTTAACAACCTTAACTGAAACCAGCAGGGGCACTTAACAACCAAAGCTGAAAGCAGTATGAGTACTTATACAGGTTCAACCGTACAAAGCACGCCCCGAACAGTGCTACTTTGCCTACAGTTAACCAAGGGTGAGGCCGCCAAGCCCCAGGACAAGGCCCAGGCACCACCCCGCGCATCCACAACCTTCTGAAAGCGGCTTCATCTCGCAACGTGGTCAATAAACAGGATATTCTCTTTAGAGCCATGGAAAAGCATGAACATAATCTTCTGTCCTATTCTCCAAGATGGACGGGCATTCATTATTTGAGACCACCCATGAATAAGTATCTTTTCACCTCCAAGGGGAATTGAGTAGGTTGACATAAACATCATGTTGTGACCAAGCGCAAGTCTGACCTGACCATGGTCGGGCATCTGTATAGGAACAATAGAACTCGGCAGTTCCTATTTCAAGAAGATCACAGGTGTAAAACTGTGTATAAGCAATAGTTTATGAACAACATATATAATAGAAAACAGCTCGTACCATAAGTTTCTCGACACAGTTGGACCTGTTCAACGAGTGCAGCAGTGGCACACATATCCCACGTGGCCTTCCACCATTGAAACGCCCCACAAGGACCTCAAGACGATCAATAAAGTGTAGAAACTTGTGCATGTCGATCCTATCAACTTCACTGACATTAGTAACAGCCGAGTTATTACAGAGTAACAAACGAGCAGACTGCTTAACTCTGAAAAAACCTACACGTGCCACCAATTATAAGAAAATATTAATTAGAAGTAGCATCTTCGTGAGAGATTCGTTGCTACTTCTAAAGTTAAATTGTGATTAGTTAGACAGAATAGGTGGATTAAGAAGTAATCGAGGCAACAAGCAAGAACCAGATACAAAACTAACATGGATGAACAATTGGAACGACGTCGGGGTGGAAGATCGCAGTGAAGATGAGACCATGTTCTGCTATTTCCATCAACATTTGTGCGCCAACTTTCAGTCCGTAACACTTGAGAAAGTTTATCCAAGTTCGGCCATAAAAAAGCAGCAATGTTCTTGGTTCATGAACCCAACTCGGAACTTATATCCATGGCTTGTCTTCACTGTGACCATTAAACTAGTGTATTCATTTATGGCAAGGCCGAGCATCTTGAGTACATGTGTTCTGGCAGAGCAAATAATACACTGCAGGAAAAATAATATGAGAACACAGCATGTTCAAAAAAAAACCACCCTCCTGGATAGAAAAGAGGATTCTAGGAACATACTATGCACGTTTCAAAATGCTGTGTTAGGATGAGAAAGAACAAGTGTGGCGTCTCGCTGAGGGTGCAGAAACCTGTAGGGTACTCGCACTTTGGGCACTTCAAATGAAACACACTAGATTCAGTAGGAAGAAAAATGCATCAACGGCGGCGGCTGCCATCCTAGGATTACCTGCGACCAAGGGACTTGGGTTTATCGGGGATGGATGAAGAATTCGTACCTGGTTCTCCATGAGAAAACCCTATGCAATCGCCGAGAGGGGGTTTCTCTGAACAAGTAGACGAGGGAGAAGGGGATTCAGGCCCAGTGAAATATTGCCGCTTCGTCCATCCAGCTTACTGCTAAAGCTGGAAAGGGGGGTTGTGATTTGATGGCTCATTGGGCATTACTGCGGCGCTACGACCGGGGTGTGTCTACCATGAAGTTGTGCACTCTAATTTGTGCATATGGCACATGGACCCCATTGCCGGTTGCCCCACATATCAGCGAAAGGAAGTAGAAAGACAGAGGTAACTAGTTACACATAAGTATATTTTTTGACAGAGAGATACTCCCTCTGTAAAGAAATATACAAATCTTTTATATCACAGGCTCACCTTGCCGAGAAATATACTCCCTGTGCAACGCACGGGCATTATGGGGGTTTAGCTGAGAATATAATACTCAGATGTTTTTTTGAGGGATAAAAGCTGCTTTATTGAAGATTAACAGTCATAGGTATACAAATAATTTTGGGGGTTCCTGTGAGCCAAAGATGGCGTCCACATGGCAAAGAAGTAGCAGCTTTTGCGAGCACATGCGCTTCAACATTACACTCGTGTTTTTCATGTATGATCTCCATGGTTTGGAACATATTCTTCTTCATCTTGATCTCGTCCATAATAACTTTGCTGGGCCCCAAGTATGCCTCTCCGATATGCTTGACTGTTGCTGAACAATCGGTGCTAATCTGAACTTGTTGCAGGTTTAAGTCAAGAGCCAGAGATAGCGCCTCGCAACATGCCATTGCCTCTAGGATCTCTGGATCAGTAACATTTTCACACACCAGTGTCGATGCTCCAAGGAAGAAGCCTGTATGATCCCGGCTCACAACTGTCAGGGCTCCCCTTTCACCATTGCGAGATAATGCAGCATCAACATTCATCTTCGCCCAACCCATAGCAGGAGGAGGACGCCACTTCTGCACTGAGCTAGTGCTTCTCGAAACCAGGTTCTGGACTTTGGGCCGCAGGCCGACCCTGCATGTTTGGGGGCCCATGTGTTCTACCCCAGCGCTTTTCATATTGCAAGCGATCGGTACGGCGCTGGTTTTAGATGCTGTCGCAAGGCGAATATACAAAATTGAATAAAGCACGGCAGCTGTTGGAATGAAATCGAACAACAGTTCCTAACTAGCAATCAGAGTTGCAATTCTATCAACGATATAGCATGTGATAAATAATACTATCTACCATTTATACACACAGGACACTTGTTTCACCATGCCAGATTATTACATCAAAATCTCTCGGAGGATAGATCAGTTAGGCAGTTGCGTGCTGCTACTGAAGAATTTCAAAGTTGATTTGGACCAGCTCTCCTTGCCGAGAAAGTTAGATTTTGACACCATCCCCTACCGCAAGATATGATTTAGATTTGAACCTTGACCATCCTTTAGCATCAATCATCATGCGACCATCCTTTGTACTTACGATATATTGAGTAGGTTCATTCACACCAAGGCTGCACATGGTAAGAGAAACTTGGTCGCAGTCACCCGGATTGTTGAACGACTCCCTCGTTGCTCTAGGAATTCTCTGTTTGCAAACAAGAAGACATACCCAAACAGTTAGATCAACACAGTGAATCATGTGAAACAACATGGCAAGAAAAAAGAACGAAGCACTTGGGCGGCCAATGTTTACCAAGAAGGTGGACATGTCGGTTTTTGTAAGGACTTTGGCATATGAAGTGCGAACTGCAGCCCAGTCTGTTGCCGGTGCAACTGCACGGGTCGGAGCAGATGCAAGTGCAAGTGTTGGTGCAGGTGTCGAAGCCGCTGCTGCTGCCGGAGATGGTGCTCCTTGTAGAGCTGGTGCCGGTGTCGGAGCAGGTGCCGGTGTCGATGCCCGATCCTCCGGTAGATCAGACTGATCCGCTGACGCGGTCGGTGCCCAATCCTCAGCTGGATCAGACTGAGCTACTGCCGCTGTTAGTGCTAGAGCAACTATCGGTGCTCGATCTGTGCGAGACAGCGATGATCGTGTCTGGTCTGCTATGATCAGCTTTCTAACTTGACTAGGATCCGTGATCGTGATCCAGTTTTTTCTTCATTTCTTTTAAATGCGAGAAGGACTAATTGTGGCGTTTTTGTTAAACCAAACTGCAGTTCATCATAGGGATTCAGCTTGTACTCAGAAAACAGACTGGTCCAATTTTTTCCAGTAATATAAGTGATGGACAGTGCCTTCGTTACTGACACGACATAAGAAGTGAAACCTGCAAAAATAGCCATCATAGAGCAAACCAAACGGTTTATTCTGTGATGAATGTCACATGGCAAAACCCGCGTCATAAAATTACAGGAAAAGAAAGAAAACATGACATTAAATCAATAAGATTCAGACAGTAAATCAATAAGATTTACTTGATGTGAAATGAGTGAATCCTTACCAGGAAATCACTATGATGAAGTACTAAATAGAAGATTGATCGTTCAACTACGCATGGCATGCAGGGGCCCCGCCTACTCCCACAAGCAGGACAGTCCAAAGGTCGTGACAAATCGTATGGATCGAACATCCATGGGGCTGGAAATCTTGGTGGGTGTGATAAACCCTGCGATGCATATAGATATTGGAGTGTAACCATAGACCATCCTCACAAAAAATATGATATGGATACTTCAAAATATACAGACTGAATTGAGTGGACAGACATTAACATAGACCATTCTCAGGACTGACCACACACCAAAAGCGGTATTACTAATAAACAATACAGGGTTCACAAACACAAATCAAGTACTGAACAATAGTACTTACTACAGACAAGAAAAGTTGCACTAACTAAACTCTGCAAACTATTTTTTTCCACCGACCTATGGGATGAACCCCGCATAACTGACTAGGCCATCGACTTCGTGTGAGATGTCTACATGCACCATCACCATCTTGTCAACCTTGGAGAACATAACAGAGTGGTCTTTCCACTCATAAACATGATGATGAAGACAGGCCGCATCAGATTTGTTGGAAAGCTTTACAAGAACCACACCCTTCGTAATCGAAGGCACAACTAGGAAATTGTTGTGGTCAAGTACAGCCTCAAGAACACGCCTGACAACAATGCTACAGGAAAACACTAGTTCAGGACACGTGGCGACAAGAACACAACAGCTGGATAGTTCAGCAGTAGAACTCATCATCAGGTCTTCCAGTTCACACGGCATGACTTTGAGAACTTCATCTCCACCGCGGACCTGGTTCTAATTCAAACAGAAACCATATTTTATTACTACCTCCGTTCAGAAATATAAGATGATTTTCGATATTATACTCCATATATGACTACATATGCGCACAGAAATGAGTGAACAAAGACACTAGAACATGTCTTCAAAGGCATGAGAGCAGAGGGATTACATGCAATATCCATAACACAAGTTACTGAGGCAAATATACCCTCTTAAAAGGTAGCATTATGTTCATAAAGTACTCCCTCCGTCCCAAAATTCTTGTCTTACATTTTTCTAGATACGGATGTATCAAGTCACATTTTAGTATTAGATACATCCGTATCTAGACAAATCTAAGACAAGAAATTTGGGACAGAGGGAGTAGTTGAAAGTAATCTATATGAAATTAGTGTCAACCTCTCGCATGTTTTGGTCAAAAGAGGAATTTAGAAACGTCATTTGGCACACAAAAATCACATGCAAGATCACCCAGAAAGTTGTACTACTAGTACTAGCACTGCGTGTTAGATGAAAAAACACGATCAAGATCGAGAAAAAGATCGTCAAGAAGAGATATTACCTGGACTTGCTTAATGAGGGATCCCGGAGAGGGGGGCTTGGACAGGGCGATGGCTTTGAGCTTGTCTGCGGTAGTCTCGGCGGGGTGCTTGCGCTTCTTCGTACCATAAGCCTCGACGGTTTTGGCCGGAGCCATAGACATCACTTTGGCCGGTGCTCCAGCGTCCATCAAGAAACTGTCAAATAGAAATAAAAGAAAAGAAACCATAATCACAAACCCAAAAGAAGAAAAGAGAGGGAGTTATAGGATCAGTCTCGGGGTTGCAAGACCGGGCCTTGGCCAGAATCAACACCATTGATGCGCTCACCTTTCCTTCTTTGGGAGAGAAGAACAATGGCAGAAGCAGGTCAGGGTTTTCTTGAAGAAATGAGGAATAATATGAGGCATAAGCGAGGGTTGGGTAGAGAGGAAGCTAAGAGAGAAGAGTGAAATGATGGTTGCTTCGTCCGTCCAACTTACTGCTGGAAAGGAGGGGGTTTTGTGATTTGACGGCTCATTGGGCATTACTCCGGCGCTTCGATCGGGGTAGTCTACCGTCACTCTACTACGGAGTAATTTAGTGAATGGCTGGTGGACCCCGATGCTGGCTGTCCCACACGTCGGTGAAAGTGAGTAATTTAGTGCATGGCTGGAGGAGGATCCGCACGGTAGAGCGTGTCCACTATTTTTCAGAAGAAAAAAATGATTACAGCAAGTGTTTCCACTCTTACGATGGAGGAGTGCGAAACACGGCAGCCACTTGAACATACATAGTGCTCCTACTACTAGGCATGTGCAGTGGTTCATACGTCCGTACTACACAATCTTGTTGCTAGTGTAGTAAGATATGACGATAATAACTGATGTTGTGCGCATGTCAACTACTCCTATATGTAACATAGTACCGCTTTTTCGACTGTCCGGTCGAGAATGGACGGTGAGATCAATGTAAATAGAACTAGGTCCACAGCGCACGGAGAGTACGGTGCTACAGTACTCCATGAAACATGAACCATATGAAGCACGAATAGTGTTAGGCAGGGTGTATGAAGGGTGCACGGGATGGGAGCAAAAGTTCCCTTCTCGACCCACTTTTGGGTGTTTGGCTGAGTGCATGAAGGGTGCATGAGTCCACACTAGTAGGTTGACAAAAATACACGAAGGGGAAACAACTATATTGAGATGAGAATGCAACCAAACACACCCACACGCTTTGTGCTACAGTGACTGATCTGCATCGTCTGAGTTTGATCCAACGGTCATGTTGCGCCGAGACATGGACACGCCCATGCAGAGGGCGCCTAAACACCACCGAAGTCCCTCTGCTTCTCGAGGCACACGACGTTGGTGATGTAGGGTGCAACCACCCGCAGAGCCCGCTCCCGGTCGACAGGAGCCAGCTGGTCAAAGACGGCGTCCAATGGCACGAATGGATTCCGATGACGGAGCCCTGAAAGGATTCGCTCGGCAACGGCGACGGCAGCCTGCAACCCCTCCTTGTCCAGCTCAGCCCCCACCATTGCACGGAGACGGCTCAGCTCCTCAGAGATATAGGTGAAGAAGGAGACCAGGTTAGGAAGTCGTAGCTCGTTGAAGTCGACCGGGTGGTAGAACGGGTTTAGCCCAACGGCTGGCATCATCACGCTGGCACGACGGTAGGCATCGCGCAGCCGCAACACGTGTGTGGCAACTTGGTTCACCAAGTGGCTGAGGTGATCCTGGACCTCGTCACGATCGGCCCGCTCACGCTCCAGCCGGCTCCCCTGACGGCCTATCATATCTCCCGCTTTCTGCAGCAACGCCGCCGACGCCTCAAGCATCTTTGTGGTGGACGCCTGCCGCTTTTGAAGCTCCGTGAACTCCCTCACATAACGGAGGAGCATGGCACTCCTCTCCTCCTTGAGCTCACGGAGCTCCACGTCCTTGGCCCTGAGCTCCGCATCCTTGGCATGGAGCTCCTGTGTCAGGAGCCTCACCTCGGGCTCCGTGATCTGCTGCGCCACCATGGCACCAGGTAGAAGCAATGGGGAGAGGAAGCAAAGGGGGCGAAACGGCTGAAAGGCAATGCAATCTACGGGAAGGCGGAGGGAGCAGGGAATCTTTTGGTTTTCACCATGGTAAAACACCAGTCGATGACTTATCACATCAGGGAGCAGTGGGTACAGGCGGAGTCATCATGACTAATTGCTGCCGCGCCTACTCCCGTCAATCAAAAAATTAAAAATCCTGCCGCGCCTGCTCCCGTCAATCAAAAAAATTAAAAATCCTGCCGCACCCAAACACCAGAGCAACGTCGTGGTGGATATTTGAATTTACCTGCCAGCAAGTAGATAAAAAAGGGGTGAAAAAACAAATGTGGCGGCGGCCTAGCTAATCGGTCGAACTAGCCCAACTAGCTAGCCACCGTGCTTCACTGATGTACTCGGCGAGAAAGGTGGTCTTTCGTGATTTGATGACTCATTTACTTGCTTCAGCGCTACGACCGAGGAGGACCCAGAAAATGCGCGGTAGGGCGTCCCACGTCAGGAAGAATATATGCGTGCACCACCCGGGAGGACCCCGAAACCGCGCGGTAGGGTGTGCCACGTCTCGGCACGGAGGAAAAATCTGCGTGTAAAAATATACTGTATCAGACGTAGTAGAGTACCTTTGGTTCGACCTCGGGACCCAGCCAGTCGGTTGAAAACACCCCACTAGCCACACAGCTTCATCATGCAAACATGGCACGGAGGATAGATGTGGTTAGCTCCGTCTCGACCAGCCACAATGTCTCTTGTTCTAGGCGATTCTTCTATTTTCCAAGTTTTTTTAGTTGTAATAACACCACGGCAAGCTAGCGCCGCTCTTTGTGTGTGCCCGTGCAAAGGTTAGACGATGGAGAGAAGAGAGATTGAGATCGCAGACCTGGGACCCACCAGTAAGTGAGATAACGGTCATGCACATGTTGACGAGGCACTCCCTCTACTCTACTCAACGCAAGTACTGTATAAAATCAAGTTATGGGACAAAGCCAACAACCGTTCGTTTTTTCAGGCTATTGACTTACACTTTGTAGTCCAGGTTGCCAGTTCGAATCTCGTCTTTCAAATTTGTTAGTTTTAGGTCCAAACTTGATTAATGACAAGTGGGACCCCCGTGTGTTGTTCCGATATTTCAGTGTAGGATGGTTTTTTTGACCAAACACTTTGCGCGGTTAGACAAGTAACGGCACGAGTTACACGTTTTTTGCAAGTTTACAAACAAAAATGACAGCGGCATAGAATATCACATCCACCCCGCAGCTTAGATACTGTGGTGATACGAGTTTTTACACCGTTGGAAGTGAGATCCAATGGCTTGGGGGTAGTCTTTGTAATTATGCGCAATTTCCAAACTCTCCAAATGTTTTTTGCAAATAAAACATTCAGGCCTCGTGTGTGCCGCTGCATCTTCGATCCAACGGCTCCCCGGTGCTCATATTAGGTGCTCCCCGTAGCTTAATTACCCGCTATGGTGATTGGAGTAGTTGTGGGCCGAATGCTACGAAAATATAATCTAAACCGACCGGAATAAATGCCTACACAAATTAATCCAAGGTTGGAGTGCCCCTCGCAATGTAAATAGCTCCGGCTTTGCGAGGGATGGAGAGGTAGTAGCTTCAACGCGTGGAAGATACGATGTGAGAAAGCGAGGTCAATCGACAGACATATAGGTAGAGAGACAAAGTGAGTGTGGTCCGACATTCATTGAACAAATTTATATGCTCTGGAGAGATATTGTCCAATTGAGCTTTTTGGCAAGGGTGAGGGCTGTAAGATAGAGCTTGAGAGATGATCCAGTCACGGACGTGTAGATATATTTTGTGCGTGGGAGGAAGCAAGGTCAACCGATCACATAGGGTCGCCGTGCGATCGAAAGAGTGAGACGGGTTGGAGAGAGTGACCTAGATAGACGATGTGCGTGAGAGAGTATACAATGTGAATAGGTCGAATTGGGCTCAACATGGCGATATATCGTTTTTGTCCGAGAAAGAGCGAGGTCAATCGAGACATACGGAGAGAGAGAGAGATTGAGTGAGCGTGGCCCACCATGAGGTCGAAAGAGTGGTGGCGGCTTGGATGGACTGACCTAAATAGACAATCTGCGTGAGAGAGTATAGAGTGTGTCGATCGAGGCCCGAACAGGGAGATATATCATTTGTGTGTGAAAGAAAACGAGGTTAAACGAGACTCAGATAAGGAGAGCGAGATTGAGCGAGTGTGGCCCGTCGTGTGGAATAAAGAGTGAGACAGTCTCAAGGGAGTGACCTAGATATACAACATGTGTGCGTGCGCATGCACGAGAGGTTGGGGGGTAGATAGGCAATGCATGTATTTAGCGCGAGAGGGTGAGAGGGAGAGGGGGAGAGAGAGAGCTCGGCATGGGGTGCAATGGCGGGTGTGTGAGGTAAATACATTTGGTAACAGAGTGGAAAAGGGGGTTGTGTAGTTGAGAGACTTAGAGATCGAAACATGGAGAGAAAGAATGAATGTGTGTTGGAAACCGATAGCTTCCTAAGGTGGTTAGGAGAGGAAGATTGACCGATACAGGAAGTATGTAGCGTCTGTGCGGGGGGCGGGGGCTAAAAACAACATTTGAATGTACATAGTACGAGACTTAATATCGATGTTTCAATTCGGTGTACATTGTAAGATTTGAACCGAGGACCAGGCATACGGGTAATTATTTCGAATTCGTGCCATACTAAGTTTCAAAAAGTTGACATTGACTCAGTTTGTTGTGCTATTTTGTAGGTCATATGTTTGAATCCATCCAAAAGTTTTCTCACTACCATGGTGTTCATCATATACATATGAATTTGTATTAAAAAAGTAGCATGGATACAGTGAAATGCGAAATCCACGTTAGAATTGGAGATCGCTACGTGACACACACTCTAATTCAAATAACTAACTACGTGACACACACTCTAATTCAAATAACTAATTATGTGACACACACTCTAATCCACGTTAGCGTGGGTACCGTTTTGATTTTATTTTTCAAATAACTCCTCATTAATTAATTTATAGTACTCCCTCTGTTCACTTTTATAAGACCTTGAAGACATTTCAGACAATGTGCAAAACAGTTCATTTTAAGTTGTCTGAAACGACTTACAAAAGTGAACGGATGGAGTATCTCGTTTCGAATGACTAATTATTGCAAGGAAAACACGGGCATGGTAATACATACAGATTCGTTTGCAAATGAAAGAAGATTCGTTTGCATTCTCAAATGTAGGCGCACCAGGCAAACTAGGGTCATGTCGGGGTGGACGCTGCTTCGGTGCCTTAAAGGCAACTGCCTTTGGGTCACTGACATGTGGGCTAGCCACCTGTTGGACCCATATGTCATGGACACAAAGGCAGGTGCCTTAAGGCACCGAAGCATAGTCCTGTCGGGGTGGTCACGTGTGTCGGTTCATGTAATCAATCAAACCATTTGTTTTAGAGATCATGTAATAATTGTTTTTTTGTTTGTAATTTTATTTGAGCACAAGTCTGTATTAATTGATAAGACTCGGAGACATTTCATTTGGATTGTTGTGCCAGACCTACAAATATGCCAATCGGGCTGAATGTGCATTCAGCAATAGTACTATAGCTGGACCATAAGTGGCATGCATCAGAAAGGGCCAAGATGCTGGCTAAAAAAAGGATGATGTTGTAGCCAAAAAAAGTACAGCGGCCTGGCTTATGTATGTTAGTTGATATTTATTAATCCATATACTCTATAAGTGTTTATATGTCTGTTAGTTCCGTACATTCTTGGTTGATTGACTTGGTATTTGAATCTTGATACATCGCTTGTGTACATATCTAAATGGGAGTACACATTATGTTGTGTGTGACATTTGAGTTGGACATGAAGTGTTCCAAATATTCGAATTCACCTTAAACTAGATTCTAGTTTCTGAATTTGAGTATCGGCATTTGTAAACCATATTCATATATGACAGTGGAATACATCTTTGTCGTCCTTTTGAAGATATATAAAAACACATAGAATGATTTATAAAGATTCATATAGGAATACAAAATGGATTTGAATTTAGTTGCCGGGGTAAACGTGGATGCTTATTGTCCCAAAATTCGAAAGAAACAGCAAAATGTCCACTCACACATCAGTTGCCCGAAGCCAAGTGTTTGGAGATGGAAATTACTGTCTACCCATTACACGGACAATCCATTGGCCCGATTTCCACTGCTCTACATAGGGGTAGGTTAGTAACTTCAATTAGACATGACACGACCGCCTCTGAGCCCATTCCGACATGGTGGGCGTCAAACATGGGCGGCAAAACTCATTTGATCCAAGCTCGTCCGAAAGACCTATGTTTCTCCCTCCATTCCCCATTCATACATGGTGGGCGGCAAAACACCCTCTCCTCGTCCGAAATAGATGTAGGCTAATATTTTTAATAGGGGCAGGTGTGTAACTTCCATCAGACGTGACACAACCGCCCTACCTGTCAGCCCCGTTCATACACCGTGGGCGCCAACCGTGGGCGGCAAAACACCCTCTCCTCGCCCGAAATAGGTACCGGCAAATATTTGGGAGATGCGAGATTACCGTCTGTCGGTGTACTAGAATAGGGGTACCCTAGTACCCCGAACTTGTGCACGGGCAGTTGCAGCACCCCGCGGCAAGGCTTGCCGGGCTAACACCAAGATCCTCCGTGGTTCCCTTGGAGCCATTCAAGAACAAAGTATTTAAGCTCAGGAGACAAGGCCCCGGCAAGAGGAGCTTGCCGGGAAGGCCAACCAAGGCACTCCAAGGAACTTTCCGCGACGCGCCACGCACTCCGGCAAGGCAACAAGACCCCGGCAGGAGGAGCTTGCCGGGAAGACCAACCAAGGTACCTCGAGGCCCGGTGAGCGACAAGCTTCCGGACCCGACAAGATAACAGCAGTGGCAAGGCGCTTGCCGCGGCAGGCGGCCACTCTGTGCCCACGCTCCAGCGCATCCACCAACGTGTCGCTCTGGGGGCCTCTCCAGGCGCGCATGGCGGGAGGCTGTGCAGCCAGCGGTGCGCAGTGGCATGCGAAGCTGACAAGATCGCCATCGTGGCGAACGGTGGCGCCCCTAATGGTCCTTTTCTGCACTGTTTGGGCGACTCAGACGGGCATTTAATGCCCTTGTCCCCTGCCGTCAGGGTTAGGTAGGGTGCACTGTACAAGTAACTATACCAACCACCTCACTTTTTACATTTGTACCCTTCTCTGCGTTGCCACCTGTCGGTGACCCCTTTAGCGTATAAAAGGAGGCCCATGCGCAACGTAGAGAGGGTTCGCAAGGTTTGAGAGGTTCGGGTGGTTCGACTAGTTCGGAACCCAGAAAAACACTACGCTCTCTCTCTGGAGCAAGAACACAAGATAATGAAACAAGCAACAGTAGGAGTGTTATCTCTCCGGAGAGCTCCGAAGCTGGGTAAACTGCTTGTGTGCTTCGCCTCGATCTGCTCTTCGTGTGATCTCCGCCCCCCGCCGAACCGAAAGGGGCCCGGTCCGCCGGCCGCATAGGTGTTCGTGGATCAGTTTCCCCGACATCTTTGGCGCGCCAGGTAGGGGGCGTCGAGATTGCGTGGATCTGATCCGGCGTTCACACGAGCTAGATCTTCATTCGCTTCATCAACATGGCACCAAAGAAGAAGACTTCGGCGGCAGCCGCTCCGTCCACGTCGCTTCCGCCACCGTTGGAGCAAACGGGTGGTGGAATGGACGCCGGCGGAAGAATGGACGTCGACGAGGAAGCTTATGATGCTGCCAGGTCCAAGGACAAGGCTGCACAAACCTCAGCGACTGTACATGTTTCGCGCCACTCTCAGGAGGCGCAAGACCAACAGCATCATAGCACTCGCAGTGCCATACGCATGATAGGCCAAGACCAAGCTGGTGGATCTCGGGGCGCTCAAGACCAGCATGCAAGCCAACGTGCTGGCACGAGTGGGGCACGGTCGCCTGGACGGGATACTGCTCCTTCTAACATAGTTAGAAGTCCGAGCACGTCCCGCTCCTCGCGCCGTCCGCCACTGCCACCCACCACTCCAGCAGAAGCTTTGGCGCGAGCTCAACTGCTCCTAGATTACCCCCCGACGTCGGACAAGATCGACGAATGGAGGGCCACCATTCAGAGTCTCATCGGCTACGCCAACGGCGACACTCCAAGGCGGCCGAGCGCGTCGCCGCCGTGGCAGGGTTGCCGGGCGCGAGCCGGTGGCGACGAAACGGGTGGAGGTGCAACTACCATGCAATCACCACCCCGAAGGCCAAGGTCGCCGACTCGCCGGATCCACCTCGACAGCGACTCCACCGCATCGTCGGATCCACGAGCTCGTCGCGATCAGCGCCAAGAAAGTCCCCAAGATCAACACCAAGGATGCTGAGGGGCAGTCTGCTCCGGCAAGCCTTATGGTTTGTTCCGTTGAAGCAGACGCTCCCGACAAGTTTTGCTCCAGCAAGCTTGCCGGGGAACATCAAGCTTCGGCAGGGCCGCAAGTCCTTGCCATAGAAGTGGATGTTCCCGCAGCAGCAGATGTGCCTTTAGTCCTTGTTGTCGAGCCACAAGCTCCAGCATGGGCACAACAGATTGTCCATTTCCTTCAGACAGGAGAACTTCCCGAAGAGCAAGAAGAAGCGGAAAAAGTAGCCCGACAGTCAAGTATGTACCAGTTTGTCGATAGCATACTGTACAGAAGAAGACTCAACGGTGTGAAATTGAAGTGTATTTGCCGGGAAGATGGACAAAAGCTGTTGGCAGAGATACATGGAGGCATATGTGGCCACCACATTGGCGCGAGAGCACTTGCCGGTAAAGCTTTCCGGCAAGGTTTCTTTTGGCCGACAGCCCTCCAGGATGCAACTGCACAAGTAACCAAGTGTGAAGCGTGCCAGTTCCACTCCAAACAGATACACCAGCCAGCTCAAACTCTCCAGACGATCCCTTTATCCTGGCCATTTTCGGTCTGGGGGCTCGATATCCTCGGCCCTTTCCCCCGAGCTGTCGGGGGCTTTGAGTACTTGTACGTCGCAATCGACAAGTTCACAAAGTGCCCGGAAGTGCAGCCAGTGAGGAAGGTGACAGCACAGTCAGCAGTCAAGTTCTTCAGGTCAATTGTTTGCCGTTTCAGGATCCCTAACAGGATCATCACCGACAATGGCACGCAATTCACGAGCCGCACCTTCATGCAGTACGTCCAAGACCTTGGCGCCAAGGTCTGCTTCGCTTCTGTTGCTCATCCGAGAAGCAACGGTCAAGCAGAGAGGGCAAATGCTGAAGTGCTGCGCGGGCTCAAGACCAGAACTTTCGACAGGCTGCGCAAGTGCGGAAGAAACTGGATCGAGGAGCTGCCGGTGGTTCTTTGGTCGATCAGAACAATGCCAAATCGAGCCACTAGCCAGACGCCTTTCGCTCTAGTCTATGGAGCGGAGGCAGTTCTCCCCACGGAACTCGTATATGGATCGCCTCGAGTGCTCGCTTATGATGAGCTTGAGCAAGAACAACTGCGACAAGACGACGCGCTGCTCCTTGAGGAAGATCGTCTTCAGGCTGCTGTACGAGCTGCTCGATACCAGCAAGCTTTGCGCCGCTACCATAGCCGCAAAGTTAAGGCCAGAAGCTTCGAGGAAGGCGACCTTGTTCTTCGGCGCGTTCAATCCGCCAAGAATTCCAACAAGTTGACGCCGAAGTGGGAAGGCCCTTATCGGGTGAAACGAGTCACAAGGCCCGGCGCTGTCCGCCTTGAGACCGAAGATGGCATTCCGATGAGCAACTCCTGGAACATAGAACATCTTCGTAAGTTTTTCCCGTAGGGCGCGGTTGCCGGAACCCGTTCCGGCAACCACCTTTTGTACAAGTCTTGCCGCTGTTGCATGTAATCCTTTGTACAAATCCGGGCGCAGATCCCGTGCATAAGTAAAACCCCTTGTGCTCCGCACAACTTGTCCATTTCATGCATTAGTTCCTTTCTTGCATGCGTTATCTGACACTTTGTGCAGCACCTACATCCGGTAAGCAATAACGAGCCGAAGGGCTCCATATCATTGTTTTCTCTTCTTTCTTCTTTTCAACAAAGGAAAAGAAGGTTCCCTCGCACACAAGTTTGCCGGGGGGGGAAGGAGAAGATTGTGGTATGGACCAGGCATCGTTCAAGCAAAGTTTTGCCTTGCGGGGAAGCAAACGACAGAAAAGCTAAGTTGCCAAAGTTTGAGCAATCAGTTTTTAAATTTTTGAGTTATCTTCCTCGAACGACCCTGCTTTGTATGGAAAACCTGTGCGCGGAGGAACCAACTCGTGGCTAGTTGCGCCCTTACTTTGTTTCGAGACCGCTCAACAACTTAAGTGTGCTGCATCTAGTAGCGACAAGGTTTCTTGTCGGAAGCAACGCCGCCAGCAGGCTGCTGACGTTCCGCACTCAGCGCTCGCGGCTCGGGTGCCTGCGCCGACAAGTTCCCTAGAAGCGTAGGGTAAAAACATACAAAGGAAGGAATCTAGTAGAGGAAATAACATAGCAGTTGATAACAGAAATAAAGTTATATTACAAGATAACTTGTCGCAGCTCTAACAGACTGTTTTCATAACGTGATTAGCAGCGACAAGGGAAAAGAAGAAATGAGCGGCCTAGTCTACGCGATCGCCCTCAACCCTCTTGATCTCGCTCACCTTGTCCACAATGGGTGCGACAAGGGCCTTGAGTGCATCCCGATCAGCGTCTGGCGGCAAGGACTTGAGGACGTTGGTGAAGCTGAGGCCTGGATTGCGGAAGGCCACCTTCATCAGCACCTTCTGGAGAACCCCGGCGCAGATTTTGCGCGACTCGTCGGCCAGCTGCTTTGGGATCCTCTCCCGGAGCCGCTGGAGTGCCGTCGCCACGCCCTTGAAGAACAGGCTGAGCTTGGCGCTGGGTTGGAGATTCTCGTCGGAGGGATACCCAAAGTCCTCCATCCCCAGCTGCGCCAGCTCCTCGTCGATGACTGCGGCAATATTCACCAGACCCTCGGTCCAGTGCTCCACAGTATCTCTGAATGAGTTCTGGGTAACTGCGATGCTCTCCAGCAGTGCCTTGTCGGCCCTGACCTTCTCCGACAAGGTCTTCTCCCGCTCCTTGGCGTCGTCCAGCGTCTGCGTCAGCGTGGCCAGCTTCAATTCCAGGTCTGCATTGGAATCCTTGGCGGTGCTGAGCTCCTTGCCCCTCTCAGCGAGAAGACCTTGAAGCTCACCGTGGGCGGCAGCATCCTTCTCACGCTCACGCTTGAGCGCGGCAAGCTCCTCGCCGCTCTTCCCGATGTTGGCCTCCAGCTGCGCCACCTTCTCCTCCAGCTCTTTCTTGGCGGCCTCTGCGGTTGCGGCAGCGTCCTTTGCTTCCTTGAGCGCCCCGCCAAGTGCTTGCTCGCGCTCAGCAAGCTCCTCCTCGTAGCTGTCGAGGTTGGCCTTCCGCTGCACCAATTCGCCTTCTCGCGCGGACTGCTTCTCGGCGGCCAGCCTTTGTTCCTCCTCAGCTTCGGCCTTCTCGAGAAGGAAGGTCGTGCGCTCCTCGTCGAGTCGCTCCCGCTCCTGTGCCAGGGACCGGAGAGTTTCTTGATTGTGGCCCCGGAGCTCCTCCGCGCGCTTCTCCATATCAACTCCCGCCTTCGCGACAAGCGCTTCCCGGGAAGCCAGCTTGGCTTGCCAGGCGCGATAGAGTGACAGCAGCTTCCGTAGCAGCTGCTCCTCCTCAGGCTCGCCACTGTTGCTGCTGGGCGCGTCGACCAACGACAGTCCAGCGGAGGCGAGCACCTCCTCATCGAAAGTTTCACCCTCGACCGGCGCCCTGGAGCTCGACGCGCAGGGTAGCTTGATGAAGATATCGTTGCCGGCCTTCAAGTAGGCGCCGGGCTGGGGCTCCTCGGAGCCCGGCTCCGCAGCAGCGGCAGAGGGATCGGCGGTCGGCGCAGCGCCTGGCGCTCCTGCGGCCTCAGGGTCGTTAGTGCGATTGCCCGACCCCTCGCTGGCTTCTGCGGCGGCAGCCTTGGCGGCCTCCTCGCCGGCGGTCTCATCAGCACCGGCCCCTTCTTCGTTGGCGGTGGCTTCGTCAGTGCTGCCATGCGCGCCTTCCTCGCCGGCGCCCTCTGTCTCCATTGGCTCAGCAGTAGATGGGTCTGAAGAACGAAGAAGGGAGAAAAATCAATCAACAATCCAAGAGAAGAAAATCAGAAGAAGAAGAACCCAAGGGAAAGTTTTTGGACAAGTGAATTACCTGTGCCAAGATCTGCAGTTGCGGTCTCGGCCGTCGCAGGATCGATGGTGCTACCCCTTGCCGGAAAGCGCTCCCTTACCAGGAACTCCTCCCTTGGCGGCGTAGTCGAAGCAGATGGCACTTCGGGACCAGCTTCCGGGCGCTCCTGATATGGCTGCTCTGCTCCTACACAAATCAACAAGCAAGATATCAACAAAGGAAAAAGCACTCATGCGCGCCTGACAGCGGAAAGCTAACTATGAACTTACGCTGGGGGCTGCTTTGAGGAGTGGTTGCCGGGTCCGTCAAGGTGGTCTCGGACCCACCCCCTGCTGACACGGTGGGGTCATCTTCGATGACAATCACCGCGGCCTTGGCCCTATTCGCCGCTCTCTGGGCCAGCGTCCTGAAAAGAAAGGAGTCCAGATTGAAGCAAGTCAGATACAAGATAAAAACAGCAAGATTGTGGATACAGAGCGAGATTCGGCGTGGCCCAGTCCACATGTGCCCGTGCCCTGTCTTGGGCCTGGCCCAACAGCGCTCGGCACCGTGTCTGGCCCAAGCCCGGGGGCTCCTGTCGGTGTACTAGAATAGGGGTACCCTAGTACCCTGAACTTGTGCACGGGCAGTTGCAGCACCCCGCGGCAAGGCTTGCCGGGCTAACACCAAGATCCTGCGTGCTTCCCTTGGAGCCATTCAAGAACAAAGTATTTAAGCTCAGGAGACAAGGCCCCGGCAAGAGGAGCTTGCTGGGAAGGCCAACCAAGGCACTCCAAGGAACTTGCCGCGACGCGCCACGCACTCCGGCAAGGCAACAAGGCCCCGGCAGGAGGAGCTTGCCGGGAAGAACAACCAAGGTACCTCGAAGCCCGGTGAGCGACAAGCTTCCGGACCCGACAAGATAACAGCAGCGGCAAGGCGCTTGCCGCGGCAGGCGGCCACTCTGTGCCCACGCTCCAGCGCATCCACCAACGTGTCGCTCTGGGGGCCTCTCCAGGCACGCGTGGCGGGAGGCTGTGCAGCCAGCGGTGCGCAGTGGCATGCGAAGCTGACAAGATTGCCATCGTGGAGAATGGCGGCGCCCCTAACGGTCCTTTTCTGCACTGTTTGGGCGACTCAGACGAGCATTTAATGCCCTTGTCCCCTGCCGTCAGGGTTAGGTAGGGTGCACTGTACAAGTAACTATACCAACCACCTCACTTTTTACATTTGTACCCTTCTCTGCGTTGCCACCTGTCGGTGACCCCTTTAGCGTATAAAAGGAGGCCCATGCGCAACGTAGAGAGGGTTCGCAAGGTTCGAGAGGTTCGGGTGGTTCGACTAGTTCGGAACCCAGAAAAACACTATGCTCTCTCTCTGGAGCAAGAACACAAGATAATCAAACAAGCACCAGTAGGAGTGTTATCTCTCCGGAGAGCTCCGAAGCTGGGTAAACTGCTCGTGTGCTTTGCCTCGATCTGCTCTTCGTGTGATCTCCGCCCCCCGCCGAACCGAAAGGGGCCCGGTCCGCCGGCCCCATATGTGTTCGTGGATCAGTTTCCCCGACACCGTCCTATCCCCAACCGACGAGACATCCAAATTTGAAATGGGGGATAAGTTCATAACTTTCCCATATTTCAGACAAGCGCGTCCCAAAAAAATGGTTCCCCGTACCTCTCCCTCCATTTTCCCATTCATACACCGTACGCGCTAGAACACCCCATTCCCACACCAGCCTCCGTCCGCCACCCCATCCATCGCCGCCGTCCTCCACCACATCCATCTCCACTGTCCTCTACCATGTCGGAGCGCCTACCAAGACCGCGTCGTCCACTTCTAGAGATGGACGTTTCTCATCCACGGCGACAGACCAATAGCCTTGCATCGCGTCCTCTCGCTTCATTGGCGCCGTCGTCCTCTTTGTCGGGGCCGCTCACACGACCTTGTCTTCCACCGCAACGGGACTTATCCCCCGATGCACCCATCTACCATCGCAGATCTGCTTCAATGCCACCGACAGCCATCGCACCCCCGATGCCTACACGGCGTCGCAAGAGAGGTGGTACTTCATATCTCCTCAACTTTTTGATCTCAACCAGAAAATAGATCTTAACTTGGTTACTCTACTTTCTTTTCAGCTCTTAGAATTTAGTTCTTAGTTCGAAGCAAACAATGGATGCTAAATATCATTTCTCCGGTTTGCAGCTTCAAATCTGCCATGGCACAGCCATAATACGGTTTAATTGATCATGCTTAGGGTTTAATTGATCATGTTGGTTCCGTGGTGGTTCTTTAATAGAAATCGGAGGGGAAAGCCTCTTTTGCTAAAAAATATATGCTTAGAGTTTCCCCCTTTTATGATCACTATACAATCAGAGTACATTCTTCGTGTCATAATAACACTGCTCCACCCATCAAGCTAAACAAGCTTAGTTGTTCAAATACGAATCTGGTATTATTAAAACAGAGTTATTTAATTGGTCAGCTAAATGTTCCTAAATTAGTTTCGAAAATGCATGTTCGCCGCTCGGGTGTGTATCTTTATATGTGGTCTGGTCAGCACGGTTGGGGAGGTGAACTTTGCATATGCAGGGGTTTATAGGGAGACACTCTCCGAGTTGAAACCGCAATGCATTCCATAGATAATCTGACTACTTTTTATGTTTTCATGAATCTCAGATTCTGAACAGCATCATAATGATTATGAGCTTGTGCGCATGAAAAGAATAAAGCAGAACAATGCCATGGCTGTCAAACTTGGCATTAAGGGACTAAAATCAAGTCTAGATGCAATGCAATGCAAACACTCTCAACCTACAGATTCATGCTCAGAATATGATCCTAACAGTGATTCTAAGCTAGAGGGAGACCTAAGTCAATGTAGCTCCCTAGTGGAGGAGTCAGTGGAAGATGCCCTATCTTATTCACCCATCAAGGTACTTGCTCTAACTTTCCAAGGTTACATTGCTCGCGCATATCTTGCAACTAATGCTTTGCATTGCTTCTACTTTGTTGAGCTGCCATTAGCTTAGTTTACACATCGTGTATGTGAATACGCCCTGCCTATCCATTTTCAGTACATATTCCATCTGTCATCATACCATATTTATCCATTCAAATGTTGTTATTGTGTATCAGACATTCAAAAGAAATAGGGCGATTTCTGATCATGGAGGAGCACAAGCAAAGTATTTGGAAAATGTAGTGGCACCTGATAAATCAAATAGCCCATTAGGTGTAGTTGCAATATCACCTGACCCACAAAATACCCCAACTCTAGCAGACTCTGGCCCTACTACACTGGTCCTTTCTGATGCCCCAACTCAGCAGACCCCAACTGCAGCAAACAGTATGATTATGCCAGTTGACATAGCACCAGCTGTACGACAAAAACCCCCATTCCAGCAAAGAGTACACCAAATCCAGTTGCCAAATCCCTTTTCGAACTAGAGAGAGCCCCAATTGCAGCAAATAGGACCCATGTTCCATTTCTTCCCAGTTTAGAAGACGAAGCTTATGTTGTTGTCAGGAACTTTGTGCGCATCTTTCCTTCATGGAAAGTTTATACCGCAGACACAGAACAATTTCTAGTCTTCCTCCGCAACTTATGCGTAAGTAATGTACTAATGTTATTCATGGTCATTACTGCATATGTTTCCGCTGACAGAAGAGACAAGATTTCATTCTTTTAAATAGGCGAGGCGCAAACTGGATTGTGATGACGAGCAAGGATTGGTTGCACTTTTCAAGCACTCGTTGATGAAGTATCATTCCTACCTGAGGCAAGCGCACTTTGATGGCAAGCCTCTGAACGAAATTTCTGTAAAGTCTTTGGTGCTACATTTATCTGACGGTGACTGGAATAATCTTGTTACACATTGGTCTCGACTGCAGTGTAATGTACTGTCTATGATATCACATCACAATTTGAACTACATATCTGCATTTGCCTTAATGTCTCACTTGTACAAAAACTGTTAGCAGAAGAACATTCATTCTCAAGGGACCACAGAATCTCGCAACTATACTGCACACTACATTGCTCTTGTGAGTACCTCTTGCCCTGTATGACCATACTTACTTTCATAGCTGTTTGATTATGTAGCATCACTGCACATGTTAGCCTCGTAATCATCCATTTGGTGGACATCATAAGATCCGTATGGAATCTTACATAAATTTAGAATCAACCCAATTCTTTTGAAGAGGTTTAGCTCTGCAGTCCTCTTGACTGTACTTACATTAACAGCTACTCCCTCCGTCCCATAATATAACATTTTGTACAGTACACCAATGTTCAAAACACTCTTGTATTATGGGAAGAGGGATTGGTTCATTTTGTAGCATTCTGCATCTTATCTCCCTCGCCCACCATTTACTAAAAAAGATTAGATCTATATTTAATCTTACCAACAAGTAGAATACACTGACAATGCCAGTGCAGAAGTGTAGCCCATTGCTCTTGTCGGTACATTTTGTCCTTTAACGCTTGTACTTCCAGGGATTGGTAGTTGATTATGTAGCATCAATCTGCATCTTATCTTCATTATCCTCTATCCCTTCCAGTATTATCATATCTATAATTACTCTCTACAAAATGTAGAGTACAGGCAATGCTTATGAAGAAGATTGTGTGCTGAAATTCTTGAGTTATCCTTCCCTTGCCATGGAGAAGGGCATTATAAAGCCGGTGTTAACTGTTAATGTAAGTCAGTCCTTCTAAAGCCTTTATCCTCAACTGATGTTTAATTTGCTCATACTCCCTATCGTTTACTGTTGTTTAGTTTGCTGTTTCTACCAAAATGCACGTTCATAAGAACCGTAAGTTCTAAGTTTTACTTGTAAAACCAAATTCCTTATTCATACCATGCACATTACTTAATACTCCCTATATGTATGCTTGTTTTTGTGGATCTATAATCCAGTGTGTGGTGAAGCAGCCCACGTTTGCACCTTGTCATCTCCTGTTTTATCTTACTGATGTGGCTGATGATATGAACAACGTGCCATGCACATTATCCAAAATAGATACAATGATTTTCTTTGCCCTTCATCTATGCTTGTTATGTTGACATGGTAATCCAGTAGTGTGGTGAAGCTCCCCGCAATATGAACAATGCCAAATTATGCTATTGATATTTTGAACATACTCTTTATTTTCTAATTTGAAATTGGATAGAATTGACAGAAAAGTTATCATCTTTGTTTATACACGTGCAAAAAATGTCATCTCTCTGCTTTGTTTCAGGGTGATATGCCTGATGGCATGCAAAAGTCTGCTGAAGGCTATGAGACAAACCCAACATATATTGCAGCAAAGAAGGCAAAACATCTTGAAGATAGCGAGACAACCCCAAAGTCTTGTCTTGATGCAGTGTTCAAGTTACTTGAGACTAACGGTCAGACAAGCTCACAGAATTCGTTGTCTGAATCAGTTCGACTTCTTCTGTCCCAAGTTCTAGCAGAAAGGCATTCTATAACTCAACTTCAACTTGAAGTCCTATCTCTAAGAAAGATTGCGGAGAACACCAATGAGAACCTCATCGCTAAACAGCTACACCTGGAAGCTATGACCGACATGCTAGGCCGGTCTCACAGCCTTGCTCAGCAGCTTGCGCAGCAGTTCCCCCGCAAGGCTAACCTTTCTTGAACTGTCTTGGAAGTGGTCTCGGTTCAGTATTATTTTGTTACGCTGCAATGGTGCCCAGTTTTGGTAATCTGCTTCTTCGTTGCGCTTTATGATCACTGGTGGCGAACTTTGATGCCCAGTGGATGTAATATACCTTAAATCCTTTATTGTGTAGTGTAGGTTTATTCTTAGTTACTATGCCGTAATTTCTTTATTGTATAGAGTAGGTTTGTTCTTAATTCCTACTAGTTACGTGGCAGCCCGAAATGAACCCCGGCCCATGATTGTGCGAATCAAATCACGGGCTTTTAACAGGCCAAAATTGTCTGGGTCCTTGTTTGGCCCAATCAGATATGGGCTGCGAGCAGGCCGGATGCAAACCGGGCCATAGTTAGGCCCTACTATATGACGGGCTTTTAACAGGCCGAAATTAATATAGGGCCGAAATGTTAAACGGGCCCTTAACAGGCCAAAACTAATATCATGCCGAATTACTAAGTGGGCCTTTAGCAAGTGGGCCCAAAAGCATAGTGTCCAGTTGATGGGCCAAATCTGATATGGGCCATAATTGATCCCAAAGCCTCCTAAAGGGTCGGACCTGATCTGGGCCGTAATTTGGCCCAGAACGTGGTAGGCTTTTAACGGGTCGGATATCATATGGGCCACTATTAGGCCTGGAGCGTGGCAGGCCATTAATGGACCGGATCAAATATGGGCCGGCATTTGGCCCAAAACATGGCAGCCAGTTAATGGTCCGGCCTACTAGGGTCCTCAAAATCTTGTGGGCCTACAGCTGGGCTGGCCCATTAATGTCGGTGAAATCTCGTGGGCCTTTAGCTGGGCTCGCCCATTATGACCCGCAAGAATCTTGTTGGCCTTTACCTGGGCCGGCCCATTATGGCACAAAAAAATCTTGTGGGCCTTTACCTGGGTCGGCCCATTATGGCCCGCAAAATCTTGTGGGCCTTTAGCTGGGCCAGCCCATTATGGTCCACAAAATCTCGTGGGCCTTTAGCTGGGCCGGCCCATTATGGTCCGCAAAATCTTGTGGGCCTCTAGTTGGGCCGGCCCATTTAAACTTGTTGGGCCGTGCCACGTGTCGACGTATCATAGGCGCCTTCTGTCCACTGAGTGGATGACATCTGTCCCGACGATGAGCCGACACGTGTTTCCTCTAGCCAATGATGATTTTACACGTGGAAAATCCCCATTGGTCGGGGCTGTTAATGGGTTATCGGTTCCAAAACCCGACCCGATAGCTTAATGGTGTTCCGTTACGGTGGATGCCACGTGTCGGTCACCCTTGACGAAAGCACTTATGTGACGCGCGATTTATCGTCATGGAAGTGGACACTTCCGTGATGATAATTTTGGTAATGTCATGGAACACTTCTACAACAGCACAGGTATGACTATCTTGATTCTGCCATAAATTTGTCATGGATGTACATGCATGACAAAAAAAGCGGCCTACTGTGACAAACACGTATCATCATGGAAGTGTATTTTTTTTGTAGTGTGTGTCGTTGTACTAGCCACTTCGACTCGATGGGAGGGATTCATGCGTACACATGCATGTGTGTGTGCTCAAACTATATCATGTCATCCCAGAGCATGACCTATATATACCATGTTACAAACAAAAAAATAATCCCCTCCCAAGTCAAATTAACCTCTCTCATTGTCAGGCAAAAAGTAGTGATGGACCAAGCAGGCCCATAGATGGAAAGCACCAATATCGCTGATAACCGCTTAAGTGGGTGCGAGAGGACAACCACCTCGCTTTGCATGTGGGCCAAACATATGTTCAATACCCAAAATGCACAACTTTGATGTGCCACATGCCTCAAAAACTGTAAATTCCCCACACAAAGTGAGGTTCATGAAGCGTACTACATATGATGGTCCCCTTCCCCCTCTTCGACGCATACTATATGCTCCTACCATATTACAACTCAAAAATAATCCTCCTCGATGGTGAAATTAATTAACCTCTCCCGATGTAGGTCAAAGTGATGCATGCATCGATGATGGCCTCATGGGCCCACAGATCGAAGCGTCACACATGAGTGTCCTAGCTAGTATAACCACTGCCTACATGCATGTGGCCCAAAGAGGTGTTGTGTCATGTTTGAATAGCCAATTTTGCAACTTTGATGTGGCACGTGCCTCGGAAACCGTAAAGACCCGACACTGAGTGAGGTGTACTTGTTCACGGACGAGTACGTATAGTATATAAGCTAGTCCCCTCCCACCTCTTCGACACGTACTATATATATACTCCCACCATAACACAAACAAAAAAGATTCTACCTAGCTGGTCCAATTAACCTCACTGTCCGCTGTTCGTCAAAGTGATGGACGACGACTTCGCGGGCTCACAGAAAGCGTCACACGCGAGTATCGAGTGTCATGTAGGAAAACCATTGACTGCATGTGGCCCGAACATGTATGTATGAAAGGGTTGTGTAATGTTTTAAATAACGAATTCATGACTCTATTGTGGCACTCTTGATAACCCACAAGTATAGGGGATCGCAACAGTTTTCGACGGTAGAGTATTCAACCCAAATTTATAGATTCGACACGAGGGGAGCCAAAGAATATTTGAAGGTATTAGCAGCTGAATTGTCAATTCAACCACACTTGGAGATTAATTATCTGCAGCAACATGATCAGTAGCAAAGTAATATGATAGTTTTGATAGTAGTGATAACAGTAATAGTAACGGTAACAGTGATAGCAATAATTTTATAGCAAGTGCAACAGTAACGATAGCAGTAGCAACTTAGCAAGAACAATATAAGATAAATTCGTAGGCATTGGATCGGTGACTTGTTCGATGATATTCATCATGAGACAGTTATAACCTAGGGCAATACGGCACTAGCTCCAGTTCATCAATATAATGTAGGCATGTATTCCGTAAATAGTCATACGTGCTTATGGAAAGAACTTGCATGACATCTTTTGTCCTACCCTCCCGTGGCAGCGGGGTCCAATTGGAAACTAAGGGATATTAAGGCCTCCTTTTAATAGAGAACCGGCACAAAGCATTAACACACGATGAATACATGAACTCCTCAAACTACGGTCATCACCGGGAAGTGTCCCGACTATTGTCACTCCGGGGTTGCCGGATCATAACACGTAGTAGGTGACTATAACTTGCAAGATCGGATCTAGAACATAGATATAATGGTGATAACATAAACGGTTCACATCAGAAATCATGGCACCCGGGCCCAAAGTGACAAGCATTAAGCATGGCAAAGTCATAGCAACATCAATCTCATAACATAGTGAATACTAGGGATCAAGCCCTAACAAAACTAACTAGATTACATGATGAATCTCATCCAACTCCGCAGCGACCAGCGAGCCTATGAAGGAATTACTCACTCCCGGTGGGGAGCATCATGGAATTGGCGATGGAGAAGGGTTGGTGATGACGAAGATCGAAGATCCCCCTCTCCCGAGCCCCAAACGGACTCCACATTTGGCCTTCCGATGAAGAACAGGAGACGGCGGCGGCTTCGTCTCGTGGAACGCGATAATTCTTTCTCTCTGATTTTTTTCTGAAAAATTAGGATTTTATAGCATTAGTTTCAGGGTCTGTGGGGCCACCAGGTGGGGACAACCCACCTAGGCGCGCCTGGAGGGGTGGCGCACCCTGGTGGGTTGTGCCCACCCAGGTGCCCCCCTCCAGTGGTTCTTGGCTCCAGAATTCTCTATTATTGTATAAAAAATTCCTCGCAAAGTTTCGTTCCATTCCGAGAACTTTTATTCTGCATAAAAATAACACCATGGTAGTTCTGCTGAAAACAACATCAGTCCGGGTTAGTTTCATTCAAATCATGCAAATTAGAGTCCAAAACAAGAGGAAAATCATTAGGAAAAGTAGATATGATGGAGACATACCAACTCCCTCAAGCTTAAACCTTTGCTTGTCCTCAAGCAATTTAGTTGATAAACTGAAAGTGAAAAATACAAACTTTGATGAACTCTTTTGCTCTTGTTTGCATAAATAAGCTTAAACAACATCCAGGCTTTCAACTAATTTTATAACTAACCATGTCGACAATAACTCTTAAAAATTATATTAACTCATATCAATGACATAACCAGCTAGCGAGCTATAATAAGATATCTCGAACCACAACACATTGTCAAAACAACCATGACATAACATGAAAATAGTGGTATCTCGCTAGCCCTTTTTGAGACCGCAAAACATAAATGCAGAGCACCTCCAAATTTCAAGCAGTGACTAAACATTGTAATTCATGGTAGAAAAGATCCAGTCATGATGCACCCAAGATTAGCTACACACAATGCATAAGCATGGCAGCAGTGCTCTCAGGTTCTGGCACTTATTTTAGAAGGTTGTGACAGAACATAAAAGTAAATAGAAAGTCCCTTCGCAGAGCAAAGCAGTGATTTGCAGTGGTGCCAGAGCTCAAGTTTTTAAAACAAAGGTAAATGATATTTTGAGAAATGTGCCCTTCTTGTTTACTTCGCGACCATCAGTTATCAATATCTTCCATGCTAAACACATTAGTGGCAGTTCCCAAGCGATAAAGTAAAGGTTATGACTCCATAGGAGTTTTTTTTAATTATTTGTAAGCTCTTTTCTGTTTGCAGTTTGGCACTGGGAATCCCTATTACCGCCCCTTTCTCGTGCAATGGCGAGTGAATCAACACTCGCCTAAGAATAATCCACTTAGCATGGAAGATACCAACTACCTCATGTCGTTCTATGAACAATCCAGGCACGCAAAAAGGATATTTATTTGAATTTTTTAGATATGGCACATGCAAATTTACTTGGGACGGCAGGGTAATACCGCATATAGGTAGGTATGGTGGACTCATCTGGAATAACTTGGATTCAAGGTCTTTTTTATGCACAAGCAGAATTCTCGCTTAATACAGACGAAGGCTAGAAAATAGGTTGAGAAGCAGCCAACTAGAGAGCAACAACAGTCATGAACATGCATTATGCATAAGTAACATTGGACACTAGCATGAGTAGGATATGAACACCATGAACATAAATATCATAGAGGATATGTTGGTTTTGATTCAACTACATGCATGAACATGTGCCAAGTCAAGCCACTCAGACATTCAGAGGAGGATACCATATCATCATACTACATCACAATCATTTTAATACAATGTTGACATCCAAGATAAATCATTATCCACTCCTAGCTACTTATGCATGGCATGAGAAACTGTAATCTCTAATTGTCATTGTTGTCGGCGTTCTTGGATCGGGGGTCCCCAGACTTGCCTGCCTGCGGCCCCACGGCGTGGCTCCACCAACAGCCTGGTACGGCCCATCTTCATCAACCAACTCTCAAGACCCTCGCGAGGGGCCAAGCCTCGCGAGGCGGATGACACAAGACCTCCTCAAGGGCGCCCTCACTAGGCCGGCTCACGAGGAGCGGAGAGATCAAGGCGAGGGGCACCTCGTGAGGTTCTTGTGACGTGAGCCATGACGACCAAGGCCAGGCGGTCGCCAGCGGGTGCAGAGTACTAGTTTCCTCTTCAGTGCTAAAGAGGCAGGCGCAGGCAAGGAGTCCCAAGGCGTCAGGCAAAGGTTTCCATATCAGTGCAATGAGAACAAGACTAGAAGGACGGCAATATGGAGGTCACCATGGAGCCCACGACGGCGTCACCACTAGAACCTTTGACAGGCGAAGACCACCTTTTATCAGGATAACTTGTACTCATTGTCCCCCTTCAAATTGGCCGTTGTGGGATCCCTTCCCGCCTAATATTTGGGGAGAGGACCCGGGCCTCTATAAATAGGGCTAACCACCACCATTGCCAAGGGGGGCTCATCAAGAGAGAGAGAGAGAGAGGCTCATCTGGAGATGGATCACTCGGATCATCCCGAGCCACACAAGCTCATCGAGCTCAAGAACACCTCCCCTCAGGAGGCTGTTCTTCCCTTGTACTTGTTCATCCCCAGCCTACAAGGCAATCCACCACACCACACTAGAGTAGGGTATTACACCGCAACGGTGGCCCGAACCAGTATAAACTCTTGTGTCCCTTGTTCCTTGGGTTCGGCGAGCTAGGTTTTGAGAGCGTTGCGAGAGCGTGGGCCGAGGGGAAAAGATCTTCGTGCACACCGCAGTGTTCGAACCTCAAGGGTTTTGTCGGAACCCATAATCTGACATTTGGCGTGCTAGGTAGGGGTGCGCCGAAGCTTCCCTCTCCGTAGCTGACCCGCCGCCATCCCGCGGCTCCGATGTCCGACGATCCGAGGACCCAAGCTGACTCCTGGGCGGCATGGCCCGCCCGGGTGACGCCGACCACCCAAGAAGACCTCAATTTCGCATTCCACGCGGCCCGCGCGCCACCCAACGCTCGTGGATGCGGGCAGTGCGGATCGACGTCCACCGCCCTCAAATCGCAGCGAGCGCGGGCCGCCACAAGATCCGCAAGCTACGCAGCAGCGACGACGCCGCACACCTTACGGGAACAGGCGAACATATGAGCTGCTCTCGTGGTGACGCGGGAGCTGTTGTGGTGCCCGCTGATGGAGGGCGGCCGTGACGCGCTGCTGGAACGCGTCGCCGAGCTATTGGATGCTGCGGCCAGGGGTACACCGCCTTTCTGCTCCCTACTTACATCTCAAGTTGTGGACAGGTCGCACGGCGGGCCTCGTTGCACCCGCGCACCCCTAGGTGCGCCAGGAGGATTCGCCAGCACCAGCACGACCGGCGGTACCGGACATCCGGCTGTGCCCTTGCCTCCCCCGGGAGGCATAGGAGTGGGGGTCGCTCCTCGCGGTCCCAATCGAGCGCCACCAGGAAGGCGCGCCAGGCTAGACAGCGTGGGTCGTAGGGTGCCTTGGCGGAGGTCTCGGCGAGGCAGCTCAGGAAGCTTATGTGCCCCGCATGGTGGATCAGGAGTACACGCCAAAGAACGACCCCTGCACATTCCACGAGCCAAGCTGGGAGGAAGATATGCTGGAGGCTGAGGCCTTCTACGAGCCACCCAGGAGCCTTGCCGACCCCACTGGCGACAACCACCCCAGGGTACCACTGATATCTCTAGAGCAGGCTTATCCTAACCATGGGCCACAGGTGGACCGAGCTGCGGCGGTTGACGGCGACCCCAGCACTGCAGCCCCACTCCAATCAGGAGCGACGCACTGGGGGCTGCACGGAAAGGGTCCGGAGCAAGGCCCTCCCTCATGTCACATGGGGCAAGGCATCACCGGGAGGTAGGTCCTCTGCTAGGGAGGCGCCGGCGAGCCCTCCCCCCGGAGAGGGCCCGTGGTCGCCGAGGGCGCCGCTGGTGTCCCCTTTGCCCCTTGGCCTTGTCCTGGTTTCTGGACACTCCAACGGTGGTCGAGGGTGGCGCAAGGCGGGGCCCTCGTCTGGCAATATGAAGCAAGGCTCGCGCCTGTGAAGGTCTCCGCTCGTGACACTCTCATGTAATAATGAGTGGGGCTATACACGCCCCGGAGTCTCAGGAGTGCCACCCTCGGGCCTCGGGGGCTCCCGCCCACATCCTAGTGGAAGCACCATGCCCAGCGCTGGCCGTCGACATTGTCCCCCAATGACTAAGCTCACGGCCAGCAAAGGCACTAGGCTCCGCACTAGTGAGAAGACAAGAAGACTAGCTAGGTGCCGGTGTGACACCCCGAGACCGATGTGCCAGGTGTCGTCCAGTTATTCGCTGTTGTTGCCTCGTCATTTGCTTGCGTGTCATGCATTTCATATCTTTGCATCATGTGCATTGCATCATGTCATAAATCTTTTGCATCTAAACTAAATAATTTGTGTGGATCTTCGATGCATTTAAATCGAGGGAAGAGTGACTTCTCTTTATAACTTTATCCTCCTAATGTTTAGGGAGCTATTATAAATATTCCATTAATTTGGAATCATCGTAACACACGTGCAAAATAATTCCCATGTCTATTCCTCTTCGAGTTTGACCTTCAAACCTTGCCAATATCTCTCATCTCTTTTCTCGAGGCTCCTCCTAAAACCTCAACATTTTTGGACACTTCTATAACCAAGCCCTAGTTCAAACCCATTTAATTTAAATTCAAATGAGTTTGAACGATATCTTTCAATCATGTCTCCCCTAATTTTCGTGGACCGTGCACATTTTTACGAGTCTGTAAAATTATCTGCATGTCCAACTTTTTTCCCTAACCCCTCTTTCTTTTCTTTCTTAATCTCTGTTTTTTCTTCTTTTCTTTTAGTAGTGTGAGAGAGCCCAGCAGGCCGGCCTTTAAGGCCCATCCCTAGGCCCAGCCGCGCCCCTGCCCACCTGGGCCTCTTAAACACCTGGGCCGGCCCCAAGGCCACCTCCCCCTAACCCTAGCTCTACCTTAGCCCAATCCCTCGCGCACTTCTCCTTCTCTCAATCCCTCCCTCGCGCCGCCAGGAGAGGAGGCACAGCGCCCGAACCCACCATCTCCCCGATCCCATCTCCCCTCGATCCCTCCTTCTCGTACCCTCTCCCTCACGCCGCCAGAGGCAACGTGCACTTCTGCCTCGCTCGACCTCCTCCTTCTCTCGATCTCCCTCCAGCGCCCCTTAGCCTCCCTCCTCCTTCGATACAGGGATCCAGGCCAGAGCCCCGTCGGCCTCCTCGCCGCCGTCGCGCCCACGGGGCCACCAGCATGCCCGGCTCGGCCTCCCCCTCTGCTCCCTCAGCCATGACGCTCCGCCGCCCCTTGCCTCGTCTGTGCCGGCGACCAGCAGCAGGCTGCTACTCCGCGCCGCCCCCATCTGCCATGGCCTCCCTTTACCAGCGCCGCGCTTCCGTCGCCCGGCGAGCTCCGCCACCAGCCGTGCCAGCGAGCTTGCCATTGTCGCCTGCCTCGTCGTGTTCCCCTCCACCTCCAGCCGCCAACCTCCGTCATCTCCATGGTCAAGTTGGCGCCAGGGCCGACCCCAAAGTCTCCTCTGCCCGTCGTCACTCCGACCGGCGAGTCCTGGCCGCTGAGCTCTTCGTCTTGCAGCTGATGCAGGCCATGAGCTCTCTGGCCACCACAGGAACGCCATGGTCAAGACCACCTCCGCAAGGAATGCAAGACGCATCCTCCATGCACCCCCGCTTGTGGCTGTTAACGTCAAGACCGTCTAGGTTTTTCGCCAATGCACCACCCCCGTCAAGTACTACTACAAACCCGGAGAATTCGGATGCATCAAGTCCCCGAGGAGACCCATTTTTCGTCAAGTTCGACTACCCATATCATCAAGTACCACTACGGCCGAAGACCTCGGACCCGCCAAGTGCCCCTTCGAGCTATCTATACCGCAAGCGCCAAGTAACACGACGAACCCCGAAGACTTCGAACTCGACAAGTTCGATGACGCTCTTGTACAACTACGTTGCCGAGTCCGGGACCGGCAAGACCGACGACGCGGAAACGCCAAGTACCCCTACGCGTGAAGACGCCTAAGACCATTTCAAGATTCATCAAGTACCGCTACCGATGACTTGAACCCCTACGAAAACGTGTTCCACTACCGTCGCCGAGATTGCGAGAACCTCTACCGACGACCTCGGAACGTGTACGACGACCATTGTCGAAGACTCGTACCTCTATCGCTTTCCGAACATGTACCGCTACTTCCACAAGGGTCGTGAACGACTACTTCCATTACGAACCGATCCTCTTTGAAACGCACGCTTCGAAGGTATAATCCCGAGACGACCGCCCGGGAACGAATGCTTGTGATGTATGAGATGCTCGTGCTTGCTCCGTGCTCGAATTGTCAGTGCATGTTGCCCCTCTTTTGCCTTGTCACCGTCGTCGACCCGTGGGAACCCGGTAACCGGGATCACCCCACCATCTTTTGCACGCTCCCGTCACATTTTCTTTTGCACCGACGTCTCAATGAGTTATCGAAACCGGAACGTTGCTGTGGCACCGTTTCTTTATCGTCGCTGTGGCACCCCTTTTGTTTCCGCCACGATGACAAACGCTTCATAATGCTCTTATCAATATTTATTTTCATAAAAATTGCATAAAGTTGTTCATGTCATCTGCATCATGATAACAACAATTAAAAATGCTTAAAATTGTTGTTGCATTAGATTGCTAATGCATATGGGGATTTACCGGACTTGTTGTTTGTTATATCCGGCCCCATTTAAATTGTTTAAATGGTATAGTTTTGTTATGCTTCACCTCTTGCCATGTTAACCAACATTTAATATTGTTGAGTACCTAACCGAGAGTGAACTAAATAATTGATGTGGTGTTTCTTCAATATGCAACTCGTTGCATATTGAGCTCCACTTAATTTGTAGGACTGCTTGTGCACTTTGCCATGACATGCCATGTATCATTAAACCGGACATGCATCATACTTATTGTGCATCATGCCATGATTATGTGATGGTTGTTTACTATGTTGTTTGCTTCTTTCCGGTGTGGTTCTTCGGGTTGGTTCCGATAACAGTGTGTTTGTGAGGATCCATTCGACTACGTCCGTTTGTCTTCTTCATGGACTCGTTCTTCTTCCTTGCGGGATCTCAGGCAAGATGACCATACCCTCGAAATCACTTGTATCTTTGCTTGCTAGTTTGCTCGCTCTTTTGCTATGCCTATGTCGCGATACCTACCACTTGCTTATCATGCCTCCCATATTGTTAAGCCAAGCCTCTAACCCACCTTGTCCTAGCAAACCATTGTTTGGCTATGTTACCGCTTTGCTCAGTCCCTCTTATAGCGTTGCTAGTTGCAGGTGAAGATTGGAGTTCGTTCCTTGTTGGAACATGGATATTTTGTTGGGATATCACAATATCTCTTATTTAATTAATGCATCTATATACTTGGTAAAGGGTGGAAGGCTCAACCTTATGCCTGGTGTTTTGTTCCACCCTTGCCGCCCTAGTTTCCGTCATATCGGTGTTATGTTCCCGGATTTTGTGTTCCTTACACGGTTGGGTTATAATGGGAACCCCTTGACAGTTCGCTTTGAATAAAACTCCTCCAGCAAGGCCCAACCTTGGTTTTACCATTTGCCACCTAGCCTTTTTTTCCTTGGGAGTCGCGCTCTCAAGGGTCATCTTTATTTAACCCCCCCCCCCCCCGGGGCCAGTGCTCCTCTGAGTGTTGGTCCAACCTGTCAGCCGCCGGTGGCCACCAGGGGCAACTCTGGGTTGGCCCACCGGAAGTTTGAACAATCTGAGTGTGCCCTGAGAACGAGATATGTGCAGCTCCTATCAGGATTTGTCGACACATTCGGGCGGCTTTGCTGGACTTGTTTTACCATTGTCGAGGATGTCTTGTAACCGGGATGCCGAGCCTGATCGGATTGTCTTGGGAGAAGGAATATCCTTCGTTGACCGTGAGAGCTTGTGATGGGCTAAGTTGGGACACCCCTGCAGGGTTTTGAACTTTCAAAAGCCGTGCCCGCGGTTATGGGCAGATGGGAATTTGTTAATGTCCGGTTGTAGAAAACCTGAAACATATCTTATTTAAAATGCATCAACCGTGTGTGTAACCGTGATGGTCTCTTTCCGGCGGAGTTCGGGAAGTGAACACGATGTTGGAGTTATGCTTGACGTAAGTAGTCTTCGATCACTTCTTGATCATAGTTTCTCGACCATGCCTTGCCTTCTCTTCTCGCTCTCATTTGTGTATGTTAGCCACCATATATGCTAGAGCTTGCTGCAGCTCCACCTCATACCTTTTACCCTTCCTATAAGCTTAAATAGTCTTGATCGCGAGGGTGTGAGATTGCTGAGTCCCCGTGACTCACAGATTACTTCCAAAACCAGCTTGCAGGTGCCGAGGATACCGTGCAGATGATGCAACCAAGCTCGAAGAGGAGCTCTATGAAGATCTTGTCCTTTGTGTTGCTTCGTTCTAGTCGATCAGTAGTGGAGCCCAGTTGGGGTCGATCGGGGATCTGTGTAGCATTTGGGGTAGTCTTCTTTTATTTTGGTTCCGTAGTCGGACCTTGATCGTATTTGGATGATGTAATGCTTTATTCATGTATTGTGTGAAGTGGCGATTGTAAGCCAACTTTGTATCTCTTTCCCTTATTTATTACATGGGTTTTTGTGAAGATTACCTCACTTGCGACATTGCTTTCAATGCGGTTATGCCTCTAAGTTGTGCTTCGACACGTGGGAGATATAGCCGCATCGAGGGGGTTACAGCCGGACACAGCCTTTTTGCTTTCAACCCCTTTCTATGTAGCTCGGTTTACCGTCTTTTGGATTTCAATTCGCATTCGTATTTTCATTGGCAAAGCATGGGGGGCATCTTTCTCGTTCGTGTTGGTTTCTTGAGTTTTCCGGCTCCGCGCCTTATTTGAAACCGGCGCCTGCTACCCCTTCCTCACGAGCGCTCCACGAGCGGGGGCTGGGCGTGGTATGCGTGCGCATCTCAGCATGGTCTAACGCCCGTCTCTCAGGGTCCTCTCGGGCGGACCAACGAGCTTCGCAGAAGCCCGAAACCTCACAAGTCTGCGGAGGACTCCCCTCGGGAGAACCACACATCGACAACTACAAGGCCAGTCCGGAGCCCGCCTAGACTGAGGTAAGTTACTATGGTGAGCACGAGGAAGAACTTGAGAACTCGCTAAAGCATGCCTTAAGTTCGGCTTAGGGAATAAAACAACAGTCTGATTACATGAGAGGCTCCCCCTCCCCAAAATACACTCACATCGTCGAGGGCCATGCCCAAGCTTTTTTGCGCATAGGTTCAGGACAAGGAGAGCAGGCTCAGTCGGACATGTCGCTTGCAACATCTTTTGGATCACTCCCGAACATGCTACCGGCGTCGTCTTCATCATCATCGACCACGTCGCCTTCATCCGCCGCGACCACCACAGCATCATCATCGGAAGCGAAAAGCTCTAATCAGAGCATCCACGTTATCATCCACCCAGCGCGCCAGGTCGCCCCGAATAGCCCCAGGGATTGGGGCGATGGTGACGTCGAAGTTGAAGGTGGGGTCGTCATTCTGAAGATGGTTGAAGACGCGGGAAAACACGCGCCCAAGGAGGTCGCGGCTCCTTTCGTCAACAAGCTCGCGGGCTCTCTTAGCCCGGTTCTCCAGGTGCGTCACAACATCGGCGAAGAAGCGAAGGTGGCCAGGTAGTCTTCTGCATGGGGATGAGGGGCATATTCATCATAGATAGCGCCCAGCGCCAGTTGGCCCTCACCCTGAGGTCATGGAGCATGGGGGCGTGTTCGCGCTACAACGTCTAGCGGCGGTAACTCGCTGGTGGAGCGGAAGCAGTTTAGCACAGGCGGAGGCCAACTCAACCTGCACGGAGACCAAAGCAGCTACAGTGGCCTTCTCGCGCTGCCATGCCTCAGTCAACCTCGACCTAAGAGCGGTGGTCCTGCCCTCAGCTTCGGCGGCCACGAGCTTCAACTTCAGGTCGTGCCTATTGGCAATGTCAGCGCGAGCCTCCTCCGCCCTGTGGTCCACTTCCTCCTGGATCCTGGCCTCACGTGCGCTGACGGCATCCTCCGCCTGCGCAACCTGTCGCTCCCTTGTCTCCAACCGCTCAAGCTCGAAGCTGCGCTCAGTGGCCTCCAGCATTAGAGCTTCCTCGCGCTTCAGGACCTCCTCCTCGCCAGTCGGCGCCCCCTTCATCGACGCCAATGCAGCTCTGCATGCCTCCGCTTGTTTCCCCAGGAGGGCATTCAGGGCCTGAAGCTCCTGCCAGCACTTCTCGGCAACCTCGCGGCGGCGGTCTGCCTCCCTGGCCTCCTCCAAGGCTCGGGCGCAGGCCTCGCGCGAGGTTGCAAGGGATGCCTCGGCGTCCACGTTGGCGCGCTCACGTTGGAGGCGCCCGAGGTTGATGGCCACCTTCAATTGACGCCATTCATCCACCAGCCGAAGACCCTTGGTTTCGAGGCGAGCATCCACATCCACAAGCTCTTCCCCGAGCCAGCTCATCGCACCCATAGCTTACTAGAAGAGCTCATGACAGACGGCGCCCCGCCTGCGTGCAAGCTCGAATGCACAGCCGGGCCCGTCCTCCATGCTGGGAGTTGTTGAAGAGATTCGAGGTGGCTCGCCTCTTCCCAGCAAGGGGCTGGAAGTCGGCGCCTTTCCAGCCGCCCCTCGGGCCTCGACGGAGGCCCTGAGGGGCGGAGGCTCGTTACCCGAAGGAGAGGCCAGAGCCGAGGCCACCCAGCTGCGATCAATAACCAGAGGAGGAGCCCTTGGCACACTTCCCGCACCCCAAGCAAGGTCTCGAAGAGCGGACGGCAAGAACACGGGGTTAAGACGCTAGGCCGGCATGCTTGCCGCTCCGGCCAACCTCACACCAAGTGCTGCAGGCTGGCTTGAGGCGTTCAAGGTCTACGGAGGACTCGAGACAGGAGGAGGTTTCTTCTTGGGAAACTTCGTTGCCTTGGCGGAAGGGGCCCTGAGGAATCACAGTCAGGAGGAGAAGCAGCACCCTAGAAATTACAAAGATAAGGTACTCACTCGTCAATAGTGATGTACTTCCTCTGCTTCAATGGCCGGAAGGCGTCACCACTGCAGCCTGGAGATCCCCTCATTTTATGGAGCGCCGTGAAGTTCGGGCGGAGCCAGACGAAGCCCTGGGCACCGCCACCAAGGCCTAGCGCGGATGGTGCGGCCCCTGAGGAGGCGACCTCAGGGGTGCCGGATCGCGTTGAGACCTTGGTGCTCGCTTCGTGGAGGTTCACCAAGGCCTCGGGGGCTCCGGCCTCAGGAGCATCGGACTGCATCACCCCCCAGGCCATCTCCTCAGGAGCCCTGAGTGGTGCCGGTTCCTCAGTAGTAGCGTCGCCATCGCCCGACAGCAACCGCCCCCTACGCCTGCTCCTGGGGCAGGCCCCGCGCTCACGGCAGGAAGGGGGGCCACGAAGACTGGGCTCTCTCGAGGCCCTTCAAGGCTAGTTGGGCATGGTCCCCATTCATCAAAAGGGGGCATCTGCTTCACGAATTCTGCCTTGTTCGAGCAGCAGTACAGAAGACAGCCCTCCTCCGGCAGGTTGGCTGGCATCGGGTCACCCGTTAGGAGCTCGAGCACTGTGCATCATGCCTCAGGAGGAAGAGCCAGAGCCTGAAGCCTCGTGCAGTCCCCGTAGCCAGAGAAGGTCCACATTTTTCAAGGGTGGAGCTGAAGCGATGCGATGCGACACCGGATGAACTCCTTCACCACCATGGGCGCCGTCACACCAAGGTCCTTCAACCTGGCGAGCCGGATCCAGACATGGGCGAGCCGCCGATCGGTGAGCTTCACGTGCCCCCAACCGGAGCTCGGAGCAGCTGGAACCCGAGGGAGCAGCAGCAGGGGGCTGCGCATGCCAACGTCCACGAACACCCACCTCCTCCTGAAGCCTCCGACGACCGGCGAGAGCTACGGGTCAATCCCCGAGCCGGCTGTCGCCGCGATGGCATGGAAGGATACACACCCAGAGCATTGGAGAGGGTCTGTCAGGTGCAGCGAGAAGAAGTGGCGAAGCAAGGCCACGAAAGGGGCAATGCCCACCATGGCTTCGCAGACAAAGGCAAAGATAGCAAGAAGGATGATGGATTGGGGATCGAGGTGCAGCGCATTGATCTGGTAATGCGAGAGCACCCTGTTGAAGAAATCGGAGAAGGGAGGAATCAGGCCTGCCCAGAGGGCGTGAAGATGGATGGGGACCTCGGTGGCCATCATGTCAATTTCGGCGCGGGAAGCGGGCCAAGCCACCATTGCCCCCACTCATTGAAATCGGTGGCGAGTGCCGGGCGCACCTTGCCCATCGCCTCTTGGTTGAGCACCACCGACCGCTAGATAGCGGGCTCAAGGACATGCGTCGCGGTGGCTGAGGTACCGGACTCTTTCTTTGCCTTCTTCTTCCGACTTGATGCCATGGCGGCAGGGGGAGTTGGTGTCAGATTGAGCCAAGGAAAGAGATCTGCAGCCTTTTGTGAGATGAGGGAGTGGAGGAAAGTGCTGCCCGTAAGGGATGAGGATCTATGAAGACGACGGTGGTTGCCTAGCCAGGCGGAAATTGAGGCTGCATGGGGAAGTGGAGGCGCCCACGTCCTGTCAATCGCCACACGTCAATCAAGGCTGCAGGCTATTGGGGCCCGCGGCGCTCTGCACTTGCCCCTTGGCTTCGCCTCGAAGCCAAGTTCGAGCGCCCCTTGGGCCCGGGGGCTACTGTCGACGTTCTGGGAATGGGGGTCCCTAGACTTGCCTGCCTGCGGCCCACGGCATGGCTCCACCAACGGCCTGGTACGGCCCATTTTCATCAACCAGCGCTCAAGACCCTCGCGAGGGGCCAAGCCTCGCGAGGCGGATGACACAAGACCTCCTCAAGGGTGGCCTCATTGGGTCGGCTCGCGAGGAGCGGAGAGATCAAGGTGAGGGGCACCTCATGAGGTTCCCGTGACGTGAGCCATGACGATAAGGCCAGGCGGGCGCCAGCGGGTGCAGAGTACTAGTTTCCTCTTTGGTGCTAAAGAGGCGGGCACAAGCAAGGAGTCCCGAGGCGTCAGGCAAAGGTTTCCATACCGGTGCAACAAGACCAAGACCAGGAGGACGGCAAGACGGAGGTCACCATGGAGTCCATGACGGCGTCAGCATGAGAACCTTTGGCAGGCGAAGACCACCTTTTGTCAGGATAACTTGTACTCACCGTCCCCCTTCGAATTGGCCGTTGTGGGATCCTTCCTGCCTAATATTTGGGGAGAGGAACCCGAGCCTCTATAAATAGGGATAACCACCACCATAGCCAAGGGGGGGCTCATCAAGAGAGTGAGAGAGAGAGGCTCATCTGGAGACGGATCACTCAGATCATCCCCAGCCACACAAGCTCATCGAGCTCAAGAACACCTCTCCTCGGGAGGCTGTTCTTCCCTTGTACTTGTTCATCCCTAGCCTACAAGGCAATCCACCACACCACACTAGAGTAGGGTATTACACCGCAATGGTGGCCCGAACCAGTATAAACTCTTGTGTCCCTTGTTCCTTGGGTTCGGCGAGCTAGGTTTTGAGAGCGTTGTGAGAGCATGAGCCGGGGGAAAAGATCTTCGTGCGCACCTCAGTGTTCGAACCTCAAGGGTTTTGCCGGAACCCGTAATCTGACAATTGCAAACACGTCTAATCATAATGAGCTGAATCATGGATACTAGCTTAAACATATTTACAAAAATAGAACAAGTCGAGTTCATACCTCTTTCTCTCTGCCACAACCAGTTCATCAAATATCGTCATTATTGCCTTTCACTTGCATGACCGAACGATACCTGTCAACTACTGCGCCTCAACGCATTTCGGGGAGAACCAGCTAGCTCTGGGTTCAAGTGGCATTTCACCCCTAACCACAACCCATCCACTGATTCTTCAACATCAGTCGGTTCGGACCTCTTCTTAGCTTCATCCAAGCTTCATCCTGGTCATGGATAGATGATGTCTACTACACAACCTTCCTCTTATAGACGTTGTTGGGCCTCCAAGTGCAGAGGTTTGTAGGACAGTAGCAAATTTCCCTCAAGTGGATGACCTAAGGTTTATCAATCCGTAGGAGGCGTAGGATGAAGATGGTCTCTATCAAGCAACCCTGCAACCAAATAAAAAAGAGTCTCTTGTGTCCCCAACACACCCAATACAATGGTAAATTGTATAGGTGCACTAGTTCGGCGAAGAGATGGTGATACAAGTGGTATATGGATGGTAGATAATAGTTTTTGTAATCTGAAAAATATAAAAACAGCAAGGTAACTAATGATAAAAGTGAGCGTAAACGGTATTGCAATGTGTGGAAATAAGGCCTAGGGTTCATACTTTCACTAGTGTAAGTCCTCTCAACAATATTAACATAATTGGATCATATAACTATCCCTCAACATGCAACAAAGGTCACTCCAAAGTCACTAATAGCAGAGAACAAACGAAGAGATTATGGTAGGGTACGAAACCACCTCAAAGCTATTCTTTCCAATCAATCCATTGGGCTATTCCTATAAGTGTCACAAACAGCCCTAGAGTTCGTACTAGAATAACACCTTAAGATACAAATCAATCAAAACACTAATGTCACCTAGATACTCCAATGTCACCTCAAGTATCCGTGGGTATGATTATACGATATGCATGACACAATCTCAGATTCATCTATTCAACCAACACAAAGGACCTCAAAGAGTGCCCCAAAGTTCTACCAGAGAATCACGATGAAAACATGTGCAAACCCCTATGCATAGGTCCATGGGCGGAACCCGCAAGTTGATCACCAAAACATACATCAAGTGAATCACGTGATATCCCATTGTCACCACACATACGCACGGCAAGACATACATCAAGTGTTCTCAAATCTTTAAAGACTCAATCCGATAAGATTACTTCAAAGGGGAAACTCGATTCATTACAAGAGAGAAGAGGGGGAGGAGAAACATAAGATCCAACTATAATAGCAAAGCTCGCGATACATCAAGATCGTGCCAAATCAAGAACACGAGAGACAGAGATCAAACACATAGCTACTGGTACATAACCTCAGCCACGAGGTAGAACTACTCCCTCCTCATCATGGAGAGCACCGGGATGATGAAGATGGCCACCGGAGAAGGATTGCCCCCTCCGGCAGGGTGCCAGAACGGGTCTAGATTGGTTTTCGGTGGCTATGGAGGCTTCTGGCGGCGGAACTCCCGATCTATTGTGCTCACGGATGTTTTTAGGGTATATGGAGATATATATAGGCGGAAGAAGTACGTCAGGGGGGCCACGAGGGGCCCACGAGGGTGGAGGGCACGCCTAGGGGGTGGGCGCGCGCCCCTGCCTCGTGGCCTCCTCGCAGGTCCCCCGACGTGCACTCCAAGTCTTCTGGGCTTCTTTCCTTCCAAAAATGAGTTCCATGAAGTTTCAGGTCAATTGGACTCCGTTTGATTTTCCTTTTCTTCGAAACCCTAAAATAGGGTAAAAAAACAGAAACTGGCACTGGGCTCTGGGTTAATAGGTTAGTCCCAAAAATGATATAAAAGTGTATAATAAGGCCCATAAACATTCAAAACAGTAGATAATACAGCATGGAGCAATCAAAAATTATAGATATGTTGGAGACGTATCAAGCATCCCCAAGCTTAATGCATGCTCGTCCTCGAGTAGGTAAATGATAAAAACAGAATTTTTGATGCGGAGTGCTACTTTGCATAATTTCAATGTAATTCTTCTTAATTGTGGTATGAGTATTCAGATCTGAAAGATTCAAGACAAAAGTTCATATTGACATAAAAATAATAATACTTCAAGCATACTAACTAAGGAATCATGTCTTCTCAAAATAACATGGCCAAAGAAAGTTATCCCTACAAAATCATATAGTCTGGCTATGCTCTATCTTCACCACACAAAATATTTAAATCATGCACAACCCCGATGATAGGCCAAGCAATTGTTTCATACTTTTAATGTTCTCAAACTTTTTCAATCTTCACGCAATACATGAGCGTGAGCCATGGACATAGCACTATAGGTGGAATAGAATGGTGGTTGTGGAGAAGACAAAAAGGGAGAAGATAGTCTCACATCAACTAGGCGTATCAACGGGCTATGGAGATGCCCATCAATAGATATCAATGTGAGTGAGTAGGGATTGCCATGCAACGGATGCACTAGAGCTATAAGTATATGAAAGCTCAACAAAGGAAACTAGTGGGTGTGCATCCAACTTGCTTGCTCACGAAGACCTAGGGCATTTTGAGGAAGCACATCAGTGGAATATACAAGCCAAGTTCTATAATGAAAGATTCCCACTAGTATATGAAAGTGACAACATAGGAGACTCTCTATCATGAAGATCATGGTGCTACTTTGAAGCACAAGTGTGGTAAAAGGATAGTAGCATTGCCCCTTCTCTCTTTTTCTCTCATTTTTTATTTTTTTATTTGGGCCTTCTCTTTTTTTATGGCCTCTTTTTTTCTTTTCTTTTTATTTGGGCTTCTTTGGCCTCTTTTATTTTCTTTTTTTATTTGTACTTCTTTGGCCTCTTTTATTTATTTATTTTCGTTCAGATCTCATCCCGACTTGTGGGGGGAATCATGGTCTCCATCATCCTTTCCTCACTGGGACAATGCTCTAATAATGATGATCATAACACTTCTTTTTTTACTTACAACTCAAGAATTACAACTCAATACTTAGAACAAGATATGACTCTATATGAATGCCTCCGGCGGTGTACCGGGATGTGCAATGATGCATGAGTGACATGTATGAAAGAATTATGAACAGTGGCTTTGCCACAAATACAATGTCAACTACATGATCATGCAAAGCAATATGACAATGATGGAGCGTGTCATAATAAACAGAACGGTGGAAAGTTGCATGGCAATATATCTCGGAATGGCTATGGAAATGCCATAATAGGTAGGTATGGTGGCTGTTTTGAGGAAGGTATATGGTGGGTTTATGGTACCGGCGAAAGTTTGCGCGGTACTAGAGAGGCTAGCAATGGTGGAAGGGTGAGAGTGCATATAATCCATGGACTCAACATTAGTCATAAAGAACTCACATACTTATTGCAAAAATCTATTAGTTATCGAAACAAAGTACTACGCGCATGCTCCTAGGGGGATAGATTGGTAGGAAAAGACCATCGCTCGTCCCCGACCGCCACTCATAAGGAAGGCAATCAATAAATAAATCATGCTCCAACTTCATCACATAACGGTTCACCATACGTGCATGCTACGGGAATCACAAACTTCAACACAAGTATTTCTCAAATTCACAACTACTCAACTAGCATGACTCTAATATTATTACCTCCATATCTCAAAACAATCATCAAGCATCAAACTTCTCTTAGTATTCAAAACACTCATAAGAAAGTTTTATTATTCTTGAATACCTAGCATATTAGGATTTTAAGCAAATTACCATGCTATTAAGAATATCAAAATAATCTAAGTGAAGCATGAGATTTCATCTATTTCTTCAAAATAAAACTACCACCATGCTCTAAAAGATATAAGTGAAGCACTAGAGCAAACGACAAACTACTCCGAAAGATATAAGTGAAGATCAATGAGTAGTCGAATAATTATGCAACTATGTGAATACTCTCTAACATTTAATAATTTCAGATCTTGGTATTCTATTCAAACAGCAAGCAAAGCAAAATAAAATGACATTTTAGGAATGGCAAACATCATGTGAAGAAGCAAAAACTTAGGGTCAACCGATATTAACCGATAGTTGTTGAAGAAGAAGGGTGGGATGCCAACCGGGGCATCCCCAAGCTTAGACGCTTGAGACTTCTTGAAATATTATCTTGGTGTTCCTTGGTCATACCCAAGCTTGAGCTTTTGTGTCTCCTTAATTCCTCTCATATCACGGTCTCCCTAAATCTCAAAAGCTTCATCCACACAAAACTCAACAAGGACTCGTGAGATAAGTTAGTATAAACCATTGCCAAAACCTTATCATACTCTACTGTAGAAAATCACTAAAATTATTATTCAACATTGCATACTAAATTCCTCTGCATATTTAATAGTCCTATACTCAAATAGAATCATTAAAGAAGCAAACATATGCAAACAATGCAAACATAACAGCAATCTGCCTAAACAGGACAGTCTGTAAAGAATGCAGCAACATCCATACTTCCCTAGCTCCAAAAATTATGAAAGAAAATTCCCACTGTAGTAAATTTATCAGAGCTTAATATGCAGAAGGTTTCAACATTTTATCACATTCTGAATTTTCTAGGGAATTATTGCAACAGCGGTAAACTTTCTGTTTTCAAACAGCAAGATGTGGACTTCTAAAATAGGCATAGTAAAGACTATCAATGCCACTTTTATTGAAATAAAATATGCAAAACATTGTTCTAAATAACAGCAAGCAAATCCTAACAAAATAAATTGATGCTCCAAGCAAAACACATATCATGTGGTGAATAAAAATATAGCTCCAAGTAAAGTTACCGATGAACGAAGACGAAAGAGGGGATGCCTTCCGGGGAATCCCCAAGATTAGGCTCTTGGCTATCCTTGAATATTACCTTGGGGTGCCTTGGGAATCCCCAAGCTTAGGCTCTTGCCACTCCTTATTCCATTGTCCATCGAATCCTTACCCAAAACTTGAAAACTTCACAACACAAAACTTAACAGAAAACTCGTAAGCTCCGTTAGTATAAGAAAATAAATCACCACTTCAAGGTACTGTAATGAACTCATTATTTATTTATATTGGTGTTAAACCTACTGTATTCCAACTTCTACATGGTTTATAAACTCTTTTACTAGCCATAGATTCATCAAAATAAGCAAACAACAAATCGAAAACAGAATCTGTCAAAAACAGAACAGTCTGTAGTAATCTGGATCAAACGTATACTTATGGAACTCATAAAATTCTCAAATAAATTTCTGGACCTGAGGAATGTATATATTAATCATATGCAAAAAGAATTAACTAAATATCACTTTCCAAATAAAAATGGCAGCAATTCACGTGAGCGCTAAAGTTTCTGTTTTTTACAGCATGATCAACAAGACTTTCCCAAAGTCTTCCCAAAGGTTCTACTTGGCACAAACACTAACTAAAAGCATAAAACCACATCTAAACAGAGGCTAGATGAATTATTTATTACTAAACAGGAACAAAAAGCAAGGGACAAGAATAAAATTGGGTTGCCTCCCAACAAGCGCTATCGTTTAACGCCCCTAGCTAGGCATGATAATGACAATGATGCTCACATAAAAGATAAGAATTGAAATATAGAGAGAGCATCATGAATAATATGACTAGCACATTTAAGCCTAACCCTCTTCCTATGCATGGGGATTTTGTGAGCAAACAACTTATGGGAACAATAATCAACTTGCATAGGAAGGCAAAACAAGCATAACTTCAAGATTTTAAGCACATAGAGAGGAAACTTGATATTATTGCAATTCCTACAAGCATATATTCCTCCCTCATAATAATTTTCAGTAGCATCATGAATGAATTCAACAATATAACTATCACATAAAGCATTCTTTTCATGATCTACAAGCATAGAATTTTTATTACTCTCCACATAAGCAAACTTCTTCTCATGAATAACAGTGGGAGCAAACTCAACAAAATAACTATCATGTGATTGAAAATTAAGATCAAGATGACAAATTTCATGGTTATCATTATTCTTTAAAGCATACGTGTCATCACAATAATCATCATAGATAGGAGGCATGCTTTCGTCATAATAAATTTGCTCATCAAAACTTGGGGGACAAAAACTATCATCTTCATCAAACATAGCTTCCCCAAGCTTGTGGCTTTGCATATCATTAGCATCATGGATATTCAAGGAATTCATACTAACAACATTGCAATCATGGTCATCATTCAAATATTTAGTGCCAAACATTTTATAGATTTCTTCTTCTAGCACTTGAGCGCAATTATCCTTTCCATCATACTCACGAAAGATATTAAAAAGGTAAAGCGTATGAGACAAACTCAATTCCATTTTTTATAGTTTTCTTTTATAGACTAAATTAGTGATAAAACAAGAAACTAAAAGACTCGATTGCAAGATCTAAAGATATACCTTCAAGCGCTAACCTCCCCGGCAACGGCGCCAGAAAAGAGCTTGATGTCTACTACACAACCTTCTTCTTGTAGACGTTGTTGGGCCTCCAAGTGCAGAGGTTTGTAGGACAGTAGCAAATTTCCCTCAAGTGGATGACCTAAGGTTTATCAATCCGTAGGAGGCGTAGGATGAAGATGGTCTCTCTCAAGCAACCCTGCAACCAAATAACAAAGAGTCTCTTGTGTCCCCAACACACCCAATACAATGGTAAATTGTATAGGTGCACTAGTTCGGCAAAGAGATGGTGATACAAGTGGTATATGGATGGTAGATAATAGTTTTTGTAACCTGAAAATATAAAAACAGCAAGGTAACTAATGATAAAAGTGAGCGTAAACGGTATTGCAATGTGTGGAAATAAGGCCTAGGGTTCATACTTTCACTAGTGTAAGTCCTCTCAACAATAATAACATAATTGGATCATATAACTATCCCTCAACATGCAACAAAGAGTCACTCCAAAGTCACTAATAGCGGAGAACAAACAAAGAGATTATGGTAGGGTACGAAACCACCTCAAAGTTATTCTTTCCAATCAATCCATTGGGCTATTCCTATAAGTGTCACAAACAACCCTAGAGTTCGTACTAGAATAACACCTTAAGACACAAATAAATCAAAACCCTAAAGTCACCTAGATACTCCAATGTCACCTCAAGTATCCGTGGGTATGATTATACGATATGCATCACACAATCTGAGATTCATCTATTCAACCAACACAAAGGACCTCAAAGAGTTCCCCAAAGTTCTACCGGAGAATCACGACGAAAACGTGTGCCAACCCCTATGCATAGGTCCATGGGCAGAACCCGCAAGTTGATCACCAAAACATACATCAAGTGAATCACGTGATATCCCATTGTCACCACAGATACGCACGGCAAGACATATATCAAGTGTTCTCAAATCTTTAAAGACTCAATCCGATAAGATTACTTCCAAGGGGAAACTCAATTCATTACAAGAGAGAAGAGGGGGAGGAGAAACATAAGATCTAACTATAATAGCAAAGCTCGCGATACATCAAGATCGTGCCAAATCAAAAACACGGGAGAGAGAGAGAGAGAGAGAGATCAAACACATAGCTACTGGTGCATACCCTCAGCCCCGAGGGAGAACTACTCCCTCCTCATCATGGAGAGAATCGGGATGATGAAGATGGCCACCAGAGAAGGATTGCCCCCTCCGGCAGGGTGCCGGAACGGGTCTAGATTAGTTTTCGGTGGCTAGGAGGCTTCTGGCGGCGGAACTCCCGATCTATTGTGCTCACGGATGTTTTTAGGGTATATGGAGATATATAGGCGGAAGAAGTACGTCAGGGGGGCCACGAGGGGCCCACGAGGGTGGAGGGCGCGCCCAGGGGGGTGGGCGGGCCCCCTGCCTCGTGGCCTCCTCGCAGGTCCCACGACATGCACTCCAAGTCTTCTGGGCTTCTTTCCTTCCAAAAATGAGTTCCATGAAGTTTCAGGTCAATTGGACTCCGTTTGATTTTCTTTTTCTTTGAAACCCTAAAACAGGGTAAGAAACAGAAACTGGCACTGGGCTCTGGGTTAATAGGTTAGTCCCAAAAATGATATAAAAGTGTATAATAAAGCCCATAAACATTCAAAACAGTAGATAATATAGCATGGAGCAATCAAAAATTATAGATACGTTGGAGACGTATCAATAGATCACCCAGGTTTGGGTCCATAAGCAGTGACAATCGCCCTATTAAGACTCGCTTTCGCTACGGCTCCGGTGGGTTCTGTTCCCTTAACCAATCCACTACTTATGAGTCGCCAGCTCATTCTTCAACAGGCACGCGGTCAGAGATCAGTTTCCCCTCCCACTGCTTGGGAGCTCAGCAGAGTTTCACATTCTATTTCACTACCCACTAGGGGTTCTTTTCACCTTTCTCTGACTAAGCTGGAATCTGCAAACATTTTATTCAATGGGAGAGGACAATGTAAAATGGGCTCTTTGTTAGATGAACAATTATGCAAATGAGAGCCACTCAACATTTTCATCGTGGTCTTCTCCACGGTATGACTCAAATAAAAAGAAAAGAAATTCAGAGAAACACACTGAAATATTTTTGGAGTTTTTGGTTTCCTGAACAAGCAAATAAAAGGGAAAAGCAAAAATGAGAAAAACTATTTACACGGGAAAGCTCCCAACAAGCAAAAGAAGAAGAACGAAATCTTTTGGGGTTTTCTTTTTAGAGCTACAACTAACTACACTAGAAAGAAAAATCAAAAAGAAGCAGGAAATATTTTTGTATTTTCACAAAGTTTTTCAAACACACAAGAAGAAAGCGAGAAAATAAAATTAGCATGGTGTGAACACCGACAACTAGAATGAAATGTGTGAACATGAATGTAATGTCGGTGGAAATATGTAGTCCCCCAGGCTTAGGCTTTTGGCCTAACTTGGTAATCAGTCAGTAGCCTGCATAGTGATCGGAGTGATAGCTCACGGAGGCTCTTAGTGCGGATGCCTTAGCCTGTCATGCGGCCACAACCGCCGTGTTATGAGCTCGGGCCTCGCTCTCCATAACAAAATATATTCCCCTACTATGAGCATCAAAGAGAGCAGGCACATGTAAATATGTGTGCACAACGAAACTTTGATTAAACAACAATTTGTAGGTGAAATTATGGGGTTCACCTCTAAGGATCTTATGACGTTTCATAGCATCAAAGTCAAAATATTGCGTGGGTAAAATAGGGTCATAGGGCAAAGGTGCAACACCCAGCTCTCTTTCTAAGCGCGGGGCATAAATTCCACCATATAAATAACCACTACTAGCGTTGTGTTGCAACCTGCGTGCAACAATTGCTCCAAGATTATAACTTCTATCACCGGAGAGAGCAGTGCGTATGGGGCTCAAGTCTGGAGCACAAAGTGTACTACAATTTTGTTTGGCTACAATACATTTTCCATTAAATAATGCAAAGTACTGAACTGTGGGAAAATGAATGCTCTTTATTCTACCTTGCGTCACTCCCCTAGTCTCACTATAGCAAAGACTAGTCAAGAATGCTTAAAACTCAGAACTTGGTGGTTTGTCTAGCGAACCCCGGAATTGGATTTTGCAATGGTGAGCAAATCTCTCTAAAGATATGGTAAATGGATTTTCATACAGTTTAAATGACACCCTAGAGTCACGGGGATGGAATTTAAATCCTTTGACAAATGATTCAGTGAGAGTGAGGTGTTGGTTGGACTTATCTAAAATGTAGGGACCGAGATCGGCATTGTGAACATATTGCTCAAATTCTTCCTTAATGCCCACACTCACCATATAATCGTCGCATGGCCATAAGCATGTTTTTGTGGCGGCATCTCGTATGGAACTTTCACTTGCTTCAACCTAAGACCGACGAACAGAGCTGTTACTAGAAGATGCCTCCGAGGATCTCCTCCTTGAAGAACTCCTTCCAAAGAGGTTGATCATATTCGTGTACAATTTTCTAAAAAAATTGGGTGATAAAAATTTGTCAACAAAACTTCACAAAATTGAAGGCAACTACTCATAGGGATGCATAGAGGCCATAGCAAGCATTCAAACTATTTAGAACTCTAAGAATTCAACATGCAATCTCATCTACAACAGAACCAAGAGTAGCTAATTATTCAAAATATAAACCACTAAAGCAAAAACTAATTGGACAAACGGAGGAGTCACATACCAAGCAACAATCCCCTGAAACAATTTCAGAAATGGAGCTTCGAGCAAAGAGATCAAAATCCACGGGTTTGAGAGCAAGAACACAAGAGAGAGAACAATGGTGATTTTTTCTAGAGGTAGATGGTGGTGTGGGATGAAGAGATAAGTGAGGGGGCCCACGTAGGGACCACAACCCACCAGGGTGCGCCTGGGGGTCCTGGCGCGCCTAGGTGGGTCGTGCCTACCTGGTGCACCTCCCTCGCATGTTATTTGTACCAAAAATTCTTAAATATTCAGAAAAAATCGTATTAAATTTTCAAAGCATTCTGAGAACTTCTAATTTTGGGTCATTTTTTTATTGCACGGGAAATTTAGAAAATAGACAAAACATGGCATTTTATTTTATTTAACTAATAAAATTAGAAAACAAAAGGTAGGGACAGAAGGCAGTGCTTACTAAATTTATCAACTTCACGCCTCTCAAAAATGATCCATTAATAAGGTTGATCAAGTCTTATTAACAACCACTTTCGATTAGCATGAAACCGAAGAACTTTCATAAATCACTAAGTTACCTCAACGGGGATATGAATATCCCCAACAATAAGCATTTCATATTTCTTTTTAACAGTAGGTAGAGGTAGTTGAAAACTTCCAATAGTGATTGTCGGAGATTTTTCAATAGCATTAATACCATTCACTTGGAATTGTTTCTTCGGAAAGTGCACCGTATGCTCACTACCATTGATATGAGAAGTGACCTTGCTTTTACTGCAATCAATAACAGCCCCTGCAGTATTATAGAAGGGTCTACCAAGGATAATCGACATGTTGTCGTCCTCGAGCATCTCAAGTATAACAAAGTCAGTCAAAATAGTAACATTAGCAACAACAACCGGCACATCCTCACGGATACCAAGAGGTATGGTAGTTGATTTGTCAGCCATTTGCAAAGATATTTTAGTAGGTGTGATTTTATTCAAATCAAGTCTTTTATATAAAGAAAAAGGCATAACACTAACACCATCTCCTAAATCACATAAAGCAGTTTTCACATAATTCTTTTTGATAGAGCAAGGTATAGTTGGTATCCCCGGATCTCCAAGTTTTTTAGGTACTCCATCTTAAAAGTATTATTAACAAGCATGGTTGAGATTTCAGCTTCCGGTATTTTTCTCTTATTGGTGATGATGTCTTTCATGTACTTTGCATAAGGAGGCATTTTTAAGATATCAGTCAAGCGAGTACGCAAAAAAGATTGGCCTCAGCATTTCAGAAAAGCATTCAAATTCTTCATCATCTTTCTTCTAAGTTGACTTAGGTGGAAAGGGCATAGGTTTTTTAACCCATGGTTCTCTTTCCTTACCATGTTTTCTAGCAACAAAGTCTGTTTTATCATATCTTTTATTCTTGGGTTGTGGGTTATCAAGATCAACTAGTGGTTCTATCTCAACATCATTGTCTGGTTCTTTATTATTTGTTTGGGTATTTTCTTGAACCTCATCATTATATTTTTCATTATCAGAAGGTGAGTGTTCACTACCACATTGATTTTCAACATCAGAGATAGAAACTTCATTATCATTATCAGGAGATTTTTCTACTTCAGGTTCACTAGAGGCATGCAAATCCTATCATTTTTCTTCTTCTTTTTCTTTTTAGAAGGACTATGTGTATCGGTGTTAACTCTTTGAGAGTTTTGTTCAGTTGTTTTTGGGTGTCCCTCAGGATAAAGTGGTTCCTGATTCATACTACCTCCTCTAGTCATTACTCTAACAGCATGATCATTGATATTACTATTCATTTCATCTAACAACTCTCTTTGAGATTTAGCAACTTGTTCTAACTGAGTTTGAACCATAGAAGCATGCTTCCCCACACCTCTAACATCATTTGAGATTCTAAATAACAAGTCACTCAAGCGAGCAATCATATCAGAATTGTATTTCAATTGTTTCATAACATTTGCATTGAAGTGATCTTGTTTTCTAATGTAATTCTCAAACTCATAAAGGCATTGGCTAGGGTTCATATTGTGAGGATTATCATTATCATTGAATTTCATTAGAGAATTTACCTCTACCACCTTAGGTAGTGGTGGTGTATCAAGCCCATGTATTTCTTCAATAGGATGTAAATTTTTGACATCCTCAGCATTAATACCTTTTCCTTCATAGATTTCTTTGCCTCTTGCATATCTTCAGGACTGAGATATAAAATGCCCCTCTTCTTCAGAGTGGGTTTAGACAGTGGTTCAGGAAGAGTCCAATCATCATAATTTCTCAATATGTTATTCAATAATTCTTTAGCTTGCCCAATAGTTCGTTCCCTGAAAACTCAACCAGCACAACTATCTAGGAAATCCGTAGAAGCATCGGTTAGTCCATTATAGAAGATATCAAGTATTACATTTTTCTTAAGAGGATGATCAGGCAAAGCATTAAGCAATTGGAGAAGCCTCCCCCAAGCTTGTGGGAGACTCTCTTCTTCAATTTGCACAAAGATAAATATTTCCTGTAAGGCAGCTTGTTTCTTATGAGCAGGGAAATATTTTTCAGAGAAGTAATAAATCATGTCCTGGGTACTACGCACACAACTAGGAGAAACAGTATTGTACCAAGCTTTAGCATCACCCTTTAATGAGAACAGAAATAATTTGAGAATATAGTAATAGCAAATTTTCTCATCATGAGCAAAAAGGGTGGCTCTGTCATTCAACTAAGTAAGATGTGCCACAACAGTTTCAGTTTCATAACCATGGAAAGGATCGGATTCAACCAAATTAATTAACTCTGGGTCGACAGAGAATTCATAATCCTTATCATCAATAAAGAGAGGTGAAGTAGCAAACTTAGGATCACATTTCATTCTAGCATTCAAAGATTTTTCTTTGTACTTGCATAATAATTTCTCCAGGTCATCTCTATCCTTACAAGCAAGAATATCTCTAGTTGCCTCCTCACCCATAACATAACCTTCCAGTACCTTTGGCAATTCATATCTAGGAGGGCTAGTTCTAATAGGTGTTTCAAGATTTTCAGTTTCAAGCTCATCATCAGTTTCAACAATATCATGCTATCTTACTCTAGCAATTTGTTCATCAAGAAATTCACCTAGTGGCACATTATCATCAAGCAAGGTACTATCATCATCATAAGTATCATTCATAGTAGAAGTAGCATCATCAATAACTTGCGACATATTAGGATTAGTAGCATGTGGTGGTGTTGCAAGTTTACTTATAACTGAAGGTGAATCTAAAGCAGAGCTAGATGACAGTTCCTTACCTCCCCTCGTCTTAGAGGGAAAAATCTTAGTCTTCGCATCCTTCTGATTCTTCATAGTGATAAATTGATAATAATCCCAAGTGACTCTACAAATATAGCTATGCTCCCCAGCAACGACGCCAGAAAAAGGTCTTGATAACCCACAAGTATAGGGGATCACAACAGTTTTCAAGGGTAGAGTATTCAACCCAAATTTATAGATTCGACACAAGGAGAGCCAAAGAATATTTGAAAGTATTAGCAGTTGAGTTGTCGATTCAACCACACCTAGAGATTAATTATCTGGGGCAAAGGGATCAGTAGCAAAGTAGTATGATAGTTTTGATAGTAGTAGCAGCAGCAATAGTAACGGTAACAGTGATAGCAGTAGTTTTATAGCAAGTGCAACATTAACAATAGCAGTAGTAACTTAGCAAGATCAACATGTAGGAAAATCGTAGGCATTGGATCGATGATTTGTTGGATGATATTCATCATGTGATAGTCATAACCTAGGGCGATACGGCACTAGCTCCAGTTCATAAATATAATGTAGGCATGTATTCCGTAAATAATCATACGTGCTTATGGAAAGAACTTGCATGACATCTTTTGTCCTACCCTCACGTGGCAGCGGGGTCCTATTCGAAATTAAGGGATATTAAGGCCTCCTTTTAATAGAGAACCGGAACAGAGCATTTAACACACGCGGAATACATGAACTCCTCAAACTACGGTCATCACCGGGAAATGTCCCGACTATTGTCACTCCGGGGTTGCCGGATCACAACACGTAGTAGGTGACTATAACTTGCAAGATCGGATCTAGAACATAGATATAATGGTGATAATATAAATGGTTCAGATCTAAAATCATGGCACCCGAGCCCAAAGTGACAAGCATTAAGCATGGCAAAGTAATAGCAACATCAATCTCAGAACATAGTGGGTGCTAGGGATCAAGCCCTAACAAAACTAACTAGATTACATGATGAATCTCATACAACTCCTCACCGACCAGCGATCCTCGAAGAAATTACTCACTCTCGGTGGGGAGCATCATGGAATTGGTGATGGAGAAGGGTTGGTGATGACGAAGATCGAAGATCCCCCTCTCCGGAGCCTCAAACGGACTCCAGATCTGGCCTCCTGATGAATAACACGAGACGGCGGCGGCTCCGTATCGTGGAACGTGATAATTCTTTCTCTCTGTTTTTTGGAAAAATAGGATTTTATAGTGTCGGTTACAGGGTCAGCGGGACCACCAGGTGGGGGTAACCCACCTGGGCACGCTTGGAGGGGGTGGCGCGCCCTGGTGGGTTGTGCCCACCCAGGTGCCCCCCTATGGTGGTTCTTGGCTCCAAAAATTCTCTTTTATTGTATAAAAAATCCTTGCAAAGTTTGTTCCATTCCAAGAACTTTTATTTATGCACAAAAACAACACCATGGTAGTTCTGTTGAAAACAACGTTAGTCCGGGTTAGTTTCATTCAAATCATACAAATTAGAGTCCAAAACAAGAGGAAAAGCATTAGGAAAAGTAGATACGACGGAGACGTATCAGGCACCTGCCTAACAAAACGGCCAACCCACACGGTGGATCACAACTTGTAGTGTACTTTGAGCCACCCGCCACCCCCCAGACACACACACACATCACGAATCCACCGCAAGTACGATGCATGTTAAATTATCCCGCGGTGAACATATGTTACGAAAGGAGGGATGTTTTAATTTCGAAAAAAATAGAGATCATTAAGACATTTTAGTACATTGATTGATTTTCTACGGGTATAATGTGCAAAAATCAAATTTGAGCTACATGCACACGTGACAGTGCACCTAAATGGATTGCGAAAACACATGTGTCTCACTGGGTGCATGTTTACTCCCCATGCAAGAAATTTCAAACATTGAGAATCTTGATTTTGAAATTCTAGTACATCCAAAAATTATTTGAAGTTCATGAAACTTATCATGTTTTCATATGGACGCCAATACTAAGTGGCATTATACTTTTTTGTCAAATTTGAGACCAGATTTGATGTAATCTTTATCTTCTTACAAACAGGAGATTATTAATAATTGGGAACCAATATCCCAAACGGATTATTTATTCGAACCGTGAGAATTAGACCAACAATGGATACGTGCCATGCATCGATTAAATAATAAAGCGGCAGCATTAATCATCCAAATAGAAAAACAATATACGTGCCGCCATGTGTCCTGTGTGTCGTGCGAGCAGGCGTTAGTTGACGGGACGCATGCGAGCAGTCTGCCGCGCAGGCAGACCGGGAGGCGTGTGTGCAGGTGTGTGAATTGACGGAGGTGTGCTCGCTGCATAGTGTCATTAGGATGCGTGCGAGTAGCTGTGTGAAACGACGGTAGGCATGCCAGCAGTCCGGTGTGCAGGCTCACCGGAAGACGAGCCAGCGGTTTGACCGCCGCCCGCCTCTCTCCCACTACTCCATATTAATGGTGTTCCCGAGCGGCCGCACCCCCCATCCTCGCCACACACACAATCCTCTTTCTCTACTTGCATCCTCGACACCGCTCTTAGTCCTCAGAGCCGCCAGTGTATGAGGATGCCGCCGAAGCGCCCCATCGGAGGGAGTGGTGATGTCGGGGCTACTGAAGCATCGAAGCACGACGTGGAGATGGAGACAGAGGTTGCCGTCACCGTCGGTGAGGTATCGCTGCACCCTGACGTCGTCGACGACGTCGAGCTTCGACAGCTCGGAGACGGAGTTCCACACCGACTCTGGTGACGACTCGGGCGACGACCCCGGCGACGACTCCGATGACCACTCCAGCGATGACTCCGACGATGATGGACAACTGGTTAGTCATCTATACCCATTTAAATGTCAAATAGATCCTAGGGTTTCTCTAGTTACTCCTGCCTTCCCCTTTTTGGAATAGAAATCCTATGGTTATGTTCTCTCAATCCATGAAATCTGAGTAAGTTTTGTTATATCCGTGTAGTGTATTAATTGTTTGAATGGTACAAGTGATAAGTGATTAGTTGTTTCATCTGTGCAAATGATTTATGCTAGTAATCCGACTAGGGTTAGTGTTCGTGCTAATAATTCCTAGCCAGGACTTGACAATTGATTTTGAATGACCTACATATATGTTTGTACCATTGTTTCCTTCAAGATTGGTCTGTAAATAGACGATTGTGCTTAAAAATCAAACCATAATCTCTGGATATGTATAAAAATAGCCATAAATTCCTAATCCTACTTCATGGCATGTAAACATTTGATTTGGTGCCAAATTTGTTCTACTATTTGTGTAGGTGTTGTCTGACAATGTGGACATCGAGGATGAAGATGGCCAGAGGAGGTACAAGAGGCAAATCCCGAGGGAGCTTTACGCGAGAATGCATAACAGGCATATTAGGACCTAGAATGGTGGCTATCAATGCCCATTTTGCAACCAGAAGCTTCATGACGCGTAACAAAGTGTTCTTGCGCATGCAAGAGGATGGGCCGTTCGCTCCTTCAAGCGGAAGTATTCTCGCAGGGTGGTGCACGACGCGTCCGCCGAGTACCTGGAGAAGCTTCAGGATCGTGCTGGCATGTGAGATGAGATGTGGGATCAAACTATGTACGCTTGAGTATGCTTAGTGACGGTTCAACTATGTAGTTATGGTTGAACTATGTTTGTGTACTTGTATGCTTATTATCTATGTCTGAGTATGTTTAATCTATGTTTACTTGTGTCTAACTGTGGGATATGATGCGATCAGTTCGGTTGCTGGAATCTACCTCCGTCCTGGTTTATTTGGTCCCCTTTGTAATTTGTTTTAAATTTTGACCAAAGATTTAAATGACAAAATGTTAGTGCAGGTCAGCAAAAATTATATCGTTGGATGTGTATTTGAATATAGTGTTCAATGATATAATTTTTTCTGACATGCATAAACATTTCTTAGTTAAATATTTGGTCAAATTTTGGTACAAATTACAAAGGGGACCAATAAACCAGGATGGAGATAGTACGTCAATCACACACGGTTCCCAAAATTGGAACCGTGTGCAATGACTTTCATTTTGCCTGTTGTGTCAATCACACACGGTTGGCTCTAGCAAACCGTTGCCTCCGAAATTCTTCGTGGGACAGAAAACCCTCACCACCCAATTCAAAAAAGAAAAATGAAAAACCTCACCATCCCCACGTCACAAAAACCCTCACCCTGCCCGCCACCCCCTACGGTCCCCATTCACACCTGCACAAGCTCCTCCGCGTCTATGCATGGCACCGCCTATTGCGGCGGCAACAACTTATCTCGCCGCCTGCCGCCGCCAGGCTGCTGGCAAACCCCACCGCATTTCGCCACTTCCGCTTGTCGCCGCCTATCACCATAGACTTTCTCAATGCTGCTCGTGGTCGACCCAGCTCCACTCGGTTGGGGAATCTGCCGTACTTAGGGTTCTTTCTCATGGACAACAAGGTAACTAATTCATCTGCCTCCTTTAATCACCTGACCGAAATTGTCGTGAATTCATTTTTATTCAAGTTGATTTGAGGGTTTCTTTCATTCATAGAGTGTACAGTGCGCAGACACATCAGGACTTTGCGGCCTCCGCCAGACATTCCAACTCACCATACCAGATGACTTGAGGATGCGTGCGGTATGTTTAATCTCACCCTAAATCGGTTAGCATCGCCTTCTTTCCTGAACATATACTAAATATTGCTACACTTGGATAAAAGGTGCCACATGCACCATATACATCAAAGGGGATATTTTCCCTCTTCTTTCTATATTAGGAAAATTGATGATGTACTGTTCTCTCGATTACTCTCATATTTCCATGACATCATGTTTATCCTATCTGTTTAATTATAGATTTTTTGTCCTTCGATTTCAACTGTTGTACGGTTTTTTCAATTTGGGCCCATATTTGCATGTTACCATATTTTCTTTAACAATCCTACAATTTTCTGCAGTGTGTCCCTTGCTATGCAATAGAATCTGTAGTGCACAATCTTTCCGTTTACATAAATCAATACTGCAGGGATATCATACTGAACACAAACCATGGATTTACAATCATTGCTACTCTAAGAGTTGATGAACGTGGTGACTCCTATTTTGGCTTTGGCCTTAGGAAAGAAATTTCTAAGTTTTATGTACGGAAAGCTGGCACTATAATTGCAGTGCACATAAAAGAGCCTGGTCATGAGATATATGCTAACTTCCTCGACGATATCATCCGTCCAGACTTTGTTTGAAGTAAGTTTTCTTTTCAAGTATCTGCATGTTGACTTACCCAGCAATATCAAATGAATTGTGTACTATTTAAGCAACCAATTGTTATTCCATTTTCTTACTATATTCCTACCTAATAACTTCTAGTTACCAATACACTTTTCTATTGCCCTGTTTTACCTAAATATTCCCTGTACTCCCACTTCTATCCGAAAGAGCCGTTGACAAGTAGACTCCGGAGGTGGAGAACAGGGCTGCCAACAAGCGGAGGCGGGGCGAGCAAGAACCGCAAGCGACTCCAGCAGTATAACACCCTCGATGCGGCTATATCTCCCACGTGTCGGAGCACGACTTAGAGGCATAACCGCATTGAAGGCAATGTCGCAAGAGAGGTAATCTTCACACAACCCATGTAATGAATAAGGAAATGGATACATAGTTGGCTTACAATCGCCACTTCACACAATACATGAATATAGAATTACATCAACCGGATACAATCAAGGTCCGACTACGGAACCAAAATAAAAGAAGACTACCCCTAATGCTACAGATCCCCGATCGCCCCAACTGGGCTCCACTACTGATCAATTGGAAAATGGAACAACATAACAAACAGGAACTTCATCGAGCTCCTCCTTGAGCCTGGTTGCATCACCTGCACGATATCATCGGCACCTGCAAGCTGGTTTTGGAAGTATCTGTGAGTCACGGGGACTCAGCAATCTCACACCCTCGCGATCAAGACTATTTAAGCTTATAGGAAGGGTAAAAGTTATGTGGTGGAGCTGCAGCAAGCGACTAGCATATTTGGTGGCTAACATACGCAAATGAGAGCGAGAAGAGAAGGCAAAAGCATGGTCGATGAACTATGATCAAGAAGTGATCCTAGAACAACCTACGTTCAAGCATAACTCCAACACCGTGTTCACTTCCTGGACTCCGCCGGAAAGAGACCATCACGGCTACACACGCGGTTAATGCATTTTAATTAAGTTAAGTGTCAAGTTTTCTACAACCGGATATTAACAAATTCCCATCTACCCATAACCGCGGGCATGGCTTTCGACAGTTCAAATCCCTGCAGGGGTGCCCCAACTTAGCCCATCACAAGCTCTCACGGTCAATGAAGGATATTCCTTCTCGCAAGACAACCCGATCAGACTCGGAATCTCGGTTACAAGACATCTCGACAATGGTAAAACAAGTCCAGCAACACCACCCGAATGTGCCGACAAATCCCGATAGGAGCTGCACATATCTCGTTCTTAGGGCACACCGGATAAGCAATCCGTACAACTAAAACCAACCCTCAAGTTTCCCCATGGTGGCGCTGCAAGGGGCTCTAGTTTGGACAAACACTCAGAGGAGCACTGGCCCGGGGGGTTTAATAAAGATGACCCTTGAGTCCGCGGAACCCAAGGGAAAAAGAGGCTAGGTGGCAAATGGTAAAACCAAGGTTCGACATTGCTGGAGGAGTTTTATTCAAGGCGAACTGTCAAGGGGTTCCCATTATAACCCAACCGTGTAAGGAACGCAAAATCAAGGAACATAACACCGGTATGACGGAAACTAGGGCGGCAAGAGTGGAACAATACACCAGGCATAAGGCCGAGCCTTCCACCCTTTACCAAGTATATAGGTGCATTAAAGTAAATAAGATATATTGTGATATCCCAACAATAATCATGTTCCAACAAGGAACAAACTCCAATCTTCACCTGCAACTAGCAACGCTATAAGAGGGGCTGAGCATAGCGGTAACATAGCCAAACAACGGTTTGCTAGGGCAAGGTGGGTTAGAGGCTTGGCTTAACAATATGGGAGGCATGATATAGCAAGTGGTAGGTATTGTAGCATAGGCATAGCAATAGAGCGAGCATCTAGAAAGCAATGATAGAAGTGATTTCGAGGGTATGGTCATCTTGCTTGAGATCCCGCAAGGAAGAAGAACGAGTCCATGTAGAAGACAAACGGACGAAGTCGAACGAATCCTCACAACCGCAACGTTATTGGAACCAACCCGAAGAAGCAACACCGGAAAGAAGCAAACAACATAGTAAACAACCACCACATAAACATGGCATGATGCACAATCAAGTATGATGCATGTCCAGTTTAACGAGGCATGGCATGGCAAAGTGCACAAACAACACTACAAGTTAAGTGGAGCTCAATATGCATCGGGATGCATATTGACAAAACACCACATTCAAGTTATTTAGTTCGATCTCGTTTATGTACCCAACAATATTAAATGTTGTTAAACATGGCAAGAGGATGAAGCAAAGTAAAACTACCTATCTAGTCAAGTTTAAATGAGGCCGGAAACAACGAACAACAGTTCCGATAAATCCCCATATGCATATATTAGGTTTGGTACTGTTCTGTCCTAAACACAATTTTAGAGTTATTAAACATGAAAAACAAGTACACCATGTTAAACTAGGCATTTATCTACTCCATTTACATATAGAGATTATTAGGTTTGGAGCTACGGTTAATTAGTTATGAATTAAAGCATTTTAGCATGGCATAGGAGCAAATCTAACCAAACAGCATTTTAAACATTTCAAACATGCATGAAAGTTGAATATTATTAAACTAGACAAAATTCTAAACAACTTTCATATATAATTTATTTAGATCCGATGCACGGTTGTGAAGTTATTAAATGCATGAAGTTTAGGGACCTTTCTGTAAAACAGTAATTCGCTGGATAATAGAGAAAATCGCAGCGCAGGGAAAAAAAACCCTATCGGGCCCAAACTGGGCGTACAAAGCACATTGGGCGCTGGGGTGCCGGTGCCTCACCATGGGCCAAGGCCCAGATCTATGGAGAAAGCCAAGGCAAGCCGGATCTGGAGGTGGGCCTTGGCGGGGCTGGACCAACGCGCTGCTGCAACTGGTAGGTAGCTGAGCTTCGTAGACGGAGTCAACGGGCACGGGCAAGCGGGACTTGGCACTGGGTCATCCTCCTCGCGCAAGGTCGAAGCAGAGGAGGCGAGCAGGGCAGCGGTGGCTGGGAGCAGAGCTCCATCGAGCGGGGCAAAGGGGCGGATTCGGGTCCTGGACGGCGTTGAAGGCCGGCGGAGGGGAGTCCATGCGTAGGTTCGAAGCGAAGCAGGCCGCAGCGGAGGGACTTGGCGTCGGCTGGAGGAGCCCATCCATGGCGCTGCTCATGGCGTACCTGAGAGAGAGGGAGGTGCGTGAGAGAGAAAGAAAATGGGAGAGGGAGGAGAAGAAGATAGAGAGGAGGAGCAGAGGTCCTGGTGGCTGACAAGGTTGGACGGCTGCGGGGTGGCTGCGGCTCGGGAAGAGGAGCTCGGGATCCTGGCTTGCGTTCAATGTTGGGAGGAGGCATGGAGGCATATCGGGAGGAGGTAGCTGGTTGGTTTGGTTTGCCAATCGAGGAGGTGGCTGGATCAACTGGATGTGTGGATCGAAGGGATGGCTAGGCGCGGAAAGAGAGGAGCAGGTGGATCGGGAGGAGATCCCGAGAGAGTGGCGGTGGCGCTAGGTAGGATCCCTAGAAATTAGGGATTTGGTCCCGGTTTAGACTAGTATATATAGCGGGTAGGTTAGGCTAGGGGCTATCTCATCCCTCCGATCATAATCGGGCAGACGGAAAAAATATGTTAGGAAATCCAATTAAGAAAATGGAGACGTTTTGTAGATGTTTGGGGATGATCCGGACCCAACGGTGACAACTGTCTGGGTCGGGTCCGGGGAAGTTTCGGACACGCACGCGAGGGATCGGTTGGAACTTGTGGGCTGTGCAGAAGGGCTCGAGCTAAGAGAAGAGAGGGAGAGAGGCCCGGCAGCAGTTTCGGAGATCGAAACGTCCAACGAAAGACCGACTACTATTGCCGCTATAGATAATCGTTGGGGCGTCAAACAGACTCCGAATGCGATGAAACTTGGCAGGCGGCCTACCTATAACATAACAACACCGCATGCCAACTTTCAACCCATTCCGAGAACATTTTCCGGCCACTTATAAAATAATATTTCGGACGTGCCGCGGGCACGTGCAAGTGTGTCTGGACTCAGAACGGACAACGGAAGGAACGGGGAAACCCGGACGGATGCAAGTTTTGAAAACATGATGATGCAATGCACATGATGACATGACAAGATGCGACACGCAAGCAAATGACAAGGCAACAACAGCGAATAACTGGAAGACACCTGGCGCAACAGTCTCAGGGCGTCACAAGCAGGCCTAGACTTCATCGGCAGCCTCCCCGGTGATATGTTGACAGTCATCATCTCCCTCCTCCCAATCAAATATGGGGCGCGGACAACCATCCTTTCCCGGCAGTGGCGCCCCCTATGTAACACACCCCTCTCGACTTCATCGACACCCATGAGCTCTACCATGGCTATCGCAAAAGCTTGGATGTGTTCTCCAAGATCCTCGACAGTCACCTTGGCCAAACCAGAGGCCTTAGAATGGGCAAGTTCTGTTCCAATGGCAAGGACCGAGCCAAGCTTGACGACTGGTTCTGATCCTCCGACCTAGATCAGATCGAGGAGCTCACTTTAGATGATGGGCATATGCGCTCGTTGCCAATGTCCGCGCTCCGCCTCCCGCCCACGCTACGCGTCGCCAAGTTCAGGAACTGCCATCCCCCCTTAATGACACGCCCGCTCTTATTCTACCACGACTGAAGCACCTCGAGCTCGTCGCATCTGCCTCCCAAATGGTGATGTGGAGCGCCTGTTCTGTGGCTGTACTGCACTCGAGTACCTTCGTCTTCAGGAAATCAATGGGTTGAGTAGCTTCCACATCACCTCCATGACTCTCTGGACTATTTATGTGTGTTGCTGGTGTGGCAAGAAGACATCACAAGATGTGTTCCATGGTATGTTCATTAAGGACACACCTGCACTTGAGAGATTACTTGTAGTTGGTCAAGAAGGTCCAACAAGAATCAATGTCATTTCTGCACCCAAATTGACAATGGTGGGCTACTCGTCTAACAAATACTCCGAACTTGTTATTGGATCCACACCCGTTCAGGTACAATAGCCGCCTTCCACCTCTCCTTTACAAATTAACATTATTTATAATTTTGAAGATGTATGTTCGTCTATCATCCATAAAATGATTCCGACAAGCTTGACCCCGAAACTGCGCACAGTGAAGGTCTTGACACTAGAATCTATCGGCCCCAACTTGGAGCAAGTTGTCAGTTTTCTGAGATGCTTTCCGTGCCTAGAGAAGCTATATATCGAGGTGATGTTCCTTTCCTATTAAATGTTAACCATAAGGGAGTTCATTTTGTGACACCTTTTTCCAAGTTTACAATGACAATGTACTATGATTTTTGAAGGATTCTTTTGGAGGATTTCAGTACATACATGTCCCCCCCCCATATTGGTTGCTTGATCCATATGGTTACAATCCATAAGCATTTCTCCTTTGCATTCATATGTACTAGTTTTCTTAAGGAACTTTTCATCCACTCCAACCTCTTGTGAAGAAGGCTGCATTTTTCTAGATTGTAATTGATGTCTACTACGCAACTTTATTCTTGTAGACATGTGTTGGGCCTCCAAGCGCAGAGTTTTGTAGGACAGTAGCAATTTTCCCTCAAGAGGATGGCCTAAGGTTTATCAATCCGTGAGAGGTGTAGGATGAAGATGGTCTCTCTCAAACAATCCTGCAACCAAATACAAAAAATCTCTTGTGTCCGCAACACACCCAATACAATGGCAAATTGTATAGGTGCACTAGTTCGGCGAAGAGATGGTGATAAAAGTGTGATATTGATGGTACAAATATTTTTTTATAATCTAAATAAATAAAAACAGCAAGGTAGCAAATAGTAAGCGGGCACAAAAATGGCATTTTAATGCTTGAAAATGAGGCATAGGGTCCGTACTTTCACTAGTGCAATCTCTCAACAGTGCTAATATAATTGGATCATATAACCATCCCTCAACGTGCAACAAAGAATCACTCCAAAGTTCCTATCTAGCGGAGAGCATAAGAAGAAATCGATTGTACAGTACGAAACCACCTCGAAGCTATTCTTTCTGATCGATCTATCCAAGAGTTCGTACTAAAATAACACCAAATAATTTCAGATTCATAATACTCAATCCAACACAAAGAACTTCAAAGAGTGCCCCAAGATTTCTACCAAAGAAACAAAGACAAGAACGTGCATCAACCCCTATGCATAGATTACCCCAATGTCACCGCGGGAATCCGCGAGTTGAGTGCCAAAACATATATCAAGTGAATCAATACGATACCCCATTGTCACCACCAGTATTCAATTGTAAGACATATATCAAGTGTTCTCAAATCCATAAAAGTATTCAATCCGATTACAATGAAATCTCAAAGGGAAAAACTCAATTTATCACAACAAGATAGAGAGGGGAAAACACCATATGATCCGACTATATTAACAAAGCCCGCGATACATCAAGATCGTGCCATCTCAAGAACACAAGAGAGAGAGAGAGAGAGAGAGAGAGAGAGAGAGAGATTAAACACATAGCTACTGGTACAAACCCTCAGCCCCGAGGGTGGACTACTCCCTCCTCATCTTGGTGGCCGTCGGGATGGTGAAGATGGCCACCGGAGATGATTCCCCCCTCCGGCAGGGTGCCAAAAAGGGTCTAGATTGGTTTTTGGTGGCTACAGAGCCTTGTGGAGGCGGAACTTCTAATCTAGGTTAACCCCCGAGGGTTTTGGAATTTTTGGGAATTTATAGGGTAAAGAGCGGGGGCGGGAGGCCACCGAGGTAGGCACAACCCACCTGGGCGTGCCTGGGCCCCCAAGCACGCCCTGGTGGGTTGGACCCCCCTCGGGGCACCCCCCAGGTGCTGCTCTGGCCCATTGGTGATCTTATGGTCCATAAAAAATCCACAAAAAGTTTTGCGGTGTTTGGACTCCGTTTGATATTGATTTCCTGCGATGTAAAAAACAAGCAAAAAACATCAACGGGCACTGGGCTCTGGGTCAATAGGTTAGTCCTAAAAATGATATAAAGTTGCTCTAAAATAATTGTAAAGCATCCAAGAATGATAATATAACAGCATGAATACTTCATAAATTATAGATACGTTGGAGGCGTATCAGCATCCCCAAGCTTAATTCCTACTCATCCTCGAGTTGGTAAATGAGAAAAGAAATAATTTGTGAAGTGTGAATGCTAGCAAAGTGCATAAGTTTGATCAATGATAATTTCAACCACTTTTCCTAGCATCATGACAGCAATTCTTTCTTATATAACTTCTCATGTTATAGTAGCAACCAATTCACATGTTAACGTTCGAACAATGAATTCTCTTGAAACTCAACAACCTATGTTCTCAGTCACCAACCAATTTCAATTCAACTTATTCAACATAGTTTAAGTAAGAGCCCCACATACTCAACCATCATATAGTCTTCTATGATTGCTAATACTCACCATATACACATGAGCAAAACGTTTCAACGAGACACATAGAATGATAGGGGCTTATTGTTTTGCCTCCCAACATATTCACCTCAAGGGTGATGTCAACAATAATAAGTCACGCTACCCATATTCAACTGGATATATGTGCCTAGATCTTTCCTCACCACATGATGCTTGCCAAAAGAGAAAAATAAAAAGGAATAGAGAGAAGAACTTTGACTCTTTGCATAAAAGTAAATACATAAAAGTAAAAGATAGGCCCTTCACAGAAGGAATCAGAGGTTGCCATGCGCTTATTTGTTTGTATCCTCAGCCCCTTAGTGAAAAAGAACGTCACGTTATATTGCCCCTTATGATAGCAACCTTTACTATGCAGTATGTCGCTTTTGTTCTTTGCCATCACAAGTTCGTACAACGTTCAATTTTCTCTTACACTAAATGATCTAACACTTTTAGAAGCAACTTTTATTGCCTTATTGCACCGATGACAACTTACTTGAAGTATCTTATTCAATCCTTAGGTAGGTATGGTGGACTCTTGAAAATAAGATTTGGGTTTAAGGGTTTTTGCATGCACAAGTAGTATCTCTACTCGGTGCGGGATTTTTGGCTATCAAAGATGGGGGGCAAGCACCACATGTTGAAGGATCTATGACAATATAACTTCTATGTGAATATGAACAAACATGAATTAGTACGTTGTCTTCCTTGTCCAACGTCAACAATTTTGGCATATAATATTTTGACGGGGGCTCACAATCACAAAAGATTTCCAGGATAGTATATTTGCATGTGAAAGTTCTCTTCCTTCTACAAATTATTCGTGAATTGATTATATGACCAATATTGTGATTGTCAAGCCTCAAAAGATTTCACTTTCTAAACCCGATGTGAAGCTACCACTAGGCATGATATGATTTCAACTTCATGACATTCAATTTATTCAACAATTTACTCATAGGATATAAGTGAAGCACAAGAGTAAATGACAAACTACTCCAAAAAGAAATAAATGAAGATCACGAGCATAATATTTATTTCTCTCAAATTAATTTAAGTGAAGCAAGATAGAATTTCTTCAAAAATACTAAAGCACACCGTGCTCAAAAGATATAAGTGAACCACTAGAGCAATTTCATAGAAAAGAGCTTCGTTGACGGGATGTGAATGCCGCTTACCTAGCCTCCCTGGCAACTATTTGAGGACTCTATTTTATTTAAAAACTTTCAGATGTAAGTACTTTATTAAAACAGAAAGCAAAATGAAAATAAAATGACATTCTAGGAATAGCACACATCATGTGAAGAAGCAAAAACTTAGGCTCAACCGACACTAACCGATAATTGTTGAAGAAGAAAGGTGGGATGCCTACCGGGGCATCCCCAAGCTTAGATGCTTGAGACTTCTTGAAATATTATCTTGGGGTGCCTTGGTCATCCCGAAGCTTGAGATTTTCTGTCTCCTTCATTCTTCTCATATCACGGTTTTCCTAAATCTCAAAAGCTTCATCCACACAAAACTCAACAAGGACTCGTGAGTTAAGTTAGTGTAAACCAATGCCAAAACCTTATCATTCTCTACTCTAGCAAATCACTAAAATTATAATTCAACATTGCATACTAAAGTGCCTCTGCATATTTAATACTCCTATCCTCAAATATAATCATTAAACAAGCAAACATATGCAAACAATGCAAACATAACAGCAATCTGCCAAACAGTACAGTCTCTAAAGAATGCAAGAGTATCAATACTTCCATAACTCCAAAAGTTGTGAAATATTGCCACACTATAGAAAATTTATCAGACCTCGTTTTGCAAAAAAATTCAACATTTTATCACATTCTGAATTTTCTATGGAATTTTTGCAACGGCGGTAAACTTTCTATTTTCAAACAGCAACATGTAGACTTGCAAGATAAGCATGGCAAAGGCTATACTTGACATTTTTATCGAAATAACAGGTGCAAAATATTATTCTAAATAACAGAAAGTAAATCCTAGCAAAATAAATTGACACTCCAAGCAAAACACATATCATGTGACGAATGAAAACATAGCTCCAAGTGAGGTTACCGATAATGTTGGAGACGAAAGAGGGGATGCCTTCCGGGGCATCCCCAAGCTTAGTTGCTTGGATCTTCCTTGAATATTACCTTGGGGTGCCTTGGGCATCCCCAAGCTTAGGGTCTTGTCACTCCTTATTCTCATCATATCTACATCTCACCCAAAATTTGAAAACTTCAATCACACAAAACTTAACGGGACTTTGTGAGATAGGTTAGTATGATAAAGAGTAAACCATTTCACTTTTGGTATTGCCAAAGACAAGATTCATAATTGTTCTCACACAATGCCTACTGTATAATATTATTTCCACAATTTATATGGAGCAATATAAGCCATAGAAACTAGAAAACAAGCAAACTATGCACTGAAAACAGAATCTGTCAAAAACAGAACAGCCTGTAGTAATCTGTACTCCAACCATACTTCTGCTACTCCAAAACTTCTGAAAAATAGTAAAACCTGGGTAATTTGTCTGTTAATCTTCTTCAAAAATAATCAGAATTTTATCACGCTTCTATTAAAAATGAGAATTATTTTCTTGAGCGCAAAAGTTTATGTTTTTCAGCAAGATCAAATCAACTATCATCATAAGCCATCATAAAGGTCTTACTTGGCACTTTATTGAAACAAAAGCAAGAAAACATGATTACTACAGTAGACTAATCATGTGAACACACAAAAACAGTTGGTAAAAGTTTTGGTTGTCTCCCAACAAGCGCGTTTCTTTAATGCCTTTTTAGCTAGGCATGATGATTTCAATGATGCTTGCATAAAAGATAAGAATTGAAACATAGAGAGAGCATCATGATGCATATGACTAGCACATTTAAGTCTAACCCACTTCCTATGCATAGGGATTTTGTGATCAAACAACTTATGGGAACAAGAATCAACTAGCATATGAAGGCAAAACTAGCATAACTTCAAAACTTTCAACACATAGAGAAGAAACTTGATATTATTGCAATTCCTACAAGCATAAGTTCCTCCCTCATAATAATTTTCAGTAGCATCATGAAGAAAATCAACAATATAATTATCACATAAAGCATTATTTTCATGACACAAAAGCATAGAAAACTTATTACTCTCCACATAAGCAAATTTCTTCTCATCAATAGTAGTGGGAGCAAACTCAACAAAATAACTATCATGAGAGTGAAAATTAAAATCATGATGACAAGTTTCATGGTTATCATTATTCTTTATAGCATACATGTCATCACCATAATCATCATTGATAGCAACTTTGTGCTCATAATCAATTGGAACCTCTTTCGAAATAGTGGATTCATCACTGAATAAAATCATGACCTCTCCAAATCCACTTTCATAATTATCACAATAAGATTCAAGACCTTCCAAAATAGTGGGATCATTACTTCATAAAGTTGACACTATTCCAAACCCACTTTCATCAATATAATCATCATAAATAGGAGGCATGCTTTCATCATAATAAATTTGCACATCAAAACTTGGGGGACAAAAAATATCATCTTCATCAAACATAGCATCCCCAAGCTTCTAGCTTTGCATATCATTAGCATCATGGATATTCAAAGAATTCATACTAACAACATTGCAATCATGCGCATCATTCAAATATTTTGTGCCAAACATTTTATTGACTTCTTCTTCGAACAATTGAGCACAATTTTCCGAACCATCATTTTCAAGAAAGATATTATAAAGATTATCAATAATATGATGCAACCTCAACTCCATTTTTATGTAGTTTTCTTTTATAAACTAAACTAGTGATAAAACAAGAAACTAAAATATTCAATTGCAAGACCTAAAGATATACCTTCAAGCACTCATCTCCCCGGCAACGGCGCCAGAAAAGAGCTTGATGTCTACTACGCAACTTTATTCTTGTAGACACGTGTTTGGCCTCCAAGCGCAGAGTTTTGTAGGATAGTAGAAATTTTCCCTCAAGTGGATGACCTAAGGTTTATAAATCCGCGAGAGGTGTAGGATGAAGATGGTCTCTCTCAAACGACCCTGCAACCAAATACAAGAAATCTCTTGTATCCCCAACACATCCAATACAATGGCAAATTGTATAGGTGCACTAGTTCGGTGAAGAGATGGTGATAAAAGTGTAATATTGATGGTAGAAATATATATTTCAATCTGAATAAATAAAAACAGCAAGGTAGCAAATAGTAAACGGGCACAAAAACGGTATTGTAATGCTTGAAAATGAGGCCTAGGGTCCGTACTTTCACTAGTGCAATCTCTCAACAGTGCTAATATAATTGGACCATATAACCATCCCTCAATGTGCAACGAGGAATCACTCCAAAGTTCCTATCTAGCGGAGAGCATACGAAGAAATCGTTTGTAGGGTACGAAACCACCTCGAAGCTATTATTTCCGATCGATCTATCCAAGAGTTCGTACTAAAATAACACCAAATAATTACAGATTCATAATACTCGATCCAACACAAAGAACTTCAAAGAGTGCCCCAAGATTTCTACCAGAGAAACAAAGACAAGAACGTGCATCAACCCCTATGCGTAGATTACCCCAATGTCACCTCGAGAGTCCATGAATTGAGTGCCAAAATATATAGCAAGTGAATCAATATGATACCCCATTGTCACCACCAGTATTCAATTGCAAGACATATATCAAGTGTTCTCAATTCCATAAAAGTATTCAATCCGATAATAACGAAATCTCAAAAGGGAAAACTCAATTCATAACTACAAGATAGAGAGGGGACAACACCATATGATCTGACTATATTAACAAAGCCCGTGATACATCAAGATCATGCCATCTCAAGAACACAAGAGAGAGAGGGGGGATTAAACACTGTAGCGACCCGACGTCAGACGGTCAAGTCTCTGTGCTTGAGTGTCATCCCTGGATCGGTATGCTGACACACACAGTACTCGAGGATTTATAACAGAGGTAAATCACATGTATAAGGTAACGTAAATACTATTACCTCAATCCAAATAGCGGAAGTAACAACAAGGTTGTGGATTCCCATCAACACCAATGGCAAAGTTGAGTGTAGAAATCATAACCCTAATGTATCACTTACTCGTTAAAAGATTCCTGCAACATGAGACGTTGCAGCCATGTAGGTTAGTACATTGAATGTATTGGCAATTTCACATTGTAGAGCAATGTTGAATAATGGCTATCACTACATGCATATTTGGCTGGTGGAGGCTCTAAGTTTAATTTTGCATAAAGCCAATTTTTTCCCTACAGCAAAGGAATATATTTTATCTAACTACAAATTTTATGACATTATTGAGAAGGTTCCTCCAACTCAATCCCAAAATAATAATTATAACCCAACAAGTTAATTAAGTAGAGTGATGAGATCAAATCAATAATTCAAGTACCAGATACTCAAGATGTCCATAACCGGGGACACGGCTAATCATTATTAGTTTATACACTATGCAGAGGTTTGTGCACTTTTCCCCACAAGATGTGATCTCCTCCATTGAATTTCTCGCACTACATGTTGCTTGAGAAACGGATGATCGAGACACAGTCTTTCCGAAGCATTGACTCTTTACTCTGGGTGGATAGTACCACTTACTTCCCCCCTACATCTGCTAGCCTACCACTGAAAGAGGTCACACAACATACTCACCTATGCCAGAGCCCATAATGGCTTGTGGCTGCACACGGAAGCTTCTAGCATGAATATCTTATGATCCCTTTGAGCCTAGGTGGCATTCCATAGGGTGATCAAATGGGTACTCCGGGATCCCCTTAGGCAAGCACTGGGTTCTCCAGGTGCTGAAGCAAACCGATGGGTGCTCCAGGGTGCCCCAACCAATCCACCCAGATGTGTATTAAAGTAGCCACCTTAAGTTTCTATTAGTTAATAATAACTCTCACAACTTTCATGAATTCTCTCAAAAACCAAACCACGTCTATAAGCATAGCATAGCAATATAAGCATACGTAGAAGTAACTCCAAGGGTTGAAAATAAAGGCAATAGGTACTATCTCATCACTACTTCCCAGTACCCACAAGTATTCAAGTCCTAATCATGCAGTGTTTGAGGATTGAAACTAATGCATAAAAACTGGGTAATAAGGGATATGATCAAAGTGTTACTTGCCTTGCTAACTATCTGAAAACCCTAGTGACTCGTAGTAGCACGCTTCGCACTCCAGAAACTCTATCATAAACAAACAATAACATTCATAAGCAATCAAGCATATGATGCAAGGGTAAAACTAGAATAAAAAGATCAAACTGAAAGTTCAACTGAAGAGCTTCGATTTGCAAAAAGAATCAATCAAATCGGAGCTATGAAACTCAAACTACGATCAAAAGAAGTTCGAATTCAAAACTGTTTGAAACCAAATTTTAAATTTTCAAAACCATGTTCAAGTTGAATATCTGGAAAGTGGGGAACAAGACGAAGATTTTGGCGTTGTTTTCGTCGAATTTGGACAAACGATTGAAAAGTTGTGAGGGTTTGAAAATCAAGGGCTAATCTATGATAAAAATAATCGCGGATAGGTCCCTAGCCGAAAATAAAATATAAGGAAAAAGGCTATCAAACGAACGTTCGCTATCAGGGTCAAACGAGCGAATACGTTCGCTAATAGAGACGTTCGAACGAACGCTCGCTAATTAGCGAAACCAAAAAAACCAATCTAACGAAAAACCCAGAAAAACGAACGATTTTATACATTTTGGCCGGGGTTGACCGACGGCGAGATCTGGCGGGCGGCAGCGAAACGACGGTGAGGCAGGGCTCCGGCGAGGCGACGACTTGCGGCGAACAGCGATGCAAGGCGGCCGCGCGATCACGGGGTGCGGCGGCAGCGCGAGCGGGCGGCGGCGCAAGGCGGCGGTGCGGCGGGCGGGCGGCGCAATATAAAGGCCGGGGGGCTCGGCGGCTTTGGGAATGGGCCGACGCCGAGGAGTCTGGCTCGGTCTCCTTCTCCGGCAGCGGCAGCGCCGTGCGCGGGGCGGACTCGGGCGAAGGCGGCGCGGCTCATGGGCCGGCTGAGCCGTTGGCCCAATTCGGTCCATCTTTTATAAAAAAATCGCCCGAAGAAAAAAAATCCTAAAAATACCATAAACAATTTTCACCGTCTAAACCTAGGATTTAGAACAAAGTGAACATTTTCCTGGTCTAAAAATGCAATTTTAAAAATACAATATTTCTCTAATTCAAATAAAATAGCAAATGAAATATAAATTTGATTTTAAATTTTCTTCTCCAATATTCCTTCTCTTTTGAAGAAGTCATATTATCTTCTCTCTTTTATTTTTAATATTGGAAATATTTGGTGAGAAAAATATTAAAACCAAATTGATCCTCTTTTCAAATTTGAGAAACATTCAAATATGAAAATAATTGAAATCCCCAACTCTCTCATTGGGTCCTTGAGTTTATTAGGATTTCTAGGATCACAACCAAAATGCAAATAAAATATGATATTCATATGATGACCTATGTATAACATCCAAATTGAAAATTTGGGATGTTACAAACCTACCCCCTTAAGATGAATCTCTCCCTCGAGATTCGGGTTGGCTAGAAAATAGGTGCGGGTGGTCTTTCCGTAGGTCTTCTTCTTGTTCCTAGGTGGCTTCATCCTCGGTATGGTGGCTCCACTGAACTCAAGGATTTATAACAGAGGTAAATCACATGTATAAAGTAACGTAAATAGTATTACCTCAATCCAAATAGCGGAAGTAACAACAAGGTTGTGGATTCCCATCAACACCAACGGCAAAGTTGAGTGTAGAAATCGTAACCCTAATGTATCACTTACTCGTTAAAAGATTCCTGCAACATGAGACGTTGCAGCCATGTAGGTTAGTACATTGAATGTATTGGCAATTTCACACTGTAGAGCAATGCTGAATAATGGCTATCACTACATGCATATTTGGCTGGTGGAGGCTCTAAGTTTTATTTTGCATAAAGCCAATTTTTTCCTACAGCAAAGGAATATATTTTATCTGACTACAAATTTTATGACATTATTAAGAAGGTTCCTCCAACTCAATCCCAAAATAATAATTATAACCCAACAGGTTAATTAAGTAGAGTGATTAGATCAACTCAATAATTCAAGTACCAGATACTCAAGATGTCCATAACCGTGGACACGGCTAATCATTATTAGTTTATACACTATGCAGAGGTTTGCGCACTTTTCCCCACAAGACTCGATCTCCTCCGTTGAATTTCTCGCACTACATGTTGCTTGAGAAACGGATGATCGAGACACAGTCTTTCCGAAGCATTAACTCTTTACTCTGGGTAGACAGTACCACCTACTTTCTCCCTACATCTGCTATCCTACCACTGAAAGAGGTCACACAACATACTCAACTATGCCAGAGCCCATAATGGCTTGTGGCTGCACACGGAAGTTTCTAGCATGAATAATCTTATGATCCCTTTGAGCCTGGGTGGCATTCCATAGGGTGATCACACGGGTACTCCGGGATCCCCTTGGGCAAGCACTGGGTTCTCCAGGTGCCCGGCAAACCACTGGGTGCTCCAGGGTGCCCCAACCAATCCACCCAGATGTGTATTAAAGTAGCCACCTTAAGTTTCCCTTAGTTAATAATAACTCCCACAACTTTCATGAATTCTCTCAAAAACCAAACCACGTCTATAAGCATAGCACAACAGTATAAGCATACGTAGAAGTAACTCCCAGGGTTGAAAATAAAGGCAATAGGTACTACCTCATCGCTACTTCCCAGTACCCACAAGTATTCAAGTCCTAATCATGCAGTGTTTGAGGGATGAAACTAATGCATAAAAACTGGGTAATAAGGGATATGATCAAAGTGTTACTTGCCTTGCTGACGATCTGAAAACCCTAGTGACTCGTAGTAGCACGCTTCGCACTCCGGAAACTCTATCGTAAACAAACAATAACATACATAAGCAATCAAGCATAGGATGCAAGGGTAAAACTCGAATAAAAAGATACAAACTAAAAGTTCAACTGAAGAGCTTCGATTTGCAAAAAGAACCAATCAATTCAGAGCTACGAAACTCAAACTACGATCAAAAGAAGTTCGAATTCAAAACTGCTTGAAACCAAATTTTAAATTGTCAAAACGATGTTCAAGTTGATTATCTGGAAAGAGGGGAATAAGACGTAGATTTTGGTGTTGGTTTCGTCGAATTTGGACAAACGGTTGAAAAGTTGTGAGCGTTTGAAAATCAGGGGCTAATCTATGATAAAAATAATCACGGATAGGTCCCTGGCCGAGAATAAAATAAAAATAAAATGCTATCGAACGAACGTTCGCTATCAGGGTCAAATGAGCGAATACGTTCACTAACAGAGATGTTCGAACGAACGCTTGCTAATTAGCGAAACCAAAAAAACGATCTAAACCGATCTAACGAAAAACCCAAAAAACCGAAAGGTTTTATACCGTTTAGCCGGGGTTGACCAACAGCGAGATCCAGCAGGCGACGGCGAAACGACGGCGAGGCAGGGCTTCGGTGAGGCGGTGGCTTGCGACGAGCGGCGGCGCAAAGCGGCGATGCGATCACGGGGTGCGGCGGCAGCGCGAGTGGGCGGCGGCGCAAGGCGGCGGTGCGGCAGCGAGGAGGTGGCGGCTGCGGCGGTGGTGTGGGGTGGAGGCGGCGGCAGGGCGGCGCAATATAAAGGCCCGGGGGGGCTCGGCGGCTTAGGGAAGGGGCCGAGGCCGAGGAGTCCGGCTCGGTCTCCTTCTCCGGTGGCGGCAGTGCCGTGCGCGGGGCAGACTCGGGCGAAGGCGGCGCGGCTCATGTGTCGGCTGGGCCGTTGGCCCAGTTTGGTCCAACTTTTTATAAGAAAATCACCCGAAGAAAAAAGTCCTAAAAGAATAAAAAAATCCTAAAAATACCAGAAACAATTTTGACCGTCTAAACCTAATATTTAGAACAAAGTGAACATTTTTCTAGTCTAAAAATACAATTTTAAAAAATGCAATATTTTTCTAATTCAAATAAAATAGCAAATAAAATCCAAATGAAGTATAAATTTGATTTTAATTTTTCTTCTCCAATATTCCTTCTCTTTTGAAGAAGTCATATTATCTTCTCTATTTTATTTCTAATATTGGAAATATTTGGAGAGAAAAAAATATTAAAACCAAATTGATGCTCTTTTCAAATTTGAGAAAAAATTCAAATATGAAAATAATTGAAATCCCCAACTCTCTCCTTGGGTCCTTGAGTTGCTTAGGATTTCTAGGATCAGAACCAAAATGCAAATAAAATACGATATGCATATGATGACCTATGTATAACATCCAAATTGAAAATTTGGGATGTTACAAACACATAGCTACTGGTACAAACCCTCAGCCCCGAGGGTGGACTACTCCCTCCTCATCGTGGTGGCCGCCGGGATGGTGAAGATGATCAGCGGAGATGATTCCCCCCTTCGATAGGGTGCCGGAAAGGGTCTAGATTGGTTTTCGGTGGCTACAGAGCCTTGCGGCGGCGGAACTTCTGATCTAGGTTAACCCCCGAGGGTTTTGGAATTTTTGGGAATTTATAGAGTAAAGAGGGGGTGCGGGAGGCCACCGAGGTGAGCACAACCCGCCTGGGCGCGCCTGGGCCCCCAGGCCCTCCCTGGTGGGTTGTGCCCCTTCGGGGCACCCCCAGGTGCTTCTCCAGCCCATTAGGTGTCTTCTGGTCCATAAAAATTCCACAAAAAGTTTCGATGCATTTGGACTCCGTTTGGTCTTGATTTCCTGTGATGTAAAAAACATGCAAAAAACAGCAACTGACACTTGGCACCATGTCAATAGGTTAGTACCAAAAAATGATATAAAATGACTATAAAATGATTGTAAAACATCCAAGAATGATAATATAACAACATGGAACAATAAAAAATTATAGATACATTGGAGACGTATCATATTCCACCCTTAAAAGTATAATTAGCAAAGCCCGTGATACATCAAGATCGTGCCATCTCAAGAACACGAGAGAGAGAGAGAGAGATTAAACACATAGCTACTGGTACAAACCCTTAGCCCCGAGGGTGGACTACTCCCTCCTCATCGTGGTGGCCGCCAGGATGGTGAAGATGGCCACCGGAGATGATTTCCCCCTCCGGCAGGGTGCCAAAAAGGGTCCAGATTGGTTTTCGGTGGCTACAGAGCCTTGTGGAAGCGGGACTTTTCATCTAGGTTAACCCCCGAGGGTTTTGGAATTTTTGGGAATTTATAGGGTAAAGAGCAGGGGCGGGAGGCCACCGAGGTAGGCACAACCCACCTAGGCGTGCCTGGGCCCCCAAGCATGCCCTGGTGGGTTGGACCCCCCTCGGGGCACCCCCGAGGTGCTGCTCTGGCCCATTGGTGGTCTTCTGGTCCACAAAAAATCCAAAAAAAGTTTTGCGGTGTTTGGACTCCGTTTGATATTGATTTCCTGCGATGTAAAAAAACAAGCAAAAAACTACAACTGGCACTGGGTACTTGGTCAATATGTTAGTCCCAAAAAAGGATATAAAGTTGCTATAAAATGATTGTAAATCATCCAAGAATTATAATATAACTGCATGAATACTTCATAAATTATAGATACGTCGGAGACGTATCAGTAATCAAATGCACATGTTAATCATGTCAGATCGAAGATGGCATGTTAGTGCATTTTACAGATCCTGCAAACCAAATAGGCATGTAGTAGTGTTCAAAAGTGCATGTAGGAACTGACATGTTTTCTTCTTTTGCCGATAGGATTAGGCCCAGTGGTGGATAATATGATACAATATAACAATCACGTTAAATTCCTAGATCTGCATCTCTCAGAAATTACTTTGAACTCCTACCGAGGGACCTTACTGGAGATTATATTCGCCAGGTTCTTTGTTGTCAGAGTAAGGGTGTTGAAGGTAACGAGGTTTTCCCTACACTTGTTTCGCAAAAATTAATGGTTTGTTGATCAGCGCCGGCGGCTGCAGCAGAATGGAATAGGCTCCAAAAATGCTGAATTTCATTTTGGAACTTCAGATGACAGAGTAATCGGAAGTCATCGTGTCAACTCCATACATGACTTCTTAGTGGCTGACCCCTTTGCAAAACTTATGAGGTTTCGAAACCAGACTTAGAAGTGGTAATATTAGTTTGAACCTCTCTGATATCCATGTTCAGCGGATCAGCACGAGCGTTTGCAGCTGATGAGCTGAATTTCATTTCTAGTCTCAGTTTGAACCTTGTAATCTTCAAATTTGAGCCATATAACTCTGGAATTTGAACCTTGTAATATTTTGAACTTTTGTGGTACTATTGTTGAAATGGCATCGTATGAGACTCCTATATTGGTAGCGCTATTTTGACCTTAATATGCAATGGTCTTACATTTTATTAACCATTCTCAAATCTGTTTACCTTGTCGATCTCATAGCACACAATCTGTATAGCTAACTCGACTGTGATCTTCAACATTATTGCACACAGTTGGTTTCTTCAACCGTGTGCCCTGTAGAGCACAGAATTAATTATCGCACTCGAGTGTCCATCATCACCCTTATGTGTAACTTTGACTTCATCACCCACGGGTAAACTTATGACTGAAGTCATTCCACACACTTTGTTTTCACAAAGATTGTTGCCAATAAACGCCAATGATTTGTCCCTCTTCTAGCCGACGCGTGGCCAAACTAACTGGGCGGGAACCTTGCGCAGTAGCGCGGGAATAGGCTCACCGATGATACATTTGGCGCCTCTTCGAGCCCACGCGTGGTCAAACAAAATGCATGTGGTGCGGTGTTGTCAAGCGTGCACTGGAATCCTCCGCTATGAACGCCGTGATAAGACATGACGATTACAGGTCGGCCGACCCCCATTTATTACAGCAGCCATTTAACCCTTGTGTCTCTTCATCCTTTCGATCGCGCCCCACCATTGCAAGAAGCACGCCCACCACGACAAATTCTTAGAGGGTATCCCGTGCGGCTCCAGTGGCGCTCCGAGTGGCTGCCGACGACGAGCAGTAGTTCACCATGCATGCCGTGGTGGACACCCACATAAGGTTCACGGAGCTCTCGGTGGTGTGCACCAACAACCCGGTCTGGGTGGATCACTACATCCACATCATGGAGCTTTTGCTTGCCGAGGAGAAGTACAAGGTGGTCGGGTTTGACCACGAGTACACCCGCGCTTGTGACGGGTCTGGTCCCAAGGTCGTCGTCGCCTAGATGTGCATGTGCAACCACGTCCTCATCTACCACTACTACTTGGCCACAAGGCCTTGCGAGCGTTTCGCTAGGTTTGTCAATAGCCCCCACTACCTGTTCGCTACGGTGGACATCACCAACGATGTAAAGGTGCTCAAGAATTCGGGCATCGCCTGCCAGAATCTTGTCGACATCCAGGGCCAATACAAGATCTAGGGTAGCAAGGAGCATGGGAAGGACTCACCGGTTCACCTCGTCGAGGCCATCATTGACCCCTACTACAGAGACATGAAGGATTCCTGCAACAAGGACAAGCGTGCCTGGCACTCGACCTGGATGGAGAAACTCGACAAAGATCACGTCCTGTACGCGGCTAAGGAGGCGTACACGAGCTACGACATGTACAGGCGGATCGTTGACATGAGGAAGTGCCTTCTTCCCCAAAACGGACAGGGATCCAGCCTAAAGCAGAGCAATGGCAAGCGTCGTCGCAACAATAAGTATATGATTAGATCATTGTTTCTCCTAGTTTAATATGCATGTAATTGCTTACTTTGGTGTGTGGAAATGTTATGTGTGTAGTCACTTGTGTAATTGTATGCTTAATTTGGTTTTGCAATGTTGTCCTTTTAAGTATATATGTTGATGCTCTGTAGACAGAGCAAATCACATCGCACACAGACTACACAATGGAACCCGTCGGTGATGATTTGATCAATCACTGACAATTGTATACCAGCAATCGTTTGCCCACAACACACATGGCTTGTTAACATGAATCGTCTGTGTTGTTATCAGTCTTCCCACACATTTCTGGTTACAGACATGTTTGCCGCGTATCACACACATCTTGTTAAGTTGAACCGTTTCTGTTCTCTTGGCCTAACGCAAACAGTTATTCTGAGTGAATTGTATGTCGTATATCACACACACCTTCATCTGGCTGCCCGTTTCTGTTGTTCCGCCTCATCACAAAAAGTTTATCCAAGTGAACTATATGTCGTATATCACACATGCCTTCATCTGGTGGCCTATTTATTTTGTTCTACCTCATCGCAAACAGTTCATTGAACTGAACCGTATGCCCCTCATCGCACACGCAACTAAAATATGAACCGTGTTTGATGTATCCTTCATCGCAAACATTTTGCATCTTTTTTGACGGTTATTTTACATCATCGTTTGCGATTAATGCATTGCACACAGTTTCGTCAAAGGGTCTCTGATCGTAGTGTCGCGTTAGCATCATCCTGCAGTAGGGTAACCAGACATACAGTTGTCACAACAACTAGAACTGGTCTACCAAATCCTTGTCTTCACCAAGCAACCGGTTCTATCACTTCACCCTTACTTACTGTTTAGCTTCGTCAAGTCAATGCTTGTTTGCCCTGGTTGACTTCACTATGTGAAGACATTCTCTCTGATTGCATTGATTTATCTTCGTACGATCTCCCTATTCTAGTCCACTCTACCTAGAAGCTATTTGTCCTTGTGCTTACCTTGCCATGTTCTCTTGACTATAGCCTGTCTTGTGTAGTTTATCATCTGGTGCATACTGTGTAGGTTGCATTTGGTTGTCTATCTTCAAAGACATTGCCTATCTTGAAGACTTTAATAAAAATCACCTATTCACCCCTTCCCCTCTAGTCGATAACTAGCACTTTCAATTGGTATCAAAGCAAGGTGCTCCCTTCTTCTGTGTGTTTTGGTTTAACCACCTAGACTTTTAGCTATGTCGACTGCAGGGATAATCAAAGTCTCCACTGCGTGCCCCATATTCGATGGCACTGATTACCCCTACTGGAAGAATAAGATGCGCATGCATCTTGAAGCCATTGACATCGACCTCTGGTATGTCGTCAAGACTGGAGTTCCCAAAGTCGATGAAGGCATAACCGCTGCTGATGTCAAGGGATTCACGCAATTGGACTCAACTACCAAGAACATCATCTGTGGTCATTTGACCAAAGGGCAGTATGGCCGTGTCAGTGCTCTAGAAACTGCGAAGCTGGTCTTGGACTCGTTATCCAAGGTCAACGAAGGCATCTCAACCAAGAGAGACTCAAGAATAGATGTGCTCTACAATCTGTTCAGACGATTCAAGAGGAATGACAATGAGAATGTCCAGCTCACTTTCGACCGCCTCAATAATATCACAAATGAGCTTCATGCACTTGGCGCCACAGAGATCACCAAGCATGAAATAGTGAAGAAGCTATTGAGATCACTTGACAGCTCATTTGACACTTTGGCCTTGATGATCCAAGAACACGCTGACTTTAAAGATCTCGATCCATCTAACATACTTGAGAGGCTCAACACACATGAGTTCCAGCTATCTGAGAAGAGAAATATATTTGGTCCCAATTACGGCCGATCTCATGCTTTGAAGGCAAAGGTTGTATCCTCATTTGAAGAATCTGACTACAGCTCTGATGATCCTAAAGACATTGGCAAAGAGCTAGCAATGCTTGTGAGAAAGTTCCAAAAGTTTTCCAAGAAGAAATGCTTCGGAAAGTCTTCAAGATCCATCTCCAAGAACGATGAGGCTTCCACTCGTGACCACAAGAAGAGAACATGCCACAAATGCAAGAAGCCAGGTCACTACATATTTGAATGTCCTCAATGGGACAAGGAAGCAAATAAAAAGAAGAAGATCAAGGAATATGACTCCGTCGACAAAAAGAAGAAGAAAACCTCAAAGTCTTCTTCAAAGTATTCATCAAAGTCTTCATCTTACAAGAAGAGCTCACCTGGCAAGGCACGTGCTTTCATTGGGAAGGAAATGGATTCTGAGGAGGAGTCTGCTTCTGAGGAGGAGAGGTGGAGTCCGAGGAGGAGTCTGATTCAGGCGTGGAAGCCTGGCTCTAGCTTTGACATTCATCGCCAAGTCCATCTTCAACACTGAAGACAATGGTCACGAAGCCGACGTTGAAGAGAATGATGATGACGATTCTGTTCCCACCTACTGCTTCATGGCACGAGGTGCCAAGGTAAACTCTCACGATGCTTACTTTCAGACCTCCAGTGAAGATGACTCTAAATGTGAATCCAAACCCAGCTATAAGACTCTTGCTAAAATTGCAACTGAACAACAAACAGCCATGGAAAAGATTCAAAAATTGCTAGACAAAAGTGATGACTTGTTGGACGAGGAAATGAGTCGAACTCAATCCTTAATCGAAGACATAAAAAATATTCATGTTAAGTACGAGGAACTTAAAAGTTGTCATCAAAACCTCTCAGCCACTCATGAGAAGCTTTCCTATGATTATCTTCAAAGGAAGCAAGAACTAGAGAAACTGAGAGCGTCTCATGAAGATCTTCAAAAAGAAAATGATTCATTACTCGCTCAACAGATCAGTTCTGATCAGGAAGATTTTGTGCCACCTTGCCTAAAATGTCTTGAGCGTGACAATGCTACCTCTATTGCTGAATGTTCTACTACTTCTGAAGTTGCATTATCTTCAACTATCGATGTGGTAACTAACCCCTCTTCTGAGGATACCACTACTATTGCTGATGAGAATGCCAGGTTGAAGACATTGCTTGAAACGGGCATGTATAAAATCCTTAAAGGGCATCAGACATTATGTGATGTCCTCAAGAAACAGATTCTGAACCGAAACCCTAGGAAAGAGGGTGTTGGTTTCAAGAGGAAAATGAATGTTGATGGTTCTTACTGGAAGCCTGAGCAGTACCCCAAAACCACATGGGTTGCCACAAAGGGTCCTTCAGTAGATCCATCCACCTTATCTGGCTTCACTTGTGCTAACCCTATTATCATTGATGAGTCATTTGACTCAAACTATAAAATGTTCAAGAATTAGAATGGTGAAGTGTTTTCCAGGTTTATTGCAACTAACTACAGGAATGGGTCACCTATGAAGAAGATCTGGGTTCCCAAAAGTCGTCTTGAGAAGCTACCTGTGAATGTCATCTTGACACCATAGGGGAAGAAGACAAACCCCAGATCAAAGTCTTCATATGGACCAAAGGCTTCATACAGACAGAGGACCTCACAAGGACACCCTTAACACCAATGTTTTGCAGGGAAACTATCATCAGACTCATGAGTATGAGTGTGTTTCTTCAAACTGCCATGTTCACAAATCAAAGAATTTTTCTGCATATTCTTTTGAGTAGTATTCACTTCCTGCAAAACTATTTGCTAGGGCTCCAAAGCCAAAGTTCTCAGATGTTGCACTTAGACTCATTGCTTCTAAGACACCCCTTAAGATGTGGGTGGTTAAGAAGAATTAACTTCTCTTGCAGGGTCGGGCCTCCAGCCAAAATTCATTGACTTCTGAAGACAATGCCAGGGACCTAAAACATCTTGTGGGACGCAAGATAAAGTGCAAAAAGGGTCTTACCTTTTATTTCGTCCCTGGATTTCTTGATGAACATCCCATCTTACCATCTAATAATCTTAATTTTGATAGTATGCTTGTACATAAAATGTTTGTGCTTCACAATACTCTTAGTGAAGCCTATCCTACTAACTACACTGTAGGGTACAACTCCGAAAGCTACTGAATGGATTATGGACAGTGGATGCACTAACCACATGACTAGTGATCGAAGTCTTCTCATGGATTCAACTCTTCGACCATCTACTAAAAGTCATATCACATTCGCTAACACTCGTAAAAGCAAGGTATTGGGCCTACGTAGAGTGCTATCTCAAAGGATCAACACATGGATAAAGTGATGCTTGTTGAATCCCTTGGATACAACTTAATGTTTGTCTCAATTCTTTGCGATATTGACATGATTGTGATATTTGGAAAATACTGTTGTCTTGTGCTTATGGCTTCTGACAAATCTCTAGTCTTCGAAGGTTATCGAAGAGGTGATCTATATATGGTAGATTTCTCCACAGGACCATAGCTTGTCGTATGTCTTCTAGCAAAAGCTTCAGAGTGTTGGCTTTGGCATCAAAGGCTAGGACATGCAGGCATGAGGAACTTGCACACTTTCATGAAGAAGAAGCACATTATTGGCATCGAGGGCGTCAAGTTCAAGAAGGATCATCTATGTGGTGCTTGTGAAGCCGGGAAAATGACTAGGGCGAAACATCCCTCTAAGACAATCATGACAACTTCACGTCCCTTCGAGCTGTTACACATGGAATTATTTGGCCCTACTCACTACTCTACCCTTACTACCACTGCACATCTTTAAGGCTTCGTGATTGTTGATGATTATTCTAGATATAGTTGGGTTCACATAATTATCTATAAGACTGAAGTGTAGGATGTCTTTCGACGATTTGCCAATCGCGCCATGACCAACTATGGCATCAAGATCAAGCACATCAGGAGTCACAATGGCACGGAATTCAAGAACACAGGCCTCGACACTTGATACACTGGGCATCACTCATGAGCTCTCTGCTCCATACACACCTTAGCAGAATGGAGTCGTGGAGTGCAAGAACAGGACCCTTATTGATATGGCTCGTATGATGCTTGATGAGGACAATACTCCAAGAAAGTTCTGGCCTGAAGCTATTGACACTGCTTGCCATATCATCAATAAAGTTTATCTTCATAAATTCTTCAAGAAGACATCTTATGAACTACTCACTGGTAAGAAGCCAAACGTAAGCTATTTCAAAGTCTTTGGTGCTAGGTGCTGGAACAAGGATCCACATCACACTTCCAAATTTGCACTGAAAGCACATGAAGGTTTTATGCTTAGTTATAGAAAGAATTCACACACGTATAGAGTCTTCAACCTCTTTCACTATAAAGTGGTTGAAACTATAGATGTGCGGTTCGATGAGACTAACGGCTCACAAAGAGAGCACCTGCCAAATGTGCTAGATGAAACTTCTCCTAGTGAAACTATTAAGCTAATGGGTACTGGAGAAATCATCCCCATCGAGGAACAGGTGATGACCCACAAGTGTAGGGGATCTATCGTAGCCTTTTCGATAAGTAAGAGTGTCGAACCCAACGAGTAGCATAAGGAAATGATAAGCGGTTTTCAGCAAGGTATTCTATGCACGCACTGAAATTATCGGTAACAGATAGTTTTGTGATAAGATAAATTGTAACGAGCAACAAGTAATAAAAGTAAATAAGGTGCAGCAAGATGGCCCAATCCTTTTTGTAGCAAAGGACAAGCCTGGACAAACTCTTATATGAAGGAAAGCGCTCCCGAGGGCACATGGGAATTGTCGTCAAGCTAGTTTTGGTCACGTTCATATGATTCGCGTTCGGTACTTTGATAATTTGATATGTGGGTGGACCAGTGCTTGGGTATTGTCCTTACTTGGACAAGCATCCCACTTATGATTAACCCCTATTGCAGGCATCCGCAAGTACAAAAGAAGTATTAAGGTAAACCTAACCATAGCATGAAACATATGGATCCAAATCAGCCCCTTACGAAGCAACGCATAAACTAGGATTTAAGCTTCTGTCACTCTAGCATCCCATCATCTACTTATTACTTCCCAATGCCTTCCTCTAGGCCCAAAAAATGGTGAAGTGTCATGTAGTCGACGTTCACATAACACCACTAGAGGAAAGACAACATACATCTCATCAAAATATCGAACGAATACCAAATTCACATGACTACTTATAGAAAGACTTCTCCCATGTCCTCAAGAACAAACGTAACTACTCACAAAGCATATTCATGTTCATAATCAGAGGGGTATTAATATGCATAATGGATCTGAACATATGATCTTCCACCAAATAAACCAACTAGCATCAACTACAAGGAGTAATCAACACTACTAGCAACCCACGGGTACCAATCTGAGGTTTGGATACAAAGATTGGATACAAGAGATGAACTAGGGTTTGAGATGAGATGGTGCTGGTGAAGATGTTGATGGAGATTGACCCCCTCCCGATGAGAGGATCGTTGGTGATGATTTCCCTCTCCCGAAGGGAAGTTTCCCCGGTAGAACAGCTCCGCCGGAGCCCTAGATTGGTTCCGCCAAGGTTCTGCCTCGTGGCGGCGGAGTTTCGTCCCATGAGCTAGCTTATTATTTTTTCTCGTATGAAAGACCTCATATAGCAGAAGATGGGCATCGGAGGGCCACCAGGGGGCCCACGAGGCAGGGGGCGCGCCCCCCACCCTCGTGGCTGGTGGGTGGGCCCCCTATGGTACTTCTTGCACCCAATATTTTTTATATATTCTAAAAAGTGTTCCCGTGGAGTTTCAGGACTTTTGGAGATGTGCAGAATAGGTGTCTAATATTCGCTCCTTTTCCAGCCCAGAACTCCAGCTGTCGGCATTCCCCCTCTTCATGTAAACCTTGTAAAATAAGAGAGAATAGGCATAAGTATTGTGACATAGCCCATAATGCAATAAATATCGATATAAAAGCATGATGCAAAATGGACGTATCAACTCCCCCAAGCTTAGACCTCGCTTGTCCTCAAGCGAAAGCCGAAATCAAAAAATATGTACACTTGTTTAGAGATAGATGTGTCGACAAAAATAAAATACGGACATGAGGGCATCATGATCATTCTTAGAAAAGCAACATATATATTGTCATATGATCTCTTATGCTAAAGTAACAATTCAATCACAATTTCAAGTATTAATCATAAACTTCATTGAAAACTAACAAACTCTAATCTCAGTCATTGAGGCAATTGCAATTTATCATAACATAGGAAAGAGTCAATATAAGAGCTTTTCAGCAGGTACACATACTCAACCATCATTTAGTCTTTCACAATTGCTAACACTCACGCAATACTTATGGGTATGGAGTTTTAATCGGACACGGAGAAAGATAGGGGCTTATAGTTTTGCCTCCCAACTCTTTACCTCAAGGGTAACATCAACAATAATAGTTAATGCAAACCCACATCTAATTAGCCATATATATCAGGATCTTTCCAACACATTGTGCTTGCCAAAGGGTAAAATGTAAAAAGGAAAGGTGAAGATCACCATGACTCTTATATAAGGTGGAAGATAAAAGTAAAAGATAGGCCCTTCGCAGAGGGAAGCAGAGGTTGTCATGCGCTTTTATGGTTGGATGCACAAAATCTTAATGCAAAAGAATGTCACTTTATATTTGCCATTTGTGATATGGACCTTTATTATGCAGTTTGTCACTTTTATTTCTTCCATATCACAAGATTGTATAAAGCTTATTTTCTCCACATTAATAAATCATACATATTTAGAAGGCAATTTTTATTGCATGCACCAATGACAACTTACTTGAAGGATCTTACTCAATCCATAGTTAGGTATGGTGGACTCTCATGGCAAAACTATGTTTAAGGATATTTGGAAGCACAAGTAGTATTTCTACTTGGTGCAAAGAACTTGGCTAGCATGAGAGGGAAAGGCAAGCTCAACATGTTGGATGATCCATGACAATATAATTTATCTCAGATGTAAGAAAACATAACACATTACGTTGTCTTCCTTGTCCAACATCAACTCTTTAGCATGTCATATTTTAATGAGTGCTCACAATCATAAAAGATGTCCAAGAAAGTATATTTATATGTGAACCTCTATTTCTTTATTACTTCCTATTAATTGCAATGATGACCAAAACTATGTTTGTCAACTCTCAACAACTTTTATTCATCATACTCTTTATATGTGAGCTCATTACTCTCCATAAGATCCATATGATCTCTTTATTTCTTTTTATTTCTTCTCTTTTATTTTATTCCCTCAAGATCATAGCAAGGTAATCAAGCCCTTGACTCAACACTAATCTTTATTATATATAGCTCACGGACTCAATTACATAGAAGGATCATAAAGCAAAACTCACAACTAGATCATACTAAAACTTTATTCTACTAGATCAAGATATAACCAAAAGGATCGAACTAAGAAAAACGGTAAAGATAAAAGTTGTGATGGTGATACGATACCGGGGCACTCCCCCAAGCTTGGCAGTTGCCAAGGGGAGTGCCCATACCCATGTGATTATATCTCTTTTGCTGGTGAAGGAGATGGAGGTGATGATGGATAGTCGCACATCGAGCGTAGGAGGTCCTCCAACTTGCGGATAATGCCCTTGAGTGCGATGATATGCTCCTTCAAAAAAATATTTTCACGTGTGAGATACTTGTTTTGTATACGAGCTAACTCAATCATCTTGAAAGCTTCGATCTCAGTTGGGGTAAGAAGATTGTGATCAAGTTGAAGGATGTCTTCTGTTGCCGGAACTTGGTCCTCCGTGACCTTCTTGATCCCTTCATCCTTGCTGATCTCCATGGGTTCTTCCCTCTTCAGCTCTATCTTCATTAGCCAAGCATCATTGTCACCATTGTTGGAGGAGGGGGTGACATGATGCCTAGCCTTGACAACCCTGACAGAAAGCAGCTCGAAACAAGAACAGAGGATAATTGTATGATACGGTGGCCAAAACCTTAGGGAGATTATATAATGAATTTTCACCAACCAAAAGAAGTATCGTGCAAGAAAATGGAGTCCGTAAAGTGCACGAGGTGCCCACGAGGCAGGGGGCGCACCCTCCACCCTCGTGGAAGCCTCGTGTCCTTTCCTGTTTGCTTCTTATTTTCCTATTTTCTTAAATATTCCAAAACGGAGAAAAAATGCCATTAGAACTGTTTTGGAGTCGGTTTACTTACCGTACCACGTACCTATTCCTTTTCGAGTCTGAAACATTCCGAAAAGTGTCTCTTATGTATTCCTTCGGGGTTATGGTTTCAATAACATTAGTTTCAACATTTATAGGATTACCTGAGATATAATGTTTGATTCTTTGACCGTTCACCACCCTCGGATTTGTGCCTTCGAAGTTGTTGATTTTTATGGCACCGGAACGATAGACCTCCTTGATAACATAAGGACCTTCTCATTTAGAGAGGAGTTTGCCTACAAAAAATCTTAAACGAGAGTTGTATAGCAATACATAATCACCTATTAAACTCACGCTTTTGTATCCTTTTGTCATGCCATCTTTTAACTTTTTCTTTAAACAGTTTGGCATTTTCATAGGCCTGGGTTCTCCATTCATTCTGTGAGCTAATGTCAGATAACCTCTTCGCACAGGCAAGTTTGAAGTCATAGTTGAGCTCTTTAATAGGACAATATGCCTTATGTTCTAGTTCAAGAGGTAAGTGACATGCTTTTCCATAAACCATTTTATACAGAGACATACCCATAGGATTTTTATATGCAGTTCTATAGGCCCATAATGCATCGTCAAGTTTCTTTGACCAATTCTTTCTAGATCTATTAACAGTCTTTTGCAAAATTAATTTAAGCTCTCTATTACTCAATTCTACTTGATCACTAGATTGTGGGTGATAAGGAGATGCAATTCTATGATCAACATCATACTTAGCAACCATTTTACGAAAAGGACCATGAATGAAATGTGAACCACCATCAGTCATTAAATATCTAGGGACTCCAAACCTCGGGAAAATAACTTCTTTAAGCATCTTAATAGAGGTGTTATGATCAGCACTACTAGTTGGAATAGCTTCTACCCACTTAGTAACGTAAACAACATCAACTAAAATATGTGTATAACCATTAGAGGAAGGAAACAGTCCCATATAATCAAAGCCCCAAACATCAAATGGTTCAATAACAAGTGAATAATTCATAGGAATTTCTTGACGTCTACTAATATTACCAATTCTTTGACATTCATCACAAGACAAGACAAACTTATGGGCATCCTTGAAGAGAGTAGGCCAATAAAAACCGGATTGCAATACCTTATGTGCAGTTCTATCTCCAACATGGTGTCCTCCATAAGCTTCGGAGTGGCACTTGCGTAGGATATGTTCCTGTTCATGCTCAGGTACACAACGTCTAATAACACCATCTACTCCTTCTTTATAAAGATGTGGGTCATCCCAGAAGTAATGTCTTAAATCATAGAAAAACTTTTTTCTTTTGCTGGTATGTGAAACTAGGTGGTATAAATTTAGCAACAATGTAATTAGCATAATCAGTATACCATGGAGTAGTACGAGAAGCATTTATGACATTTAATTGTTCATTAGGAAAGCTATCATCAATAGGTAGTGGGTCATCAAGAACATTCTCTAACCTAGACAAGTTGTCTGCAACGGGGTTCTCAGATCCCTTTCTATCAATGATATGCAAATCAAATTCTTGTAGTAGGAGAACCCATCTAATAAGTCTAGGTTTGGCATCTTTCTTTTCCATAAGATATTTAATAGCAGCATGATCAGTGTGGATAGTTACTTTAGAATCAACAATATAAGGTCTGAACTTATCACATGCAAATACAACTACTAAAAATTCTTTTTCAGTAGTAGCATAATTTCTCTGGGCATTGTCTAGAGTTTTACTAGCATATTTAATAACATTTAATTTCTTATCAACACTTTGCCATAGAACAGCACCTACAGCATAATCACTAGCACCACACATAATTTCAAAAGGTAAATTCCAATCAGGTGGCTGAACAATAGGTGCAGAAATCAAAGCTTTCTTAAGTACTTCGAATGCTTCTACACAATCATCATCAAAGACAAAAGGAATATATTTTTGTAATAGATTAGTCAGAGGCCAAGAAATTTTTGAGAAGTCCTTAATGAACCTCCTATAAAAACCGGCATGAACCAGAAAACTTCTTATACCTTTGATGTCCTTAGGACACAACATCTTTTCAATAGCATCAACTTTAGCTTTGTCAACTTCAATGCCTCTTTCAGAAATTTTATGCCCGAAGACAATGCCTTCATTAACCATAAAGTGGCACTTCTCCCAATTCAAAACGAGATTAGTTTCTTCACATCTCTACAAAACTCGATCAAGGTTGCTCAAGCAATCATCAAAAGAGGATCCATAAATGGAGAAATCATCCATGAATATATCACAAATCTTTTCACAAAAGTCAGAGAATATAGCCATCATGCATCTTTGAAAGGTAGCAGGTGCATTACATAAACCAAACATACGTCTATAAGCAAAAGTATCGAAAGGGCAAGTAAAAGTGGTCTTTTCTTGATCCTCAGCTGACACGGGTATTTGAGAGAAACCAGAGTAACCATCTAGAAAGCAAAAGTGTGTATGTTTGGATAATCTTTCTAGCATTTGATCAATAAAAGGCAAAGGGTAATGATCTTTTTAGTAGCTTTATTTAATTTGCGGAAATCAATTACCATCCTATAACCTGTAATAATTCTTTGCGGGATCAATTCATCTTTGTCATTAGGAACAACAGTAATACCTCCCTTCTTAGGGACACAATGGACAGGACTTACCCACTGACTATCAGCAACGAGATAAAGTATACCTACCTCAAGGAGCTTTAATATTTCCTTTCTTACCACTTATTTCATCTTAGGATTTAGCCGTCGTTGGTGATCAATAACTGGTTTGGCGTATTTCTCCAAATTTATTTTGTGTTGACATAGAGTGGGACTAATGCCCTTAAGATCGTCAAGAGTATATCCAATAGCAGCACGGTGCTTCTTCAGAGTTTTCAATAATTTCTCTTCCTCCTTCTCTGAAAGGTTAGCACTAATAATAATAGGATATATCTTATTTTCATCAAGATAAGCATATTTAAGAGTATCAGGTAATGGTTTAAGCTCAAACACGGGATCACCCTTGGGTGGAGGAGGATCCCCTAGGATTTCAATAGGCAAGTTGTGTTTCAGAATAGGTCCCTGTTTAAAGAATACTTCATCTATTTCCCTTCTTTCATTCATAAACATATCATTTTCATGGTCTAGCAAATATTGTTCTAAAGGATCAATGGGAGGCACCGCAATAGAAGGAAGACCAATTATTTCATCTTTACTAGGAAATTCTTCATCACAGGGTTGTCTACGAATTTAGCAAATTTAAACTCATGAGACATATCCCCTAAACCAACGGAAACAATATCCTTATTGCAGTCTATCTTAGCATTAACGGTATTCAAGAAGGGTCTACCAAATATAATGGGACAAAAGCTATCTTGTGGGGAACCAAGAACAAGAAAATCAGCAGGATAGTTAACCTTCCCACACAAGACTTCAACATCTCTAACAATCCCAATTGGTGAAATAGTATCTCTATTGGCCAGCTTAATGGTAACATCGATATCTTCTATCTCAGCAGGTGCAACATCATATGCATAATTTCTTTGTATAAGGAATGAGGTATTGCACTTGCACTAGCACCCATATCACATAAGCAATGATAGCAATGATCTCCTATTTTAATAGAAATAACAGGCATGCCTACAACAGGTCTATGTTTATTTTTAGTATCAGGTCTAGCAATTCTAGTAGTCTCGTCACAGAAGTAATTAACATTCCCATCAATATTATTAGCCAAGAGATCTTTAACCATAGCAATATTAGGTTCAACTTTAACTTGCTCAGGGAGTTTGTGTGTCCTAATATTACTGTTGTTGACTACAGTTGAAACTTTAGCATGATCCTTTATTCTAACAGGGAAAGGTGGTTTCTCAACATAAGTAGTAGGAACAACAGGATCATTCTAAGTGATAGTCTTTTCTTCAACTTTAATAGGTGGAACTACTTTTACTTCAATGGGAGGATTATATTTAAACCACTTCTCCTTAGGGAGATCAACATGAGTAGCAAATGATTCACAGAAAGAAGCTACTATCTCAGAGTCAAGTCCATATTTAGTGCTAAATTCACGGAAAGCATCGGTATCCATAAAAGATTTAACACAATCGAACTTAGGTGTTATACCTGACTCCTTACCTTCATCGAGGTCCCAATCTTCATAGTTGCATTTAATTCTTTCCAATAAATCCCATTTGAATTCAATAGTCTTCATCATAAAAGATCCAGTACAAGAAGTATCGAGCATGGAGCAATTACTGAGAGAAAGCCGAGCATAAAAATTTTGAAATTTAATCTCTTGAGAGCTCATGATTGGGGTATGAATATAACACTTAAGACTCCCCCAAGCTTGAGTGATGCTTTCTCCTTCGCGAGGCCAAAAATTATATATATAATTACGATCACGATGAACAAGATGCATAGGATAAAACTTCTGGTAAAATTCCAATTTCAATCGCTTATAGTCCCATGATCCCATATCATCACATAGCCTATACCATGTAAATGTATCTCCCTTCAAAGATAAAGGGAAAACCTTCTTCTTGATGACATCCTCGGGCATACCTGCAATCTTAAATAATCCACAAACCTCATCCACATAGATTAAGTGTAAATCGGGATGCAATGTTCCATCTCCTGCAAAAGGATTAGCTAGCAGTTTCTCTATCATACCTGAAGGAATTTCAAAGTAAACATTTTCAGTAGGTTCAGTAGGTTGAGGGGTAGCTAATTGTGGTTCCGTACGAGGTGAAGATACCCCGAACAAACCCCTCAAAGGATTATGTTCCATAGTAACAAGTGACAGTAAATTTCAGCACACTATATAAATTGTTTCCTTACCAAATTCCACCTACCAAAGGCGCTTCACTCCCCGGCAACGGCGCCAGAAAAGAGTCTTGATGACCCACAAGTGTAGGGCTCCTATCGTAGCCTTTTATATAAGTAAGAGTGTCGAACCCAACGAGGAGCAGAAGGAAATGATAAGCGGTTTTCAGCAAGGTATTCTCTACAAGCACTGAAATTATCGGTAACAGATAGTTTTGTGATAAGATAAATTGTAACGAGCAAGAAGTAATAAAAATAAATAAGGTGCAGAAAAATGGCCCAATCCTTTTTGTAGCAAATGACAAGCCTAGACAAACTCTTATATGAAGGAAAGCGCTCCCGAGGACACATGGGAATTATCGTCAAGCTAGTTTTCATCATGTTCATAAGATTCGCGTTCAGTACTTTGATAATTTGATATGTGGGTGGACCGGTGCTTGGGTACTGTCCTTACTTGGACAAGCATCCCACTTATGATTAACCCCTATTCCAAGCATCCGCAAGTACAACAGAAGTATTAAGGTAAACCTAACCATAGCATGAAACATATGGATCCAAATCAGCCCCTTACGAAGCAACGCATAAACTAGGGTTTTAAGCTTCTGTCACTCTAGCAACCCATCATCTACTTATTACTTCCCAATGCCTTACTCTAGGCCCAAACAATGGTGAAGTGTCATGTAGTCGATGTTCACATAACACCACTAGAGGAAAGACAACATACATCTCATCAAAATATCAAACGAATACCAAATTCACATGACTACTTATAGCAAGACTTCTCCCATGTCCTCAGGAACAAATGTAACTACTCACAAAGCATATTCATGTTCATAATCAGAGGGGTATTAATATGCATAATGGATCATCTTCCACCAAATAAACCAACTAGCATCAACTACAAGGAGTAATCAACACTACTAGCAACCCACATGTACCAATCTGAGGTTTGGATACAAAGATTGAGATGAACTAGGTTTGAGATGAGGTGGTGCTGGTGAAGATGTTGATGGAGATTGACCCCCTCCCGATGAGAGGATCGTTGGTGATGACGATGATGATGATTTCCCCCTCCTGGAGGGAAGTTTCCCCGGCAGAACAGCTTTGTTGGAGCCCTAGATTGGTTCCGCCAAGGTTTCGCCTCGTGGCGGCGGAGTTTCGTCCCGTGAGCTAGCTTATTATTTTTCTCGGACGAAAGACCTCATATAGCAGAAGATGGGCATCATAGGGCCAGTAGGGGGCCCACGAGGCAGGGGGCGTGCCTAGGGGGTAGGGCGCGCCCCCCACCCTCGTGGCTGGTGGGTGGCCCCCCTCTGGTACTTCTTGCGCCCAAGATTTTTTATATATTCTAAAAAGTGCTCCCGTGGAGTTTCAGGACTTTTGGAGATGTGCAGAATAGGTCTCTAATATTTGCTCCTTTTCCGGCCCAGAATTCCAGCTGTCGGCATTCCCCTCTTCATGTAAACCTTGTAAAATAAGATAGAATAGGCCTAAGTATTGTGACATAATGTGTAATAACAGCCCATAATGCAATAAATATCGATATAAAAGCGTGATGCAAAATGGATGTATCAACAGGCAGAAGAGGAGATTGTCATTCCAGCTCTGACTCAACGTGAAGACAATGTTGAGCCTGAAAACAATGCTGAAGATAAAGAACGATCAGCAAGAGCAAAATCTTCGCCCTGTTCATCCTCGGGTTGCTAATGAAGTTCAGATTGAGAAGATTCTTGATAGAATTAGTGCACCTGGTCCTCTTACTCGATCAAAAGCTTCTCAACTAGCAAACTTTTGTGGGCACTTTGCATTTGTCTCCATATCCAAACCCAAGAAAGTTGATGAAGCCTTCATGGAACCTGAATGGATTCAAGCTATTCAAGAAGAGCTTCAACAATGTCTGGGAGCTAGTCAAACATCCTGATCCTCGCAAGCACAACATTATTGGCACCAAATGGATCTATCGCAACAAACAAGATGAACATGGTCAAGTTGTCAGAAACAAAGCTCGCCTCGTTACTCAAGGTTACACGCAAGTTGAGGGAATTGACTTTGATGAAACCTTTGCTCCCGTGACTAGGCTTGGAGCCATTCGTATACTGCTAGCCTATGCCAACCACAACAACATCCTCCTATATTAAATGGATGTGAAGAGTGCTTTTCTCAATGGCAAAATTGAAGAAGAAGTATATGTAGATCAACCACCTGGTTTTGAAGATCCAAAGCATCCTGATATGGTCTACAAGCTCAACAAGGCACTGTATGGCCTCAAACAAGCTCCTCGAGCTTGGTATGACACTCTCAAAGACTTCCTGAAGAGCAAAGGATTTAAACCTAGTTCTCTTGATCCCACTCTCTTCACGAAGACATATGATGGAGAACTGTTTGTATACCAAATCTATGTGGATGACATTATATTCAGCTGCACTGACAAAAGATACAGTGATGAGTTTGAGCATATGATGCAAGAGCAATATCAGATGTCCATGATGGGGGAGCTAAAAAAATTCCTTGGTCTTCAAATCCATCAACAGAGAAATGGCATCTTCATATCACAAGAAAAATACCTCAAGGATTGTCTGAAGAAGTTTGGAATGCAAGACTGCAAAGGTTACAAGACACCAATGCCAACCAAAGGTCAAGTGGGCTCCGACGACAATGGTAAAGAGTTCGAGCAAAAGGTATACCACTCCATGATTGGTTCTTTATTGTACTTATGTGCATCTAGGCCAGATATAATGCTTAGTGTTTGCATGTGTGCCTGATTCCAAGCGGCACCAAAGGAATCACATCACCTCGCCGTGAAGCGAATACTTCGATATTTGGCTCACACCCCAATGCTAGGATTATGGTATACAAAGGGCTCAGAGTTTGATATAGTTGGATTCTCAGGCCCTGTTTGGTTCAGCTTTTATCGATGGATTCCGCTGTCGCGCAGCAGAATCTGAACCAAAGGGTGAATCCAGCAGAATCTGATTCCAGAAATCTGCTGCCAAAATCTGAACCAAAAGCGGAAGCAGCGCAGGACGTGCTTTCCAAAATCTGATTCCGCTGCGGGCCAAAATCTGAAAAAGTTGTATCAGCTGGTTTGCCAAATGACCTACATCTTTTTCACATCAGATTTTCCATAGCTGTTTTTCCACAGCAGATTTTTCACAGCTGCTTTTAGAAATCCACAGCCAAACCAAACAGGGCCTCAGATGTTGATTGTGCTGGTGACAAGGTTGATCGCAAGTCCACATCAAGCACTTGTCACTTTGTTCGACTATCTCTTGTCTGTTGGTCCTTGAGAACCAAGGTATCAATCCAGTAGGAGGCCACGCTCAAGTCCCTCGTACCTGCACAAAGCGATAGCTACTCGCAACCAACGCGATTAGGGGTTGTCAATCCCTTCACAGTCACTTACGAGAGTGAGATCTGATAGATATAATATTTTTGGTATTTTTGGTATAAAGATGCAAAGTAAAAAGTAAAAGCAAAATAAAAAGCAAAGCAAGATTAAAGTGATGGAGATTGATATGATGAGAATAGACCCGGGGGCCATAGGTTTCACTAGTAGCTTCTCTTAAGAGCATAAGTATTCCACGGTGGGTGAACAAATTACTATTGAGCAATTGACAGAATTGAGCATAGTTATGAGAATATCTAGGCATGATCATGTATATAAGCATCACGTCCGTGACAAGTAGACCGAAACGATTCTGCATCTACTACTATTACTCCACTCATCGACCGCTATCCAGCATGCATCTAGAGTATTAAGTTAAAAACAGAGTAACGCCTTAAGCAAGATGACATGATGTAGAGCGATAAATTCATGCAATATGAAATAAACCCCATCTTGTTATCCTCGATGGCAACGATACAATACGTACCTTGCTGCCCTTTCTGTCACTAGGTAAGGACACCGCAAGATCGAACCCAAAGCTAAGCACTTCTCCCATGGCAAGAACTACCAATCTAGTTGGCCAAACCAAACGGATAATTCGAAGAGACTTGCAAAGATAACTAATCATACATAAAATAATTCAGAGAAGATTCAAATATTATTCATAGATAGACTTGATCATAAACCCACAATTCATCGGTCTCAACAAACACACCGCAAAAAGAAGATTACATCATATAGATCTCCACAAGAGAGGGGGAGAACTTTGTATTGAGATTCAAAGAGAGAGAAGAAGCCATCTAGCTACTAACTATGGACCCGAAGGTCTGAGGTAAACTACTCACACTTCATCGGAGGGGCTATGAAGCCCTCCATGAAGACGGCCCTCTTCCGGCGGAGCTCTCGAACAGGCCCCAAGATGGGATCTCATGGATACAGAAAGTTGCGGCGGTGGAATTAGGTTTTTGGCTCCTGTTCTGATCATTTGGGGGGTGCGTGTGTATATATAGGAGGAAGAAGTACGCCGGAGGAGCAATGAGGGGCCCACGAGGCAGGGGGGCGCGCCCTAGGGGGGGCGCCCCCCATCCTCGTGACCGCCTCTTTTGTTCCTTGGAGCAGGGTCCAAGTCTCCTGGATCACGTTCGGTGAGAAAATCACGTTCCCAAAGATTTTATTCCATTTGGACTCCATTTGATATTCCGTTTATCTGAAACACTGGAACAGGCAAAAAAACAGCAATTCTGGGCTGGGCCTCCGGTTAATAGGTTAGTCCCAAAAATAATATAAAAGTGGACATTAAAGCCCAATATAGTCCAAAACAGTAGATAATATAGCATGGAGTAATCAAAAATTATAGATACGTTGGAGACGTATTAGGCATCCCCAAGCTTAATTCCTGCTCGTCCTAAAGTAGGTAAATGATAAAAAGAGAATTTTTGATGTGGAGTGCTACTTGGCATAATTTCAATGCAAATCTTCTTAATTGTGGTATGAATATTCAGATTAGAAAGATTCAAGACAAAAGTTTATATTGACATAAAAATAATAATACTTCAAGCATACTAACAAAGCAATTATGTCTTCTCAAAATAACATGGCCAAAGAAAGTTATCCCTACAAAATCATATAGTCTGGCTATGCTCCATCTTCACCACACAAAGTATTTAAATCATGCACAACCCCGATAACAAGCCAAGCAATTGTTTCATACTCTAACTTTTTCAAAACTTTTTCAATCTTCACGCAATACATGAGTGTGAGCCACGGATATAGCACTATAGGTGGAATAGAATGGTGGTTGTGGAGAAGACAAAAAGGAGGGGAAGATAGTCTCACATCAACTAGGCGTATCAACGGTCTATGGAGATGCCCATCAATAGATATCAATGTGAGTGAGTAGGGATTGCCATGCAACGGATGCACTAGAGATATAAATGTATGAAAGAACAACAAAAGAAACTAAGTGGGTGTGCATCCAACTTGCTTGCTCACGAAGACCTAGGGCAATTTGAGGAAGCCCGTCATTGGAATATACAAGCCAAGTTCTATAATGTAAAATTCCCACTAGTATATGAAAGTGACAACATATGAGACTCTCTATATGAAGAACATGGTGCTACTTTGAAGCACAATATATGAGACTCGCTATATCATGGTGCTACTTTGAAGCACAAGTGTGGAAAAAAGGATAGTAACATTGCCCCTTTTTATTTATTTTCTTTTTTTGGGCCTTCTTTTTTCTTTGGCCTTTCTTTTTTTTGGGACAATGCTCTATTGAATGATGATCATCACACCTTTATTTATTTACAACTCAATGATTACAACTCGATTCTAAAACAAAGTATGACTCTATATGGATGCCTCCGGCGGTGTACCGGGATATGCAATGAATCAAGAGTGACAAGTATGAAGAAATTATGAACGGTGGCTTTGCCACAAATACTATGTCAACTACATGATCATGCTAAGCAATATGACAATGATGAATGTGTCATGATGAACTAGATGGTGGAAAGTTGCATGGCAATATATCTCAGAATGGCTATGGAAATGCCATAATAGGTAGGTATGGTGGCTGTTTTGAGGAAGGTATATGGTAGGTGTATGATACCGGTGAAAGGTGCGCGGTATTAGAGAGGCTAGCAAAGGTGGAAGGGTGAGAGTGCGTATAATCCATGGACTCAACATTAGTCATAAAGAACTCGTATACTTATTGCAAAAATCTAGAAGTTATCAAAGCAAAGTATTACGCGCATGCTCCTAGGGGTATAGATTGGTAGGAAAAGACCATCGCTCGTCCCCGACCGCCACTCATAAGGAAGACAATCAATAAATAAATCATGCTCCGACTTCGTTACATAACGGTTCACCATACGTGCATGCTACGGGAATCACAAACTTTAACACAAGTATTCTTTAAATTCACAACTACTCAACTAGCATGACTTTAATATTATCACCTCCATATCTCAAAACAATTATCATGCTTCAATCTTTTCTTAGTATTCAACACACTCAAAAGGAGGTTTCACAAATCTTGAATACCAAGCATATTATTATTAAGCAAATTACCATGCTATTAAGAGACTCTCAAAATAATTTAAGAAAAGCATGAGAGATCAATAGTTTCTTTAAAACAAATCCACCACCATGCTCTAAAAGATCTAAGTGAAGCACATAGAGCAAAATTATAACGCTCAAAATATATAAGTGAAGCACATAGAGCAAAACTACTTAGCTCAAAAGATATAAGTGAAGCACATAGAGCAAAATTATCTAGCTCAAAAGATATAAGTGAAGCACATAGAGTATTCCAGCAAATTTTAATTCATGTATGGCTCTCTCAAAAGGTGTGTACAGCAAGGATGATTGTGGCATACTAAGACACAAAGACACAAATAATACAAGACGCTCCAAGCAAAACACATATCATGTTGGTGAATAAAAATATAGCTCCAAATAAATTACCGATGGAAGTGGACGAAAGAGGGGATGCCTTCTGGGGCATCCCCAAGCTTTGAATTTTTGGTGTCCTTGGGTTATCTTGGGGGTGCCATGGGAATTCCCAAGCTTAGTCTCTTTCCACTCCTTGTTCCATGATCCATCAAAAGAATTCACCCAAAACTTGAAAACTTCACAACACAAAACTCAAAATAGAAAAATTGTGAGCTCCGTTAGCGAAAGAAAACAAAAGACCACTTCAAGGTACTGTAATGAACTCATTCTTTATTTATATTGGTGTTAAACCTACTGTATTCCAACTTCTCTATGGATTATAAACTATTTTACTAGCCATAGATTCATCAAAATAAGCAAACAACACACGAAAAACAGAATCTGTCAAAAACAGAACAGTCTGTAGTAATATGTAGCTAGCGCAAGATCTGGAACCAAACAAATTCTAAAATAAATTTCTGGACGTGAGGAATTTTTCTATTAATCATCTGCAAAAATAATTAACTAAATATCACTCTTCAAATAAAAATTACAGCAGTTCTCGTGAGCGCTAAAGTTTCTGTTTTTTACAGCAAGTTCAACAAGACTTTCCCCAAGTCTTCTCAATGGTTCTACTTGGCACAAACACTAATTAAACACAAAAAACACAACCAAAACAGAGACTAAATAATTTATTTATTGAATAATAGCAAGGAAAAATATTGGGTGTCTCCCAACAAGCGCTTTTCTTTAAAGCCTTACAGCTAGGCAATGATAATTTTAATGATGCTCACATGAAAGACAAGAACTGAAGCACAAAAGGAGCATCATAAAGCATGTGACAAACACATCTAAGTCTAACATACTTCCTATGCATAGGCATCTCATAGACAAACAAATTATCAAGGCAAGCAAGAACTAGCATATGCAAGGAAGAGGAAAGAAACAATAGCAATCTCAACATAACGAGAGGTAATTTAGTAACATGAAAATTTATACATCCATATTTTCCTCTCTCATAGTAATTACATGTAGGATAATAAGCAAATTTAACAAAATAGCTATCACATAAAATATTGTCAACATGATCCACATGCATCCAAAGTTGACGCTCTTCCAAAATAGTGGGATTAACATTAACTAAAGTCATGACTTCTCCAAACCCACTTTTATCAAGATTTTTATAAGATTGAACATTCTCCAAATATGTGGGATCTAAAGCTGACACTCTTCCAAACCCGCTTTCAATAATATTGCAAACACTATTATCAATCTCATATTCATCATGGGGCTTAAATAAATTTTCAAGATCATAAGAAGAATCACCCCAATCATGATCATTGCAACAAGTAGTAGGCATAGCAAAACTAGCATCCCCAGGCTTAGGGTTTTGCATATTATTAGCATAATTGACATTAATAGAATTTATAATAACATCATTGCAATCCTGCTTTTTATTCAAATATCTATCATGAATCACTTCATAAAATACTTCATCACAATTTTCAGATTCACGAATTTCAAGCAAAACTTCATAAAGATAATCTAGTGCACAAAACTCACTAGCAATTGGTTCAACATAACTGGATCTCTTAAAAAGATTAGCAAGCGTGTGAGGATCCATAAATCTTAGGTTCTCTGTTTATTAATAAATAAACGACTATTCCAACCATACGAGCAAACAAGAAACGGGCAAAAAGAGGCAAATCGAGAGGAAGGATAGAGAGAGAGGGCGAATAAAACGGCAAGGGTGAATTGGGGGGAGAGGAAAACGAGAGGCAAATGGCAAATAATGTAATGCGAGAGATAGGGATTGTGATGGGTACTTGGTATGTTGACTTTTTGCATAGACTCCCTGGCAACGGCGCCAGAAATCCTTCTTGCTACGTCTTGAGCTTGCGTTGGTTTTCCCCGAAGAGGAAGGGATGATGCAGCAGAGTAGCGTAAGTATTTCCCTCAGTTTTTGAGAACCAAGGTATCAATCCAGTAGGAGGCCACGCTCAAGTCCCTCATACCTGCACAAAGCGATAGCTACTCGCAACCAACACGATTAGGGGTTGTCGATCCCTTCACGGTCACTTACGAGAGTGAGATCTGATAGATATAATATTTTTGGTATAAGGATGCAAAGTAAAAAGTAAAAGCAAAATAAAAAGCAAAGCAAGATTAAAGTGATGGAGATTGATATGATGAGAATAGACCCGGGGGCCATAGGTTTCACTAGTGGCTTCTCTCAAGAGCATAAGTATTCTACGGTGGGTGAACAAATTACTGTTGAGCAATTGACAGAATTGAGCATAGTTATGAGAATATCTAGGCATGATCATGTATATATGCATCACGTCCGTGACAAGTAGACCGAAAAGATTCTGCATCTACTACTATTACTCCACTCATCGACCGCTATCCAGCATGCATCTAGAGTATTAAGTTAAAAATAGAGTAACGCCTTAAGCAAGATGACATGATGTAGAGAAATAAATTCATGCAATATGAAATAAACCCCATCTTGTTATCCTCGATGGCAACGATACAATACGTGCCTTGTTGCCCCTTCTGTCACTGGGTAAGGACACCGCAAGATCGAACCCAAAGCTAAGCACTTCTCCCATGGCAAGAACTACCAATCTAGTTGGCCAAACCAAACGGATAATTTGAAGAGACTTGCAAAGATAACCAATCGTACATAAAAGAATTCGGAGAAGATTCAAATATTATTCATAGATAGACTTGATCATAAACCCACAATTCATCGATCTCAACAAACACACCGCAAAAAGAAGATTACATCGAATAGATCTCCACAAGAGAGGGGGGACTTTGTATTGAGATTCAAAGAGAGAGAAGAAGCCATCTAGCTACTAACTATGGAACTGAAGGTCTGAGGTAAACTACTCACACTTCATCGGAGGGGCTATGATGATGTAGAAGCCCTCTGTGATGATGGCCCTCTTCCGGCGGAGCTCCGGAACAGGCCCCAGGATGGGATCTCGTGGATACAGAAAGTTGCGGCAGTGGAATTAGGTTTTTGGCTCCTGTTCTGATCATTTGGGGGTACATGTGTATATATATAGGAGGAAGAAGTACGCCGGAGGAGCAACAAGGGGCCCACGAGGCAGGGGGCGCGCCCTAGGGGGGTGCCCCCCACCCTCGTGACCGCCTCTTTTGTTCCTTGGAGCAGGGACCAAGTCTCCTGGATCACGTTCGGTGAGAAAATCACGTTCCCGAAGATTTTATTCCATTTGGACTCCGTTTGATATTCCGTTTATCTGAAACACTATAATAGGCAAAAAACAGCAATTCTAGGCTGGGCCTCTGGTTAATAGGTTAGTCCCAAAAATAATATAAAAGTGGAAATTAAAGCCCAATATAGTCCAAAACAGTAGATAATATAGGATGGAGCAATAAAAAATTATAGATACGTTGGAGACGTATCAGTCCTCAAAGAAGCAGAACTGTGTATCACTCTCCACTGCTGAAGCTGAATATATTGCTGGTAGATCTTGTTGCACTCAGCTTCTCTGGATGAAGCAAACCCTCAAAAAGTATGGCATCAACATGAAGAATGTGCCCCTCTGCTGCGACAATGAAAGCGCCATCAAGATTGCTCACAATCCAGTTCAGCACTCGAAGACAAAGCACATTCAGATCCGTCATCACTTTCTCAGAGATCATGTGTTGAAGGAAGACATTGATATCATTCACGTCAACACTGAAGAGCAACTGACAGATATCTTCACAAAGCCCTTGGATGAGAAAAGGTTTTGCAAGTTGCGGTGTGAGCTAAATATCTTAGAATCCTTGAATGTCCTATGAATGGACACACATCCTAACGCTTATGCATATTAATGACTTAGGTGCGCAACACACAAAGTAATGTATGTCTTCAATTCATGAAGACATACTCTTTGAGTGTGAATACATTAATGCGGAATTTGACTTCGGAGCGCCATGATAATTGTCCACTATGTCTGGGTCTAATACTTCCTATACGGTGGGTAACGCCACCACCAACTTTTCTTGAAGATTTTTGTTTGGCGTCACATTACATTATCTTCATAAATTGATTTGTCTTCAGTATTGATTTATCTTCATGGTTTATCTTCACAATATTTTGGATTTCATTGCTCAACTATATATATATTGTCCTCCACAGCATTCACTTATAGCTATGTATTCAAGTTGCCATATTCTAGGCTAAGTGATGTGAAACTAGAGAAATGTTAGATTAGATTGGCTCACCTTGGAACGGCGGCCTTTGGGTTCATTACATGCACAGCCTCTAGGGCTGCGGCGGTGCCGGATATGTATAGGAGTTGTTACAAAGGGTATACACAAAACCCTAGATACTAACAACCTCCTTATCCTAACAATATACAGTTTAACATCCCCCCTCAAGTTGAACTTCCTACAAGAAGATTCAGGTTGTACCGATTTGAAACAAATGACGTCTCGACTAGTAGCTTTGTGAAGATATCGGCCACTTGTTCCTTGGAGGAGATGAATCGAACATCAAGTGCCTTGGCTGCAACGCGTCCTCGAACAACATGAAAGTCCACTTCTATATGCTTAGTTCTGGCATGAAATACCGGATTTGCAGATAGATATGTGGCTCCGAGATTGTCATGCCACAAAACAGGGGGGCGTGACAAGAAAACACCAAGCTCACCAAGGACTAATTATATCCAGATTAATTCCATCATTCCATTTGCAAGAGCCTTATACTCAGACTCCGTGCTTGACTGAGAGACCGTATCTTGCTTCCTTGAACTCCAAGATATAAGATTGGGACCAGGGAAAACAGCAAAACCTCATGTAGATCGACGATCATCACTACACCCAGCCCAGTCTGTATCTGAGAAACAACTCAATAGCATCGAAGGAGACTTCTTGATAGAAAGTCCCATGGTACGTGTGTACTTCAAGTATCTCAAGATCCTCTTGGTAGCCGAGAAGTGCATAATTGTTGGTGCATGAAGGAACTGACAAACACAATTTACTGCAGAGGAGATGTCCGGACTCGTGAGTGTTAGATACTGAAGAGCTCCAACCAAACTATGGTATCTTGTGTTGTCTTCCAGAGAGAGAGAGAGGTGTTCCACTGCCCTTGTCTAGTTTCTCACTTGAAGACATAGGTGTAGTGGATATTTTGCAATTTTCCATGTTGGCACGAAGGAGGATATCGCCAATATACTTCTGTTGAGACAAAATAATTCCCCCTGGCGAAGACTGCACATGTATGCCAAGGAAATAATGTAACGGACCAAGATATTTGAGAGCAAAAGAGGCCTGAAGATCAGCAAGAAGCTTGGTGGTGGCAACAGTAGAAGAGCTATCCACAATGATGTCATCCACATAAACGAGCATGAATATAGTAACACCAGCACGATTGAAGACAAAAAGGGAGGTGTCAGCCTTTGACGCTGAAAAACCAAGTTGCTGAAGCCGAGAACTCTCTCAAAAAAAGAATACCACGCTCGAGGAGCCTGTTTGAGACCATAAATAGCTTTGTGGAGTTTGCACAGGTGGCGAGGAGCAAAGGGATCAACAAAACCAGGGGATGCCTCATGTATACTTCCTCCTGAAGAATGCCATGGAGGAATGCATTTTGAACATTTAGCTGACACAAACACCAACCATGAGAGACTGCAATTGATAGAACTAGTCGAACCGTGACGGGTTTAACAACCGGGCTGAATGTATCATCATAGTCCAAACCATACCGCTGTTTAAACCCCTTGGCGACAAGAGTGCCTTGTGATGATCCACAGAGCCATCGGATTTATGCTTGAGTTTGAAAACCCATTTGCAATCAATGACGTTAACACGAGGTGGAGGAGGAACTAAACTCCAGGTACCATTCTGTTGAAGAGTGTCAAGCTCAAGTTGCATGGCATGACGCCACTCCGGAGATGTCACTGCCTGGCGGTGATCAGTGGGCTCTCGGGTGGCCAAGAACGCATGACGAGACGGGTCATATGTGACCGTACCATCCTTGCGCTGCAAGAGAGTGTGAGTGTTGTCGCGGGTGTGCGTCACCATTGCATGAGCTGGGGGAGAAGCAGATCCCGATGCCACAGATGATCCAGGAGGAGCACATGCAGGCAATAGGCGGGAAAATCCTCCTAGGATCCCGCGTCGCGAGCTGGCGTAGAGGCAGCCCACAGATCCATCTCGGATCTAGAGCCACAGGTGGGATCAGCAGGCGACCCCACAGCGGTATCCCGCCTCGCAGAGGCCACACGAACTGAAACCGGTGATGAGGCGACCGGCCCACCCACGGGTCCTACCACGACTGAAGGAGGTGAGACGGTCGGCCTAGAGGCAGGTCCCACCCGGTCGGGAGACGGGCATTCATGGGAGGCAGGCGCCGCTGTCGAGGAGGCGGGCCTCCCATCCATAGACGCCACGTGGCCCACTAGGGACGTGGGCTCGCCCCGGTCGCTATCGCCTGACGTGCGGAAAGGCGCGTCGCTGTCACGTGATGGCGCCTGATCCGATGAAGGATCCGCTTCGGATCCAGCGCCAGGATCCTCCTGGGATCCCGCAGTTGGGATTTTCTGTGGCGATGATGACCTTGCATCCAGGTTAGTTCGTGAAACAGACGTGCCATAACTCATGTGTTCATGCGGGAATAAGAGGATGGCATTTTCAGCAATGCTAGGTGGAACAAGGGAAGTTTGAGCAGTAGCAAATGGAAAAATATTCTCGTCAAAGATTACATCGCGTGAAATGTAAACACGGGCTGTGGGCAAGTGAAGACACTTGTAGCCCTTGTGATGAATACTATAGCCGACAAACTAACATTGTTGAGACCGAAAAGCAAATTTTTGAGTGTTATATGGCCTTAAGTTGGGCCAACAGGTAGAACCAAATGTGTGTAGAGAATTGTAGTCGGGTTTAGTATGGAATAATTTTTCCATAGGGCTCATGTTTCTGATGACACGGCTAGGGAGGCAATTGATGAGATAGCAGGCGGACAAATATTCCTCATTCCAAAACCGCAAGGGCATAGACGCATGTGATAAGAGAGAGAGACCCATGTCAACAATGTGACGGTGTTTCCGTTCAGCGGAACCATTTTGCTGGTGTGTGTGAGAGAGAGAGCAAGATATGTGATGTGTGATGCCAAGTTGTTGAAAAAAGGTATTGCTAAGTTTCTTGTATTCCCCACCCCAATCAGATTGAACGCATATGAGTTTGCGAGATAATGAACATTCAACATGGGCAAGAAAATCACGGAAAACATCAAACACATCACATTTTCTTTTAAGGAGATAGATCCACACAAACTTACTATAATCATCAATAGACGATACATTGTACTGGAACCCGCCAGAAGAAGTCATGGCAGGTCCCCACACATCTGAAAAAACAAGTTCTAAAGGGAACGAGGAAACACTCAAAGATCTAGGAAAAGGTAACTGATGTGCTTTGCCTTGTTGACAAGCATTACACACATGCATCATAGACCGACTAGAAGAAGGTAATTTATTGGATGCCAAAACATGTTGAACGACTTGTGTGGATGGGTGGCTGAGCCTAGCATGCTAATCTTCAGCAGAGAGTCGAACCAAAGACAAGGCACGAAAAGGTGAGGGCCAAATAGGGTAGAGTCCATTTTCACATCTGCCTTGAAGAAGGACCCTCTTGGTGATTAGATCCCTCATGATAAAATGGGTAGGATAATATTTTAGATAAGCATGATTATCGATGGCAAGGCGATTAACAGAGAGAAGATTTTTATCTGCATCGGGAACATATAAGATGTTGCGAAGTTTAAGATTGGCAGAAGGGGTAGGGAGGATTGCATGACAACGATGAGCTATGTGCAAACCCGAGCCATCAGCGGTGTGGATGCGGTCCCTCCCTGGATACTTCTCCCTTACAGTGAGGCGATCTAGATCGGAGGTGATATGGTCAAACGCCCCCATGTCAGTGAAACAGGTCGAACCACCGAGGATAGACGATGGTGAAGCAGCCGGCAGGCCGGCCATCTTGGAGTGTTGGGGTTGAAAAGTGTGGTTTTAGTGCTGACCACATTCCCAGGCATAGTGCCCGGGGCCACGGCAGAGTTGGCATTGGACGCGGGTGTCACCACCAACCCTGTAGTCACCACAGTTTCTGCCTTAGTCACCCTGTTGATGATTGCCACCGTGGTCACCATGATTTCCACCATTGTTTTTGTTGTTGTTGTAGTCACCACGGTCACCTTGATTATCGCGGCCCTTGCCATGGTAGTTGCCACTATGGTTGTTGTTGTCGTTCTTGTCATGGGCGACATAGTTGACAGAAGAGCTGCCGGCGTGAAGATGAAGGCGAGCAGCATGGTACTCGTAATGACGCTCAAAGGAGAGAGCATCAGAGTAGAGCTCCCCCAGAGTCATCTCATCGATCCAGGTCGTAACAGCAGTAATGAGGGGCTCATACTCGCTGTCAAGACCAGTGATGACGGCGGTGATGATGTCGTCATCCCGCATGAGACGCCCAGCAGCCACTAGCTGGTCGGCGTAGGAGCGAATCTTGGAGAAGTAGTCCACCATGGAGAGGTTGGCCTTGCGGAAGTTGGCCATGTCGAGCTTGATCTACACAACACTAGCACGGCAATGGGCATAGTACATCTCCTCAAGATGCACCCAGATGGCATGGGAAGTGTCAAAACGAATAACCTGCTGGAGAACATCATCAGTAAGGGAGGCGAGCAGGTAGCTAAGAACATTCTGGTCCTGGTTGTACCAGACAGCATACTCAGGATTGAGTGCACGTTCCCACTTGTCATCGGGTGGAAGGAGCCAAGGGAGAGTAGGAGAAGTGCCATCGACATAGTCGATGACATTGGCGATGCGAAGAGGAGGTAGGATCTGAGCTTTCCACAGGAGATAGTTGGAAGTGGTAAGTTTGGCCGTGATGAGGCTGGCAGAGGGAGGAGGAACGGAAGAGGTGGACGGCACCAAGAGGGAAGTCGGCAGAGCGAGAGAGGTCATGGGCGAGGAAGTCATGGCGCCAGCGGAAGGAGAACCCATCGAGCAGTTACGCGAGAGGGCCTGATACCATGTGAAACTAGAGAGATGTAGATTTGATTGGCACACCTTGGAACGGCGGCCTTTGGGTTCATTATATACACAGCCTGTAGGGTTGTGGCGGTGCCGGATATGTGCTGGAGTTGTTCCAAAGCATATACACAAAACCCTAGATACTAACAACCTCCTTATCCTAACAATATACAATTTAACAAATGAATGTGATCGGACCCTAACCGCATCTATGCTTATCTCTCCTACTCTCTCTAATCTTCCTATGCATTCTATTGACACGTGTCGATTGTCTTCACTGTGTCCTTGTCAGTCGAAGATTAAGAGACCAACATTTCTAATGCTTTTAATATCCTTATCTATTTGCCTGAATCTGGAGAAGTCGGAACATCTACCTGACAAACCGGGCACACATGGGGTCATGGCACAACATTTAAGTTGTTGCATGCATGCCACGTGTAGCTTAGATGTGAACCGCCAGGGGTAGTTGAGTAATTACACTGTGTCGCCCCCTTCCTTACAAATACCCAGCCCCCTGCGGTCATAGAACTTACTCCCCTCGTTGTCTCGCTCAAACCCTAGCGACGTCGCTAGCTTCCGTCATCACCGGAGACGAAGCGCTTCGCTGCCGTGACTTCTCCGTCGTCGTCGTCACACCGGACGCGGACATCTTCCTCCCGCCGCCGCTGTAGGTGTCTTCTGCCACCAAGTTAGGGCATGGGAGATTGGACTGCTCGACCTCCATCCACGACTCATTTAGAAGTTCGCACATGTTCTTGAGCGGTAATTAAAAGTCTATTTTTACTGCATGTTTGATCCGTTAAAACTTTCTATATCTTCAGAAAGTTGTTTCTTCACTTCCAAATCTGGATCTTCCATACTATGCATCTCATAACTTGCAAGTACTTGCACTTATGCTTCACAACTAGTTAGATTCCTCACTTGTACTTCTTCATGGATTCATACAAATCTGGAACCAACTCATATCAATAAGGGAATGTCTTCGCACTATGAGGTCAATGTCTTCAAACAGATTTATCTTCAAAATCCTCTGAGAATGCATATGACCTCTTCCCCTTCCCTCGCATCTCTAATTCTATCACAGGTACATGTCTGTGGGAGAGTCTCTTGGTTCTCATAGTATGAATTCATTTGTAGAATTCTTATAGCATCATATTGAATCTCCTGAAGCCAGTTCTTTGTCTGGCTAGCAGAGCGAAGCCTTTCACTTTTGTGAAGCCAATCAGCTTTGTGAAGCCAATGGCCAGTGGCAAACCTGCAAAGAAAGGTGGCAGACAGCGTCGTGATAATACTGCAAAAGACCTGCCACTAGATCTCTATGAATTGTACAAGTCTGGTCTTGAAGAGAACTATGGTGAGCGAAAATCTCGAGTCCAATGGATTCGAAGATATTGGGCGGAGCAGTGGTTTCTGTACCACTTTGTAACTCCAGAGTACGCGGATAAGAATGTTGTTAGGCCACCCTGGGCTGATACTGTATACAGAAAACTTCACCCTGGGACCAAAGCTGAAGCCATTGAGAGAGGTTTCTTTTGTTGCATGGTCAGAGGACCAATGCCTGAGAATGCCGACCCATCCAGTCTTCGATGGTGTCATGAGGATGATCTGTCTGAAGCCAATCTCCAATTTGCTAAAGCTTCAGCAATTGAAAACAAGGACTTTAGGATTGACTTCAACCCAGGTCCAACTGTAACAGGGCCCGATGGGAGTCGTGAGGCCGAACCAAATCTCATTGGCCTATTCAATGACTTCGACTCATTTCTGGCACATTGTGCAGCACACAGGGCCATCACTGAAGATGCTGCTGAGGATGAGGAACAAACTGCAGCTCTATAGCCCCCGAAGCTAGTCAAGAAGTCAAAGGCTTCAAAGTTTTCTGCTGCTCCAAAAGCTTCAAGAGTGAAGCCATTGAAATCTGCACCTCCTGAATCCAGTGTGCAGTCTAAATACTTGTCTCGTACTTCTATGAAGACTAAGAAAGTCTCAGGGCAAGGCCTTACTCCAGCAAGCATATTGCGCCATGATGAAGATATAATAGATCTATCCAGTGATGAAGATCTCCCTGATGATGCCCTTGAGCTTCTGATAAAGAACAAACAGGAGGCTGAAATCTTCAAGGATTTGCCTGTGTTTGATGCTGATATTCTGAACAATTTTATTGATGAATGGTTTGAAGACACTTCTCTTACCATTGATGATATGCAGGTTCCCATTGGCATCAATGTGACGTTCCAAGGCTGCATTGCAAAAGAGCTTGCGATTTCTCAAAAGGTCATTGAGCAGAAGAACAAGATTGACCATGAAAATGTTGTCTTCAAGAAGCACATGGACAAGCTCAGTGTCACTGATGTGCAGAACTTCAACAAGATGATGGTAGATCTCAAGGCTGAGTTCCATAAGCATCCTGATGAAGCCAAGGGCTCTCGCAACTCAAATATTATTCTAAGAAATGTGTTCAGGCTCACAATGAAGCCTTGAAGAGAAAAGCACTTGGGCGTCCAGGCATTGACCCCAAGTTGGCTGCTAAGAATAATAAGCCAACACAAGTTGAAGCGGAGGCTCCAAGGCAGGAAAGGCCAAGCATTGTCTTCCCTACCAACATGACTGGCTCAAAGCCTAAGGTTCCATCAACTACTTCCAAAAGGAATAAGACAAAACAAGCAGAGGCTGAAGCCAAGAAGCGCAAGCATCAAGAAGCCTCTGATGCCACCCCATCTCAGAAAAGGCTAAAGACAAAGCCTTCAAAGGCTTCAAGAAGGGCCCAAGCACCAACTGCCTCATCTGCTCCTGAAGAGCCGCTGCTAGTTGAGCCCATTTCAGTCGCTCTTCCAGCCTCCTCCAACCGCGAACGTCGTCTTGTTGTGCACAGAGGCCCATGAATCTGAAGAGATCCCAGTTGCTAACACCATCGCAGCTGAAGACATTGGTCGAGAAGACAATGTTGATTATGATGACATCCTTCCTCAAGTTCGCCAGCTTACTCAGAAACAGGTATCTTCGCCTGCTACCTCGAGCAGTGAACAGATTAGTATTGGCAGTCCCACGACACCAATCACTCAAGATGATTTCTGGGATGAGCAACACCCCAACTCCCCTCTACATGAGCTCATTCCGCGCACTCCACCAGCTCAAGTCACTACTCTAGTTCTTGAGGCTCCCCAAGAAACCCCCGAAGACATGGAGAAGACCACTCCCTCACCACAGGCATCGTCCTCTTTCCGAAGGCTTCGCCGAGGCCCAAGGCCAACGGTCTCCATGTCCAGCATTCCTGAAGAGGATGTGCATGCCACAAGCTCAGTAGCACATCAAGTGTTCCCTGAAGCCATCCCCTCAAAAACTGCTCAAGAGTCTGAAGCCAAAGAGGTTGAAGATATTCCGGCCGCATCAGTCGAGGAAAGAGAAGAATAAGAACAAGTTGTTATTCCCCCTACTGAACCAAGTGTGATTTCTGATGTGATTGTGCCTGACCCCCCCCCCCCAGTAATTGAAGCTGCCGGAGCCACTAAGGATAATGATGTTGCTGCCACTCATACTGAAGCCAATGACATCATCATGGCTGAAGACAGTGCGCAGCCTGAAGCCCTCGATGCCATAGAAGACATTCAGCCATCCACCTCGAATGTGGCTGCTGCTCCACCTGTACCTCACACTATGGCAAGGGCCTTCAATCATGAAGGTGAGCTCATCAGTGTCAGATGGCCTATTATGACACCTCCTATAGCTCCTGGTCCCCAATATGACTACCATATCGAGCAAAGGCCTCAGACGCAGAAGCCAAAGCCAAGAATGCCAAGGCTTCCTAGTGTTGTCACCACTTAGGGCTCATTCAGTCTCTTAAGCTTCAGAGAGCACGACACATTATTTGACAAGAAGCTATTACTCATGCATCTTTTACAACCAGGACTGAATCTTCCCTCACAAGCGCCTGTGTTATGATGCCATTGCTGGACTGTCGTGCCTTGAAGAAGCCCTTGATTGCTTTCGCGAAGTTGGCCTTCTCCCTTTTGTTGTTGACAAGGAGTACTAGAATGAAGAGCTCTTGCTTCAATTTTATGCCACCCTTCATATCTCAGGTTACAACAGGGATCCGAAGACATGGATCCTTGAGTGGATCTCAGGTGATGTACATCATGAAGCCAAAGCTCAAGACATCATTGAGCTTACTTCCCTGCCCACTCCTGGTGATCTCTCTAAGCCAGGTTGTCAGCAGTATGAATAGGAACTTGAAAGCATCTTCCAGAAGCCAGAGCCCAACATGAGTCAAATGTTGAGCATGATGAAGCCATTGCCAGTAGAAGCTGAGTACCCAAAGGACTTCTTTATAAATGACCTCGAGTACCTGTATCGCACCATATACCATATTCTAAGGCATACTCTTTGGCAAATCAAAGGGCACTCTCCTCATGCCAAGCTTGAAGGCACCATGAAGACATTGGTCTTCTACACTCTCAATGGCATCCGCTTCAACACTCAAGATTTCTTCATCCGTCAGTTGGCAGCTTCAGGCATCGATCTCTTTGGCCTAAAATTCTATGCATAATGGATTATGCGGATGATTAGGCTTCATTCCGCCATCAACTATCAAGCTTCAGCACACAATCATGTTGTCTTCCTACCTGAAGTTGATATGTCTCATGAAGCCATCTATCCAGAGCATGTCAAGGAACCGGTTCGTGAAGACAATGTTGTTTTTCAAAGCTTCTCGGCACCACTTGAAGCCATTCATGTGCCAAATCCACCTACTGTTGTTGGTCCTCTCGACGGTCAGCTTTGGCTGCCGCATCGTGCTCCCACTGATGCTACAGCCAGCACAGTAGCCCAAAGGCCTTAGAAGCATACTCGTGTGCTCAATGACCGAGAGATTATAGTTTCTCTTCATCAGAAGCAGGATAGGCATCATGACTGGATGAAGCGTCAGATGCAGAGTCTTCTTGTGGATGTCAATCGCATTCGCAACCTCTCCACTAAGAATTATTTTGTTGCTCAAGAAGCCTGTCAGTGTGCCTGGAAGAGTCTCACTCTACTATGCTCTGGAGATGAACTCACTACAGATGGCTTCACTGAAAGATTCAAGTTTGACTCGAGGCCTCCACAATCAGCAAGTTGGTGTCCTACACCGTCCATTGAAGATTCTGATTACTCATCCTCGGCTCCAACTGTTGTTGCTCGAGTCATTGATGAGGAGGACGATGCCACTTCACCAGCTATGGCTTCACTGCATCACGATTCTGCATCACCCCCTTCTGCATCGCCCAACTCCAATGTCGACCTGGCTGCCCCAACAACTTCACCAACACCTCCCGGGAACGCTTAGGCACTCTATGTCTTCACTCCTTTTTGGCCATTCCTGACAAAAGGGGGAGAAGCATATGAGTTGATAGTCTTCAAACGGATCTATATGGGTCGGTGTAAGTGCATCTAGTGCCACCCCTAGTTGGTTTTGGAGTATTGACGACAAACCTGGTTGAGGGACTAATGTGTTTGTGAGAATTGCAGGATAACACAGGTAGTAGTCCCTCATTGATTCGGTTTTCCTACCGGAGATGACCCCTAAAAATGTATGAAGACTATGGAGCGTGAAGACTTAGTTGTTTCGTCGTTTCCTTTTCTTTTTTGTTGAGTCATAGGAACCATCGTACTGTTAAGTGGGGTCCCAGTGAACAAAGTCAGAGTGACTGAAGCGATGCTTAACCAAAATCCTATGTTTTCGAGCGAAGACAATGAGAGCAAATCTTATCCAGAGGTGGATGAGTCAGCTTTACTTGTAGCCCAAGTAAAGTTGTTGCGTGTGTTTGAAATCTGACCATTGGAACACGTGTCAGTTCCTTAGTGACCCAGGGTCATTTCGGATAAATCAGGTCGGGTTGCCTAGTGGCTATAAATAGCCCACCCCCTACACCATAAATTGGTTGGCTGCTTTGAGTTAGTGCACGACTTTTGTCGTTTGAGAGCAACCCACCTCGAAGCCTTTGAGAGAGAAATCCTTGCGAGGACAAAGCCCTAAACACCCAAAGCCAAAGAGTGTTAGGCATCACTGAAGTCTTCTTGTCTGTGTGATCTGAAGACTTGTTACACCTGAGGACTGTGAATCCTCCATCCGGTTAGGCATCGCGTTTTGAGCATCCAAGAGTCATTGTGGATCGCCGATGAACGAAGTCTGTGAAGGTTTGGAAGTCTCCCTTGAAGACTTACCAGGGTGATTGGGCGAGGACTGGGTGTCCTTAGCTCAAGGGGAATAAGGTGAAGACACGGTCTTTTGAGTTAAATCTCAGCCTCCTTAACCAGATGTACATTTGTCACAGCAACTGGAACTGGTCCAACAAATCATTGTCTTCAACGAGCAACTGGTTCTATCATTTCCATCTCTTTATTTACAGTTGGTCCTTGTGAAGTCAGTGCCTGTTTGCATTATCTATTTGTCTTCACTGTGTGACTGCTTGTTCTGATTGGCTTCATACTGTCTTCCATCCTGATCCATAATGCCTAACTGCTATTAGTCTTTGTGCTTTCACTTCATTGAATAATTTACTATGGCTTGCCTAGTGTAGTCTACCTTCCGCTGCATGTTAATAGGTTCATTTCTATCGATTATCTTTGAAACTTCTATGTTTTGAAGACTTTCATAAAAGTCGCCTATTCACCCCCCCTCTAGTAGATCACTAGCACTTTCAATTGGTATCAGAGCAAGGTACTCCCTTGTTCTGTGTGATTTGGTTTAACCACCTGGAGTTTTAGCTATGTCGACTGCAGGGATAATCAAAGTCTCCGCGGCGTGCCCCGTCTTCGATGGAACTGAATATCCCTACTGGAAGAATAAGATGCGCATGCATCTTGAAGCCATTGATGTCGACCTCTGGTATGTCGTCAAGAATGGCGTCCCCAAGGCTGGTGAAGGTGTCACCGCTGCTGATGTCAAGAAGTTCGTTCAACTGGATTCCACTGCCAAGAACATCATCTATGGTCATCTGACCAAAGGGTAGTATGGCCATGTGAGTGCTTTGGAAACATCTAAGCTAGTCTGGGACTGGCTCTCCAAGGTCAACGAAGGCGTCTCAACCCAGAGAGATCAAAGGATCAGTGTCCTTCGCAACCTCTTCAACCACTTCAAGAGAAACGACAATGAGAATGTTCAGCTTATGTTTGATTGCCTCACTGACATCACAAATGAGCTCCAAGCTCTCGTCGCTACTGAGATAACCAAGCATGAAATCATCAAGACACTCCTGAGATCACTTGACAACTCATTTGACACCCTAGCCCTGATGATTCAAGAATGCCCTGACTTCAAGATACTCGATCCGTCTGACATACTTGAAAGGCTCAACACACATGAGTTTTAGCTTTCTGAAAAAAGAGATATCTACGGTCCCAACTATGGCCGAACTCGTGCCTTGAAGGCAAAAGTCGTTTCCTCATCTGAAGAAGAATCTGACTGCAGTTCTGATGATCCTAAAGACATTGGAAAGGAGCTTGCTATGCTTGTGAAGAAGTTCCAAAAATTCACCAAGAAGAAAGGCTTTAGAAATTCTTCACGATCCAGCTCAAGGAATGGTGAAGCTTCTGCTCATGACTACAAGAAGAGAACATGCCACAAGTGCAAGAAACCTGGTCACTACATCTCTGAGTGTCTGTAGTGGGACAATGAGAACAAGAAGAAGAAGAAGATCAAAGAATATGATTCTGACGACAAGAAGAAGAAGAAATACTCAAAGTCTTTTTCCAAGTCTTCCTCAAAGTCTTCATCACACAAGAAGAGCTCATTTGGCAAGGCACGTGCGTTTGTTGGCAAGGAAATGGATTCAGAGGAGGAGTCTGCTTCTGAGGAGGCAGAGGTGGAGTCTGAGGAGGAGTCCGATTCTGGCGTTGCAAGTCTGGCAACACTGAAGACAATGACTTCGTCACCGACGCTGATGCTAATGACAAGGACAACTCCGCTCCCACCTATTGCTTCATGCCACACAGTGCCAAGGTAAACTCACGCAATACTCACTATCAAACATCCAGTGAAGATGACTCTGATTGTAATTCCAAACCCAGCTACAAAACACTTGCTAAAATTGCAACTGAAGAACAGAAGGCTATGGAACATATTCAAAAACTGTTAGACAAAAGTGATGACCTGTTGGACACTGAAATGACTCGATCTCAGTCCTTAATTGAAGACATCAAAATTCTTCATGTTAAGTATGAGGAACTTGAAAGTCGTCATGAAACGCTCTCAACAACTCATGAAAATATTTCCTACGATTATCTTCAAAGGAAGCAAGAACTTGAGAAATTGAGAGCGGCTCATGAAGATCTTCAAAAGGAAAATGAGTCACTTCGTGCCGAACAGATCAGTCCTGCTCAGGAAGGATTTGAACCACCATGTCTTAAATGCCTTGAGCGTGATAACGCTACTTCTGTTGTTGGATGTTCTACTGCTGCTACTGTTGCAATATCTTCAACTGTTGATGTGGTAACTAACCCCTCTGCTGAGGATGCCACTATTATTGCTGATGAAAATGCTAGGTTGAAGACATTGCTTGAAACAGGGATGTACAAAAGTCTCAAAGGGCATCAGACACTATGTGATGTCCTCAAAAGGCAGATTCTGAACTGAAACCCTAGGAAAGAGGGTGTTGGGTTCGAAAGGAAAATGAATGTTGATGGCTCTTACTGGAAACCTGGGCGGTACCCCAAAACCACATGGGTTCCTGCAAAGGAACCTTCAGTGGATCCATCCACCCTATCTGGCTTCACTTGTGCTAATCCCATCATCATTGATGAATCCTTTGATGCAAACTATAAACTGTTTAAGAATCAGAATGGTGAAGTGTTTGCCAGCTATATTGGTACTAACTGCAGGAATGGGCCACCTATGAAGAAAGTTTGGGTGCCGAAAATGTGTCTGGAGAATCTTCATGTGAATGTCATCATGACACCACAAGGGAAGAAGACAAACCCCAGGCCACAGGCTTCATTTGGTCCAAACGCTTCATACAGACAGAGGACTCACCTTAATCGCACTAACACAAATGTTTTGCAGGGAAACCATACTCAGGCCTATGAATATGAGTGTGTTTCATCAAACTGCCATGTTCATAAGACCCAGAACTACTCTGCTTATTCTTATGTGTACTATTCTCCACCTGCAAGACTATTTGCTAGGGCTCCAAAGCCAAAGTTCTCAGATGCTGCACTTAGACTCATTGCTTCGAAGCCACCCTTGAAGATGTGGGTGGCTAAGAAAACTTAACTCTCTTTTGCAGGGAAAGGTCTCCAGCCGAAAATCAAATGTGTCTGAAGCTATTGCTGGGGACCTAGAATATCTTGTAGGGCGCAAGATCAAATGCCCAAATGGTCTTATTATGTATTTTGTTCCTGAGTCATTTGCTACTTGTCCTATCAGTCCTAACCTCGATCTAAGCTTTAATAATCCTCTTGCTCGTCAAATGTTTATGCTTCACAATGCTCTTCGTGAAGCCTATCCCCCTAACTGCACTGTAGGGTATGACACCAGCTGCTTCAGAATGGATTATTGATAGTGGATGTACTAATCACATGACTGGCAAACGAAGTCTTCTCATGGATTCAACCCTACATCCATCTGACAAAAGTCACATCACATTTGCTGATACTGGTAAAAGCAAGGTATTGGGTCTAGGTAGAGTTGCAATATTAAAGGATCAGCACATGGATAAAGTGATGCTTGTTGAATCCCTTGGTTTCAACTTAATGTCTGTCTCAATGCTTTGCGATTTGAACATGATTGTGATATTTGGAAAATATCGTTGCCTTGTTCTAATGGAATCTGACAAGTCTCTCGTCTTTGAAGGGTATCGGAAAGATGATTTGTACATGGTAGATTTCTCAGTAGGACCACAGCTTGCCGTATGTCTTCTTGCAAAAGCTTCAGAATGCTGGCTCTGGCATCTGAGGCTAGGGCATGCTGACATGAGGAACTTGCATACTTTTGCAAAGAAGAAGCACGTCATAGGCATCGAGGGCTTCAAGTTCAAGAAGGGTCACTTATGCAGTGCCTGCGAAGCTGGAAAGATGACGAGGGCCAAGCATCCCTCGAAGACAATCATGACAACGACTCAACCCTTCGAACTGCTGCACATGGACCTCTTCGGCCCTACTCACTACTCTACCCTTACTACTACTACTTGTCTCTATGGCTTCGTCATTGTTGATGATTATTCAAGATACACATGGGTGCATATAATCCTCTACAAGACTAAAGTGCAGGATGTCTTCAGACGCTTCACCAATCGAGGCATGAACAACTATGGCATCAAGAGCAAGCACATCAGAAGTGACAATGGCACTGAATTCAAGAACACCAGCCTCGACACTTATCTCGATACATTGGGCATCACTCATGAGTTCTCAGCTCCGTACACGCCGCAGCAGAATGGCATCATGGAACGCAAGAACAGAACACTAATTGAGATGGCTCGGACGATGCTCGATGAATACAAGACACCAAGAAAGTTCTGGCCTGAAGCTATTGATATTGCATGTCATGTTATCAACCGTGTTTATCTTCACAAGCTTCTGAAGAAAACATCCTATGAACTCCTCACTGGTAAGAAGACAAATGTGAGTTATTTCAGAGTATTTGGTGCTAGGTGCTGGATCAAGGATCCACATCACACTTCAAAATTTGCACCGAATGCACATGAAGGTTTTATGCTTGGTTATGGAAAGGATTCGCACTCCTACAGAGTCTTCAACCTCTTTCACTATAAAGTGGTTGAAACTGTGGATGTGCGGTTTGATGAGACTAACGGCTCGCAAAGAGAGCACCTGCCAAATGTGCTAGATGAAATTCCACCCAGTGAATCCATCAAGCTTATGGGAACTGGAGAAATCATACCGTCTGAAGTACAACCTGAAGAGGAACTTATCATCTCTGCACCTAATCAACCTGAAGACAATCCTTCAAACGATGACAATGATCAGCAAGAGAAAAATCTTTGTCCAGTTCATCCTCGTGTTGCAAATGAAGTACAAATTGAGCAGATAATTTATAGCATCAATGCACCTGGTCCACTCACTCGTTCAAGGGCAACACAATTAGCAAATTTCTGTGGGCATTTTGCATTCGTCTCAATATCTGAACCCAAGAAAGTTGATGAAGCCTTCATGGAACCTAAATGGATTCAAGCTATGCAAGAAGAGCTTCAACAGTTCGAGCTGAATAATGTATGGGAACTGGTCAAGCGTCCTGATCCTCGTAAACACAATATCATAGGCACTAAATGGATATATCGCAACAAGCAAGATGAGCATGGTCAAGTTGTCAGAAACAAGGCTCGTCTCGTTGCTCAAGGATACACTCAAGTTGAAGGAATTGACTTCGGTGAAACATTTGCTCCTGTGGCTAGGCTTGAAGCTATGGCATACTGCTATCCTATACAAATCATCATAACATCTTTCTGTATCAAATGGATGTGAAGAGCGCCTTTCTCAATGGCAAGATTGAAGAAGAAGTGTGTGTTGCACAACCGCCTGGTTTTGAAGATCCAAAACATCCTGTCATGGTTTACAAGCTCAACAAGGCATTGTAAGGCCTCAAACAAGCCCCTCGTGCTTGGTATGACACACTCAAAGACTTCCTGAAGAGAAAAGGCTTCAAACCTGGTTCCCTAGATCCCACACTCTTCACGGAGACATATGATGGTGAACGGTTTGTGTGCCAAATATATGACATTATCTTCGGCTGCACTAATCAGAAATACAGTGATAAGTTTGGATACATGATGCAAGAGCAATATCAGATGTCCATGATGGGTGAGCTGAAATTCTTCCTTGGTCTTCAAATACGGCAGCAACGAAACGACATCTTCATATCTTAAGAGAAATACCTCAAAGATTGCCTAAAGAAGTTTGGAATGCAAAAATGCAAAGGTTATACGACGCCAATGCCTACCAAGAGTCATCTGGATTCTGACACCAATAGTAAAGAGTTCGATCAAAAGGTATACCGCTCCATGATTGGTTCTTTACTTTATTTATGTGCATCTAGGCCAGATATCATGCTTAGTGTTTGCATGTGTGCCCGATTCCAAGCGGCACCAATGAAATCACATCACTTAGCTGTGAAGTGAATTCTTTGATATTTGGCTTACACCCCAACACTAGGATTATGGTATCTGTAGGATCGAAAGTATGTCTAGAGGGGGGTGATTAGACTACTTGACCAAATAAAAATCTAGGCTTTTCCCAATTTTAGTTCTTGGCAGATTTTAGCTATCTTAGTATAAGTCAAGCAATCTCCAAACAATTCAAGCAAGCATGCAAAAGAGTATATGAGCAGCGGAAAGTAAAGCATGCAACTTGCAAGAATGTAACGGGAAGGGTTTGGAGGATTCAAACGCAATTGGAGACATGGATGTTTTTGTCGTGGTTCCGATAGGTGGTGCTATCGTACATCCACGTTGATGGAGGCTTCAACCCACGGAGGGTAACGGTTGCGCGAGTCCACGGAGGGCTCCACCCACGAAGGGTCCACGAAGAAGCAACCTTGTCTATTCCATCACGGCCGTCGCCCACGAAGGACTTGCCTCACTAGCGGTAGATCTTCACGAAGTAGGCGATCTCCTTGTCCTTACAAACTCCTTGGTTCAACTCCACAATCTTGTCGGAGGCTCCCAAGTGACACCTAGCCAATCTAGGAGGCACCACTCTCCAAGAAGTAACAAATGGTGTGTTGATGATGAACTCCTTGCTCTTGTGCTTCAAATGATAGTCTCCCCAACACTCAACTCTCTCTCACGGGATTTGGATTTGGTGGAAAGAAGATTTGAGTGGAAAGCAACTTGGGGAAGGCTAGAGATCAAGATTCATATGGTTGGAATGGAATATCTTGACCTCAACACAAGTGTAGGTGGTTCTCTCTCAGAAAATGTGTATTGGAAGTGTAGGTATGTTCTGATGGCTCTCTCCATGAATGAAGAGTGGGTGGAGGGGTATATATAGCCTCCACACAAAATCTAACCATTACACACAATTTGCCAAACTCGGTGGGACCGAATGGTTAAACTCAGTCGGACCGATTCAGCAAACCTAGTGACCGTTAGGATTTTCAGTGGGACTGAGATGCAACTCGGTAGGACCAATATGGTTAGGGTTAGGGCATAACGTAATCTCGGTGTGACCAATTACACAAACTCGGTAGGACCGATTTTGGTAATAAGCTAACCAGAGAGTTGGTCAGGTAAACTCGGTGGGACCGATTCGCTCATCTCGGTGAGACCAAAGCGTTACAAAAGGGAAATAGAGAGTTTACATTGCAATCTCGGTGGGACCGATCGCTCATCTCGATAAGACCGAAACGTTACGAAGGGAAACAAAGAGATTACAATCCCATCTCGGTGAGACCAAGATCCCTATCGGTGAGACCGATTTGCCTAGGGTTTGTGGCAGTGGCTATGACATTTGAAACTCGGTGGCGCCGGATAGAAAGAATCGGTGGGGCCGAGTTTGACTTTTGGTTTAGGTCATATGTGGATGTGGGAAGGTAGTTGAGGGTTTTGGAGCATATCACTAACATTTTGAGCAAGCAAGCCATTAAGCAACACCTCATCCCTCCTTTATAGTATTGGCTTTTCCTATAGACTCAATGTGATCTTGGATCACTAAATTATAAAATGTAGAGTCTTGAGCTTCAAGCTTGAGCCAAACTTTTTGTCCTTAGAATTTTGAGGGATCCACTTTCCTCATCCATGCCATGCCATTCATTGAGCTATTCCTAAAATATTAATCTTGGAATAATGTTAGCTCAATGAGCTATATGTTGTTAGGAATTACCAAAACCACCCAGGGATAGTTGCACTTTCAGTATCCAAAGGGCTCAGAGTTTGATCTAGTTGGATTCTTGGATGCTGATTATGCTGGTGAGAAAGTGGATCGCAAGTCTACATCAGGCACATGTCACTTTCTGGGACGATCACTTGTGTGTTGGTCTTCAAAGAAGCAGAACTGTGTATCTCTCTCCACTGCTGAATCTGAATACATTGTTGATGGATCTTGCTGCGCTCAGCTTCTATGGATGAAGCAAACACTCAAAGACTATGGCATTCATCTGAAGCAAGTGCCACTCTACTGCGACAATGAAAGCGCCATCAAGATCGCCAACAACCCAGTTCAGCACTCGAAGACAAAGCACATTCAGATCCGTCATCACTTTCTCAGAGATCATGTCATGAAGGAAGATATTGATATCATTCACGTCAACATTGAAGAGCAACTGGCAGATATCTTCACAAAGCCCTTGGATGAGAAAAGGTTTTGCAAGTTGCGGTGTGAGCTAAATATCTTGGAATCCTCAAATGTCATGTGATCATGCACACATCCTAACAGTTATGCATGTTGATGTCTTAGTTGTGCAACACACGAAGCAACGTATATCTTCAACTAATGAAGACTTACACTCTGAGTGTGAATACATTATCATGGAATTTGACTTCGGAGCGCCACAATAATTGTGCGTCGTGTCTGGGTCTAATACTTCCCATACGGTGGGTAACGCCACCACCAAACCTTTGTTTGGAGTATTTTCTGTTGGCGTTACATTTGTGAAGTCTTCGCATTTGGAGTGTCTTCAATATTAACATGGTTTCATGTTTATCTTCACTATATTGATTTGGTCTTATTCAGATATACTCATATGATTGCGTTTTGTCCTCTACAACATTCACTTATAGCTATGTCTTCTCGTTGAATCTTTTGAACTAAGTGAATGTGATCGGACCCTAACCTTTCTATGCTCCCGTCTCAAATCTATCTATCCAAATCATATGCATTCTATTGAAACTGTCAAATGTCTTCGCTGCGTCCTTGTCAGTAGAAGATACAGAGACAAACATCAAATCTGTTTTAAATGCTCAATCTTTTTTGCCTGAAACCCGGAGAAGCGGGAACGACCACCCGACAACCCAGGCGTATGTGGGAACATGGAACAACCTCCAATAAGTTGCATGATCGCCACTTGTCCTTCAGATGTGAACCGCCAGGGGCACCTGCGTAATAACGTTGCGCCGTCCCTGTCCTTATAAATACTCACCACACCCCAGTCATTATCTCTTCTTCCACTTCTCTTCCTCGCACAAACCCTAGCGCCACCGCTAGCCCTCGACGACGCCGGCGACGAAGCGCTTGGCTGCCGCGACCTCACCGACATTGTCATCACACCGGCCGCGGACATCGTCTTCTCTGCCGTCGCCGTAGGTGTCCTCCGTCGCCAAGTTAGGGCACGGAAGATCGAACTGCTCGGCCTCATCTCCTACTCCGTCTAGCAGTTCCTCGAGTGGTAAACAAAAACTCTTTTTACAGTCTTTTTGATCCGATAGATTCATCCTTTTCAACCACAAGTGGTTTCTGTTGCTACAAAGTTGGATCTATCCTGTTCTACATCTCATAGCATGCCTAGTATGTTCACTTATGCTTCACAAAGTAGTTAGATTCCTCACTTGTACTTATTCGTGGATTCGTACAAATCTGGAACCAACTCTCTACATATGAGTGAATGTCTTTGCACTATGAGGTCAATGTCTTCTAAACTGATTTATCTTCAAAATCTTCTAAGAATGCATATGACCTCTTCCCCTTCCCTCGCATCTCTAATGCTGTCACAGGTACATGTCCGTGGGAGAATCCCTTGGTTCTCATAGTCTGCATTCATTTGCAGAGTTCTTACAGCATCACATAAATTCTCCTGAAGCCAGTTCCTGTCTGACCAGCAGACAGAAGACTTTGACACTGTTGAAGCCTTTCAGTCTAAACTTCATGGCAACAGAGAAATCAGCAAGGAAGGGTGGCAGACAACACCGTGGGGGTACATCAATGGACCTCCCCGAAGATCTCTATGAACTATAAAAAACTGACCCCAAAGAAAGCTATGGTCAGCGCAAGACACGAATCCAATGGATTCGAAGATACTGGGCCGAGCAATGGTTCAAGTACAGATTCGTCACCAAGGAGTATGCTGAATAGAATGCTATCACGCGTCCTTGGGGAGATATTCTCTATAAAAACCTTCAACCCAAGACCAGAACTGAAGCCATTGCTCAAGGATTTTACCCTTGCATGGTCTGAGGGCCACAACCTACTGATGCCGACCCATCGTCATTGCTATGGTGTCGAGAAGACAATCTATTCAAGCGCAACTATCAGTTTGTAAAGAACTCGGCCAAGGAAAAAAAGAAGTCTTTGGGATTAGACTTCAACCCAGGCCCCTCTGGGCCACGTGTCGATGGCACACGCGAAGCTGACCCCAATCTTGTTGGGCCCTTCTACAACTTAGAAGGTCTCATCACTCACACTGAGATTCAAGGGGCATCTATGGATCACTCTGCAGATGACGCTGAATCTGACGAAGCGCCTACACCACCGAAGCCAGTGAAGCAAAAGAAACCAAAGGCTTCAAAGCCCTCCTCCGCACCAAAGGTCTCACGGGTGAAGCTTTTGGCCACTGCACCTCCTGAAGCCAGTGTGCAGTCTGAAGATCTCTCTCGCATCTCCAAGTCTGACAAGTTGAAGAAGCCCATGCAACCAACTGGTCAAGCATTGACCCCTGCTGTTGTTTTGAGAAACGAGAATGACGCCATTGATCTGTCTAGCGACGACGATCTTGGTGATGTTGCTCTTGAGCAATTGATAAAGAGTAAGCAAGAGGCGGAAATCTTCAATGATCTTCCCCTCTTTGATGTGGAAATCTTGTACAAGTTTATTGATGAGTGGTTTGACAGCCCAGATCTCAGTTTTGATGACCTTCAACTCCAATTGGCCTCAGTGTCTCTTTCCATGGAGCCATTGCTCCTGAGTTGGCTCTTGCACAGAAGATTGTTGAGCTGAAGCACAAGATTGATTATGAAAAGGCTCAGTTCAAGAAGCACATGGCCAAGCTCGATGTTGAAGACATTCAAAACTTCAAGGTCATGATGCATGAGCTCAAGGAGGCGTTCCACAGGAAACGAGAAGAAGCAAAAGGTTCTCGTGAGCGCATGAAGAATCTTGCTGCCAAATGTGTTCAAGGCTACAATGAAGCTGAAAAGCGCAAGGCTTTGGGGCGACCAGGCATCGACCCTAGAATGGCTGCCAAGAAGAAGAAGAAGCCTGCTGTGGCCCAACCAGAAGCATCAAGGCAGGAAGAACCTCGCATTGTCTTCCCGGCCAGTATGACATGCTCGAAGCCTAAGGTCCCCATAGTGGCTTCAGAGTACCAGAAAACTAGAGCAGCTGAAGCCGAAGCCAGAAAGCGCAAGTCCAAAGCCACCACTGATGATGCTCCACCGATCAAGAAGCGAAAGACAAAGAAGAGAGACCGGGCTGCTCCCATAGAGCCCCTTGTTGTCGAGCCAATCTCAGTGGCTCGTCCTGTGTCTGAACATCATGAGCGCCAATTCATCATTCATGAGCCTGCTTCCACAGAGGCTCCAGTAGTTGAAGACATTCCAGCTGTTGACCCCACCGCAGCTGAAGACATTGGTCATCAAGACAATGCTGAAGATGAAGAAGTCCTTCCTCGGATCGAGCACAATTTGGTATCATCACCTGTTCTCATGAACAGTGAACTCATCAACATTGGTCGTCCATTGACACCAATTGCTCAGGATGACTCATGGGCTGATCACCCTCAAGAATCCCCTCGTGATGAAGAAACACCAGTTACTCCCCCAACCCAGGTCACCACTCCGGTGATTGACAATGAAGACCTTGAGGCCCAACCAACTCCATCTCCACAGGCGTCGCCAGCGTTTCGCAGGCTTCGCAAAGGACCAAGGCCACAGGTCACTTTATCAAGTGTTCCAGAAGGAGAAGAGCGCCAATCCATTTCACGCGAAGTCTTTCCTGAAGCCGCTCCTACTGCGAACATCCCTGAATCTTAAGCCAAAACGGCTAAAGATATTCCGGCTGCATCAGCCGATGACCAAGAAGAAGAACCAAGAGAAGAAGAACATGTTGCTACACCCCCGTCCAACCTTGAAGTTGTTCTCGAGGAGAACGTGTCTAACCCTCCAGCTCCTGAAGTGGCGGTTACCAATACGGATGCGGCCACCAACATCAACACTGAAGTCAATGACGTTGTCATGGCTGAAGCTAATGTGGCGCCTGAAGCTAATGTGGTGCCAGATGTCACTGCACCTGAAGCTAATGCTGCACCTGATGCAAATCTGCAACTTGAAGCCAATGCCTCTGCTCCTGTACCACTTCCCAGGCCACACACCATCGAGCAAGCATATGATCGTGGTCAGCTTGTTACCGTCCGCTGGCCAATTCTGGTTCCTTCGCCTGCTCCCGGACCTCAATTTGACTATCGTGTGGAGCACAGGCCTCAGGTCCAGAAGCCAAAGCCAAGGCTACCATGGTTTCCAGGTACTGCAATGTCACCAAGATCATTTAATCTGAATGGATTCAAGGCACACAACACATTCTTTGACAGTGACAAGAACCCCTACACAAGGCCAAGAACCTCCTCAGATCAATTTTGGAGTTATCAGCAGTGCAGCTACTATTCTTGCATCTTGTACAATCAGGGGCGCATCTTCCCCCATATGCGTCTAGACTGCGAAGCCATTGCTGGATTGCCTTGCCTTGAAGAAGCTCTTGACTGCTTCCGTGATGCGGGTCTGCTCAACTTTGTGACTGCCAAGGAACACTGGAATGAAGAACTTCTGCTTCAATTCTATGCTACCCTCCACATTCGTGGATACAACAGGGATCCGAAGACTTGGATCCTTGAGTGGATGACGGGCGATGTCCATCATGAAGCTAAAGCCCAAGACATCATTGAGCTTACAGCCCTGCCCACTCCTGGCGAATATTATGAACCAGGTTGTCAGCAACACCAGAATGCTTTGGAGAGCATTTTCCAGAAGTCAGAGCCTAACATGAGCCAAATGCTGAGCATGATGAAGCCTCTGCCACGCGACGCTGAATACCCAACGGAATTCTTTGTCGAAGACCTAGAGTATCTGCCCCGCACCATTTACCATATCATCAGGAAAACTCTATGGCCTATCAAAGGACATTCATCTGCAGCGAAGCTTGAAGGAGTAGTGAAGACTTTGGTTTTCTATATCTTCAATGGCATCAGCTTCAATGCTCAAGACTTCTTCATCAGGCAGTTGGCTGCATCTGGCTCCGACATCTTTGGTCTGAAGTTCTATGCTCCATGGGTAATGCGTCTTATCAAGCTTCACTCTGCCTTCAACTATCAGCTGTCTGCGCGCAATCATCTCGTATTCTTGCCAGAGGTTGATCTGTTTGTTGAAGCTATTTACCCAGAGCCTGCAAAGGAGCCAGTTTAGCTTCACAATGTTGATCGTCAAAGCTTCACCCAGCCCATTGAAGGAGTTCGGGCCGTTTCTCGTGTTTACCCCTTGGCTAGCAACACATGTGCCCCTCGCACCCAAACTGAAGCCACTCAAGCACCATTGCCCAAAGGCCTCGGAAGCGATCTCGTGTTCTCAATGACCAAGAGCTTCTCGTCTCTCTACATCAGAAATAGGATAAGCATTATGACTGGCTTAAGCGTCAGATGCAAAGCGTCTTGGTGGACATCAATTGCATTCGAAATCTTGCCACCAAGAATGCCTTTGTTACACATGAAACCTGTCGGAGGTCTTGGAAGAGCTTGACATTGCTTAGTGATGAAGCTGATCTGCAAGATGATGACTTCACAGAGAGATTCAAGTTTGACTCAACTCCTCCAAGGAATTCTCACTTACGTCGGACTCCCTCACTCGAAGATTCTGACTATTCCTCCTCATCTGCAACGGTGAATGCCAGAGTCATAGATGATCAAGATGACGCTACTTCACCACCTCCAACTTCAGTGCATGTCGATACTGCACCAAGTTCTTCTGCACCACCGAACCTCAACGACGACCCTGCTGCTTCACCTACTCCTCATGGGAACGAGTAGAAGCTCTATGTCTTCAAACCTTTTTGGTCATTGCTGACAAAAGGGGGAGAAGCATATGAGTTGATAGTCTTCAAGCGGGTCCATATGGGTGGTTGCTTTACTTTTGCTACATTTGCCAAGTGCTTACAACTCTCGCTTTTGAAACATTTGGTTTGTTTTGAGTTGTAACACTTAAACTTGATGGTCGTCTGCTACCTTTTCGACACTATGTGATGCGATGATAAATTCTACATGTGCGACGATAAATTCCGCAGGAAGTCATTTTGCAGACGTCCATTTCTCATTATGCATGTCATTATCTTCGTTATATCCTTTCATGCATGATGAATTGTCTTCATAAGTAGAAGAGGAGCTCCGCAAGTACAACCTGCCATGTGCATTTGCATTCAAAAGAAAAATACTTATATGCACATCTTCAGGGGGAGCCTTCCTGCTACTTACGAAGACAACACCTAAATCCTTTACAATTTCACATACTTTTATCCCCGTTGAAAACTTCAACCAGTTTGTCATCAATCACCAAAAAGGGGGAGATTGTAAGTGCATCTAGTGCCACCCCTAGTTGGTTTTGGAGTATTGACAACAAACCTGGTTGAGGGACTAATGTGTTTGTGAGAATTGGAGGATAACACAGGTAGTAGTCCCTCATTGATTCGGTTTTCCTACCGGAGATGACCCCTAAAAATGTATGAAGACTATGGAGCATGAAGACTTAGCTGTTTCATTGTTTCCTTTTCTTTTTTGTTGAGTCATAGGAACCACCGTACTGTTAAGTGGGGTCCCAGTGAACAAAGTCAGAGTGACTGAAGCGATGCTTAACCAAAATCCTATGTTTTCGAGCGAAGACGATGAGAGCAAATCTTATCCAGAGGTGGATGAGTCAGCTTTACTTGTAGCCCAAGTAAAGTTGCCGCATGTGTTTGAAATCTGACCATTGGAACACATGTCAGTTCCTTAGTGACCCGGGGTCATTTCGGACAAATCAGGTCGGGTTGCCTAGTGGCTATAAATAGCCCACCCCCTACACCATAAATTGGTTGGCTGCTCTAAGTTAGTGCATGACTTTTGTCGTTTGAGAGCAACCCACCTCGAAGCCTTTGAGAGAGAAATCCTTGCGAGGACAAAGCCCTAAACTCCCAGAGCCAAAGAGTGTTAGGCATCACTGAAGTCTTCCTATCTGTGTGATCTGAAGACTTGTTACACTTGAGGACTGTGAATCCTCCAGCCGGTTAGGCGTCGCGTTCTGAGCATCCAAGAGTCATTGTGGATCGCCTGTGAACGAAGTCTGTGAAGGTTTGGAAGTCTCCCTTGAAGACTTACCAGAGTGATTGGGCGAGGACTGGGTGTCCTTAGCTCAAGGGGAATAAGGTGAAGACACGGTCTTCTGAGTTAAATCTCAGCCTCCCTAACCAGATGTACAGTTGTCACAGCAACTGGAACTGGTCCAACAAATCATTGTCTTCAATGAGCAACTGGTTCTATCCTTTCCATCTCTTTATTTACAATTGGTCCTTGTGAAGTCAGGGTGATGTAGGGTGAAACCCTAGATGGCCGATCTTTCACGAAAGGAGCGGATCCCAAAGAGAAACACGAAGAACACGAGGGGATTCACGAGGGGAAACACGAGAGAATCACTCAAACCAACAAGATTCGATTACACATGTGCTAGATCCAATAACACAAAGAGATACACGATGATCCAAGGTCAACAAAGGATGATACAAAGTAACCGGTTCTTCTCCTAGAAGGAGGTCTTGATGGGGGCCACCCAAGAGGGGGTCTTGAATCCAAGGGGGATCTTCTCCGAAGAGGGGCCGCGGTCTCTCTCAAGGAGTAGATCCGATGTGGATGAGCGAGGCTCTATCTCACAAATGAGCTATCACAACGCTAACCCTAGAAAGAGGAAGGGGATGAAGTATATATAGTCTAGGGGGCAAGAGGGTACATGGGCTTCGGCCCTTCACTGTTCACAGACAGGCGAGGCCGGATGTCCGGGCGTCGGGCCGGATGTCCGGGGCTTCAGGAGTGGCCGGATGTCCGGGTTGGGGGCGGATGTCCGGGCTGGCGGTGAACACTTCTGCGGTCTCTGGATAGACGAGGCCAGATTTTCGGGCAGAGGGCCGGATTTCCGGGGCTTCGGGGGAGGCCGGATGTCCGGGGCGCGGGGCCGGATGTCCGGGCCCTGTAGCTTTTCTGGCTGGGCTGCGGCTGCTGTGGTGGCATCTCCAGGGGCCGGATGTCTGGGGTCTTGGCCGGATGTCCGGGGCCTGGAAGGAGAACTTGCCCGTTTCCGTTGGTTCTCTTCATCCGTGGACTTGGTGGCTTGTCCGTCTTCACGTGCATATTCAGGAGGCTCCTGTTGACACCTGATCATGCATAGCATATCGGACTTAGGTAGTAACCATGTCACGAGTGGATCATATGTGATATCACTAAGGAAAGAAGTCACCTCGTTCTCGAGAGCTCTGGCTCGTGCTTGTGTCATGGGTCCTCTTCGCTCTTGATGCGGCGATGGTAGGTCCATGGGGATGATCATGGGATGCTCCGCATCATCTCCCTCCCTTGGGAAAGATCCGACCTCGGATCAAAATCCTCTTCACCATGGTACGGGGAGAGATCTTTGATGTTGAAGATGTCGCTCACGGAGTACTTGTCGCGTGGGATTTCGATCTTGTATGCATTATTGTTGCAGCATGCAAGCACGTTGAAGGGTCCATCCGCTTGTGGTAGGAGCTTGGACTTGCGTTCATTGGGGAAGCGATCCTTTCGAAGGTGTAGCCACACAAGATCTCCAACATGGAACATCATGGGTTGCTTGTTGGCGTTAAGCTTGGTCGCGAGTCATTGTACTTGGCGCTCGATGGTGTTCCTTGTATCTTCATGCATCTTCTTGAGGAAGTTGGCTCATGCACTCGCGTCCATGTTTGTGCGCTCTTGTAGCGGTAGAGGTAGAATGTCCAATGGGGACAATGGGTTGAAGCCATAGACAACCTCGAAGGGGGACTTGCCGGTAGTCGAATGTCTTGCTCGGTTGTAGGCGTACTTGGCGATGGGTAGGCACTCTTCCCACTCCTTGATGTTCTTCTTTATCAATACGCGTAGTAGGGTGGAGAGCGTACGGTTGGTGACCTCCGTTTGGCCGTCGGTTTGTGGATGGTATGCCGAAGAGAACAGGAGCTTGATTCTGAGCTTGGCGCATAGGGTCTTCCAAAAGTAACTCAAGAACTTGACGTCGCGGTCCGAGACAATCGTCTTTGGCACTCCATGAAGGCGCAAGATTTCCCTACAAAACAAATTTGCAATATGTGAAGCATCGTCTATCTTGTTGCAAGGAATGAAATGAGCCATTTTAGAGAAACGGTCCACAACAACAAAAACGGAATCCTTGCCATTTCGAGTTCTAGGAAAACCAAGCACAAAGTCCATGCTAATATCTTCCCATGGATGATATGGAATTGGAAGTGGCATATAGAGGCCATGAGATTGGGCTTTAGACTTAGCTTTGCGACATGTAGAACAACGGTTGGTGAAGCGATTGACGTCGCGATGCATCTTGGGCCAAAAGTAGTTCTTGGAGAGCGTAGCAAATGTCTTGTCGCGTCCAAAGTGTCCCATGAGTCCGCCTCCATGAGATTCATGCAAAAGCAACAAACGAAAAGAGGACTCGGGGATGCAAAGTTTGTTAGCTCTCATAAGATATCCATCTTTGATGTAGTATCGATCCCAAGAAGTATGCATCAAACACTTGGCATAAGGTAGGGCGAATGTGGGATCATGTTCATACAAGTCTTTGATATGCTCAAAACCAATGACATTCAACTCAAGGTTAGTGACAAGCATGCATATACGGGAAAGCGCAACCGCCACAACATTTTCTTTACCCTTAATGTACTTGATGACATAGGGAAATGACGCAATAGATTCACTCCATTTAGCATGACGCTTGTACAATTTAGTTTGACCCTTAAGGTATTTAAGTGTTTCATGGTCGGTATGGATGATGAACTCATGTGGGCGAAGGTAATGTTCCCATTCATGCAAAACTCGCACTAAAGCATATAGCTCTTTGTCATAGATGGGGTAATTGAGTTGCGCTCCGGAGAGTTTCTCACTAAAGTATGCACTGGGGCGCTTCTCTTGCGTTAACACACCTCCTATGCCATTACCACTAGCATCGCAATGAATTTCGAAAGGTTTGTCAAAGTTGGGTAATGCAAGCACGGGAGCATGAGTAAGCAAATTCTTAAGCTCATTGAAAGCAATATCTTGAGATGTTCCCCAAACAAACGGTGCATTTTTCTTACGCAAAGCATGCAAAGGTGAAGCAATGGTGCTAAAATCCTTCACAAATCTACGGTAGAAACCGGCTAAACCAAGAAAACTACACACTTGTTGCAAATTGGTTGGTTGGGGCCAAGTTTTAATAGCATTGATCTTAGATTCATCAACATGAACACCCTTAGAAGAAACTACGAAACCCAAGAAAACAAGCTTGTCAACGCCAAATAGGCATTTTTCCATATTAGCATAAAGTTGCTCTTTTCGAAGAGTTTGTAGCACAGTGCGAAGGTGGGTGACGTGATCTTTGAGAGATTTGCTAAACACAAGGATATCATCAAAGTAGACAACAACAAATTCACCAATGTAAGGGCGAAACACGTAATGCATAAGACGCATGAAAGTACCGGGTGCTTCCGATAAACCCATAGGCATGACTAACCACTCATAGAGACCAAACTTTGTTTTGAAAGCGGTTTTCCATTCATCACCCTCTTGTGTGTGGATTTGATAGTAACCACTTTTAAGATCAATTTTGGAAAAGATAGTGGCACCGCTAAGTTCATCAAGCATATCATCAAGGCGTGGAATGGGGTACCTATATCTAATGGTGATAGCATTGATAGGTCTACAATCGGAGCACATGCAAAAGCTACCATCACGTTTTGGCACAAGAATGACCGGTACGGCACAAGGACTCAAACTTTCACGCACATGTCCATGGTCTATGAGATGCTTTACTTGCCTTTGTATTTCTTTGGTTTCTTCGGGGTTGACGCGGTATGGATCTTTGTTGGGAAGCGGCACTCTGGGGATGAGATCAATTCGGTGCTTAATGCCTCGTAGTGGAGGTAGACCCTGAGGTAGCTCATCGGGGAAACCATCTTGGAATTCCTGCAATAGAGAAGATAACACCAAAGGTAGATCGTGAGAGTTGTTAGTTTTTGTGACCTCGTCCTTGCACAATAGGACATAGTGTAGGACACTTGATGGGTTCTCACACACTTCTCTCATCTCACGTTTGGTGGCAAAGAGAACTAAGTTTTTCTTGTCGCTCATCGTGGAGGCACTCAATTTGGGCTTGTGGCGCTCACTCTCTTTTTGGTGGGTCGCTCTCTCACTATTTTCTCCATGATGGGTGGCTTGCTTGTCGGCGAGCACTTGGCTTGGAGACATAGGACGTAGCACGAACTCTTTCCCTTTCATCTTGAAGCTACAGTGATTTGTACGCCCATTGTGAATGACACCTTGGTCAAATTGCCATGGCCGTCCAAGGAGGAGGTGGCAAACGGTCATCGGAAGGACATCACATTCCAATGTGTCTTCATAGGCGCCGATCTTGAAAGAGATTTGTACTCTATGCTCGACTTGTATGGTGCCGGTGTCGCTTAGCCATTGAACCTTGTAGAGGTGAGGGTGCTTCATCTTGACCAATTGGAGCTTGGAGCATAGTTCTTCACTTGCTAAGTTGTGGCAACTACCTCCATCGATGATGACCTTGACGGAACGTCCATTGATGCCGGCCTTTGTGTGGAAGATATGGCATCTTTGATCTTCGTCTTGTTGATGTTGAGGAGTCAAGACCTTGGAGACAACAAGAGCGGGACTTGAATCTTCATCGCAAAAGACTTGGTCATCTTCATCTTCATTGTTCACTTGTCGGTGCATGGCCACTTGCTCAAGAGCTTCCATTTCTCCTTCACTCATGGAGTCATAGGTTCCGTCGTCGTTGAGGATCATGGTGCGCTTGTTTGTGCACTCGAAGGACTTGTGGCTTCGGCCTCCGCATGTGAAGCATTTGATAGAACTTGTCTTGATGGTCTCATCGGGTGGAGTAGATGATGATGGAGCTTTCTTGAAGTTGCTTGTAGTAGGAGGACGACTTGAGCTTGTCGAAGCTTTCTTGTAACTTGACTTGTCACCGTTGCTTGTAGAAGGCTTGGTTGAGGTAGAAGGTGTTGGAGTCGTCGAAGCTTGATTGTTGGAGAGGCCATCGGACTTGGATGAGAACTTGGCATACTTGAAGTCGTCTTGTACTTGCCGTTCCGCTTTGGTAGCTTGATGCACTAGCTCGATGAGGTTCAAGTATGGTTGGAAGTCGGCCATCTTCTTGATAGGATGATTGAGTCCATTCAAGAACCTTGCCATAGTTTTCTCATCATCTTCTTTGACATTGGCTCGTATCATGGTAATCTCCATTTCCTTGTAGTACTATTCAATGCTCTTGGTTCCTTGCTTGAGTTGTTGAAGTTTCTTGAAGAGGTCGCGGTTGTAGTAGTTTGGCACGAATCGTGCTCTCATGACATCCTTCATTTGTGTCCAAGTGGTGATGGGTGGTTCACCTCTTGCCTCGCGGCGCTCAATGACTTGTTCCCACCAAATGAGGACATAGTCTTGGAATTCAAGGGATGCCATTGCGATCTTCTTCTCTTCTTCGTAGTTGTGCAAGCGGAAGATTTTGTCAACCTTCAATGACCATGAGATGTACTCTTCGGGGTCATTGTTTCCATTGAACTTGGGCATGGTGAACTTTAGCTTGCCGTAGCGTTGCTCTTCATTGTGTTGGGGTCGGGGATGATGACGCCCATGTTGTAGATGATTGTTCAACTCATGGTGCTCTTGACGCGGAGGGTTGTCAACCTCGTGTTGCTCTTGTCGTGGAGGATTCCCATTGTTGTCATGCTCTTGATGAACTTGATGTTCTTGTCTCGCTTGAGGGGGAGCTTGTCTATCTTGACGAGGCACTTGTCTATCTTGACGAGGAGCTTGTTGATGCACACGTCTTTGGTAAATTCTTTCTTGAGCTTCATCATGAAGTGCTTCTTGATGTAGTCGAGCTTGTCGGCCTCGATTGGCTACGGCACGACTTGATTCATGAAGGGCACGTTGCACTTCAAGTGCTTGAGCGTCACGGAGTTGTTGTTCTTGACATTGAGCCTCGGCATCTTGTGCATTTTGGTGTAGACGCGCGTGTTCTTCCTCTTCATGTTGGCGTTGTTGTTGTTGTTCTCGAGCTAGAGCAAAGGCTTCTTCGGCTTGACGTCGTCGATGTTCTTGCGAGTCGGTGTCTCGAAGTGGATTGAGGTTTGCTTGACGTTCGTTGCACGCGGTTCGACGAAGAGTGTTCGATGTCGGTGTACTTGAGCCGGAGAGGTTGAATTCGGAATGGTGACTTGAACGGCTCCTTCTTGAAGTGGAAGAAGAGCGGTTGAGCAACAAAGCGCGAATCTCGTCCATCCTTGCGTCATTCTCTTGCTTGTGATCGTCGAGCTTGTGGTTGAAGTAGTTCCTTGTACGTTGCTCGGAAAGTCGCAAGTCGGCGGCGAGGATGTCGATGCGTTCACTCATAGCTTGTTGCTCTTGATGCAAAGCATGTTGTGCGCCAAAGAGGTGACTCTTGGTGACGAAGGAGTTCATGTCGTCGTCTTGCTCCATGAAGAGCGGGTTGGTAGAAGTACTTGGCCTATCCATCATTCCAAGACAGTGTGAGTGGAAGAAAGGGAAGAACCAATATCAAATGTACCTTGACCGATGTTGACAATGGATCAAAGATGACTCCAATGTGTAACAAGGAAATAGCACAATTGGTACCAATTCTTGTATGTTCTCACACCTACACAAGTAAAAGCTTATGGTGGAGCTCGGTTAGGATGGTGGCACAAAATTTGATGCAATTGTAAGTGAGACTCAATAATGTTGGAAAAGATTCACGAATTTGCAAATGCAACAAGTAGACCAATAGCAAGATATGGTACACGGAAACACACATGCAAATAGATAAGATGGGGTTATGCAACCAAGGATGAGCCAAAATGTGGAATTCACCAAGATGCTCTTGTTGCACAACACTAGAGAGACGCTAGCACGATTGCACAATAGGCGGATACGAACTTGTGCACAACCTACTAAGCAAAAATGCAACGACTTCTATCCCAAGTATGCTATATGTATGATGTTCCTATGCATTGATCCAAGATGATCGAGTATGACAATCTTAATGTTGTATGATGCTATGGTTCTTGCTCTTTGCTTGTCTTTCCTCTTTTTGCTTAAAAGCTTGTTTGGCTCTTTGATGTTTGAGCTCTTTTCTCATGCAATGTTTCACGAAGCAAGATAGCAATTGTGTATGTGACAACAACTTTGTGACACAAGTGATGATACCAAGAGATGCAACACGATGATGGTATGTATGCTATGGGAAGTATGAACACTAATGTGCACAAGTCACGTTGCCGGCAATACTCAAGGGCTAGTCTCGATGGGTAAGTGACGCAAAAGTAAGGCCATGTGGTTATCAATGCGATTGCAAAAGAGTATGATGATATCATGATACCAAGTTGATATCCAAGGTGAAGGTGATACCAAAGTAATGTAGCCGTTCGTAGTAGTCCTTGGCGAAGATGAGCGGTGGTGATGTTGATGTCGAACCGTACCTAGATAGCCGAAACACAAAAGGACACGGAAACCACAACTCAAATTCTCAAAGCAAAATTTGGCAAAATTGTCGGAGTTAGTAGCGGCAAAGGCTAGGGTGGTGCTATGCGGAAGTGGTGGAGGTATGCGGAAGTGTATGTGGGCACCGGGACAAAATTTGGCGAGAGTTAGGCGGAAAATGTATGGTGGATGGGTTGTTTTGCTGCCAGGGGCCGGATGTCCGGGGGTGATGGCTGGATGTCCGGGGTGCCGGATGTCCGGGCGCTGGATCCGTGGACGAATTCGAAGAACCCCCCGTGGAGAGGTCAAATCCGGGGCAAAATTCGGAAGATTTTGTGGATGGAAATTGGGGAAAAGGTGGGGGAAAGCTAGATCTACTTGCAACACACGAAATCCGCGGATCAAATCCAACAAAACTTCATCACACCAACAAATCACAAAAAAATTGGGGCTACTTTTGTGGGGCAATTTTCGGATTAGGACGAAAAACAACAAAACAAGGCTAGAAACACAATGGGGAGGCTCCGAAATCGTGATCAACGTGGCTCATGATACCAAGATGATGTAGGGTGAAACCCTAGATGGCCGATCTTTCACGAAAGGAGCGGATCCCAAAGATAAACACGAAGAACACGAGGGGATTCACGAGGGGAAACACGAGAGAATCACTCAAACCAACAAGATTCGATTACACATGTGCTAGATCCAATAACACAAAGAGATACACGATGATCCAAGGTCAACAAAGGACGATACAAAGTAACCGGTTCTTCTCCTAGAAGGAGGTCTTGATGGGGGCCACCCAAGAGGGGGTCTTGAATCCAAGGGGGATCTTCTCCGAAGAGGGGCCGCGGTCTCTCTCAAGGAGTAGATCTGATATGGATGAGAGAGCCTCTATCTCACAAATGAGCTATCACAACGCTAACCCTAGAAAGAGGAAGGGGATGAAGTATATATAGTCTAGGGGGCGAGAGGGTACATGGGCTTCGGCCCTTCACTGTTCACAGACAGGCGAGGCCGGATGTCCGGGCATCGGGCCGGATGTCCGGGGCTTCAGGAGTGGCCGGATGTCCGGGCTGGGGGGGCGGATGTCCGGGATGGCGGTGAAGACTTCTGCGATCTCTGGATAGACGAGGCCGGATTTCCGGGCAGAGGGCCGGATTTCCGGGGCTTCGGGGGAGGCCAGATGTCCGGGGCGCGGGGTCGGATGTTCGGGCCCTGTAGCTTTTCTGGTTGGGCTGCGGCTGCTGTGGTGGCATCTCTAGGGGCCGGATGTCCGGGGCCCGTCTTCACGTGCATCTTCGGGAGGCTCCTCTTGACACCTGATCATGCATAGCATATCGGTCTTAGGTAGTAACCATGTCTCGAGTGGATCATATGTGATATCACTAAGGAAAGAAGTCACCTCGTTCTCGAGAGCTCTGGCTCGTGCTCGTGTCATGGGTCCTCTTGGCTCTTGATGCGACGATGGTAGGTCCATGGGGATGATCATGGGATGCTCCGCATCACAGGGTCTGTTTGCATTATCTATTTGTCTTCACTGTGTGACTACTTGTTCTAATTGGCTTCATATTGTCTTCCATCCTGATCCATACTGCTAGCTGCTATTAGTATTTGTGCTTTCACTTCATTGAATACTTGACTATGGCTTGCCTAGTGTAGTCTACCTTCTGCTGCATGTTAATAGGTTCATTTCTATCGATTGTCTTCGAAACTTCCATGTTTTGAAGACTTCCATAAAAATTGCCTATTCACCCCCCCCCCCTCTAGTTGATCACTAGCACTTTCAGTCGGGTGCTTATTTTTATTAAGTTTTGCAACTCTCATTCTTGAACTGTTGGTTTTGAGTTGTAACACTTAAGCCTTGATGGTTGTATGCCACTTTTGCTGCTGCCTTTTATTGTGATGATAAATTCCGCATGAAGTCATTCTGCAAACGCCCATTTTTCATTGTGCATGTCATTATCTTCACTACATTTTTGTATGCACGATGAATTGTCTTCATGAATTGAAGGAGATCTCCACATAGCAGAACCTGCCATGTGCATTTGCATTCAAAGGCAAATTACTTATATGCACATCTTCAGGGGGCACTTTCAACTTCATGAAGCCAATGACCGTGTTCTTTAACTTTCACATATTTTTATCGCCGTTGAAAACTTCAACCAGTTTGTCATCAATCACCAAAAAGGGGGAGATTGTAAGTGCATCTAGTGCCACCCCTAGTTGGTTTTGAAGTATTGACGACAAACGTGGTTGAGGGACTAATGTGTTTGTGAGAATTGCTGGATAACACAGGTAGAAGTCCCTCTTTGATTCGGTTTACCTACCATAGATGACCCTAAAAATGTACGAAGGCATTGAAGACAATGGTGGTTCATGAAGACATTCACGTCGAAGATAATGACGTGTGAAGACAATCACTTGAAGACAATGGAGTGCGAAGACATAGTTTCTTTCGTAGTTTCATTTTTCTTCGTACTTGAGTCGTAGGAACCAACGAACTGTTAAGTGGGGTCCAAGTGAATAGAGTCAGAAAAACTAATGTGATGCTCAACCCAAATCCTATATCTTTGAGTGAAGACAACGAGAGAAAATCTTATCCAGAGTTGGATGTGTCAGCTTTGCTTGTAGCCCAAGTCAAGCTGTCGTGTGTGTTTGAAATTCGACCGTTGGACACGTGTCGGTTCCTTAGTGACCAGGGTCATTTCAGACATATCATGTCGGGTTGCCTCCTGGCTATAAATAGCCCACCCCCTACACCATAAATTGGTGGCTGCTCAGAGTTAGTGCACGGCTTTTGTCATTTGAGAGCAACCCACCTCTGAAGCCTTTGAGAGAGAACCCTCGCGAGGAAAAAACCCAAAACACCCAAAGCCAAAGAGTGTTAGGCATCATTGAAGTCTTTTTGTCCGCGTGATCTGAAGACTTATTACACTTGAAGAGTGTGTATCTTCCAGTCGGTTAGGCGTCGTGTTCTGAGGATCCAAAAGTCGTTGTGGATCGCCGGTGAACAAAGTTTGTGAAGGTTTGGAAGTCTACCTTGAAGACTTACCAGAGTGATTGGGCGAGGACTAAGTGTCCTTAGCTCAAGGGGAATAAGGTGAAGACGCGGTCTTCGGAGTTCAATCTCAGCCTCCGTAACCAAACGTGCAGTTGTTACAACAACTGGAACTGGTCTACCAAATCCTTGTCTTCACCAAGCAACTGGTTCTATCACTTCACCCTTACTGTTTAGCTTCGTGAAGTTATTGCTTGTTTGCCCTGGTTGACTTCACTGTGTGAAGGCATTCTCTCTGATTGCATTGATTTATCTTCATACTATCTTCCTATTCTGATCCACTCTATCTAGCCGCTATTTGTCCTCTTGCTTACCTTGCCATGTTCTCTTGACTATAGCTTGTCTAGTGTAGTTTATCTTCCGCTGCATACTGTGTAGGTTGCATTTGGTTGGCTATCTTCGAAGACATTGCCTGTCTTGAAGACTTCCATAAAAATCGCATATTCACCCCCCCCCCTCTAGTCGATAACTAGCACTTTCAGGGTGCAAAAACAATGAATCCTCCAAGGAGGAGAACGGCGTCCGCAAACATTAGCAGCCTAACCAAGGTGATTCAAGGGCCCACCTTCAAGCCAAGAGACCATCATTGACAAGTGTAGATTACACCCCATGGACAATCGCAAATGGATACGTCTGTTAGCCTTTTGGCATGACGCTAATCCCGGTAAACCTCCGCCAGCAACGGCCAAGGCCTTGCGCAGCTTTCACTGGTGACCCATCCTTCCTAGGCACTACTACGTTACCGCAAATGTCGAGGTAGAGTGCATAGCTAGCCACCCCAAGAAGACCTTCGGCCCCTGCCAAGCCCAATGGCCACCCTGTCGAACACCGACGAAAGCCGCCCCGACCCTCCACCACTTAGCCCCAAGCCAACATGGACGGCCAGCTACCTGTCAGACTGTCGTCATGGCGCTCAACGTTAAGGGAGCTCTAGATTTGGCCCCTCTAGCTCTGTACAAGGGGCTCGGTCGAGAACCAGGCACCCATGGCAGCATGGATGTGCCCGACGAGCACGAGAGGAGGACGGACCGGACAACCAGAACCGCCACCGAGACGGTTGCACCGGCCACCAGGTCATTTGATCTGCAGCAGCGGTGACAGGGAAACCTGGTGGCGAAGGAGGGAATCCTGAGCGGTGGGGTGGGGAGAAGATGGTTGTCGACGCGAGCCCCCACCCCCTCCCCCGACCAGGCTGCGTACCACCTACCATGGTACCGCCCAATAGCATGGTCTACAGAGAGAGAGAGAGAGAGAGAGAGAGAGAGAGAGAGAGAGAGAGAGAGAGAGAGAGAGAGAGGGAGGGAGGGAGGGAGGGAGAGAGACCCGGCTCTCTCTAGTAACGACGATGAGCGGGAAGGAGGAGAAGGGTGGCAGTGGCGGATAGGCTAGGTCGCTGCCCGAGTCACCCCTGGTGAGTGACACAAGGGGCCTACACGAGGATCCTTTCCAAACCCACCAATTCCATAATTTTGTGATTTTAGGGCCTTGTGGGTAGCAAAAAAGTCAGACTATTATAGGGTACGTTTTTAGTGATGTCTACAGGTGATTTGGAGAGTTATTATAGACAACATGTTTCAACACTAATGTACATGCCCTTAGCCAAAGGCATTGGTGTGTTTTCTGCGGAGATTCTACGTGGAGTGGGTTGTAGCCGCGCTCTCACCTCACCTCTCTTGTCCAGTGATCTCATTGCTAATTAGAAGAGTGGGGGCACATCGCTATGCCCTTGTTTTCCTTAGATTTTGTTTCCCTAGCAGTACCGACAAGGTGGTGGCGGCGATAGCGCATTGGGATAAGTTCTCTCCAGGCTCTCCCTACCTCGACGATTGTCGATCAGACGCCGATGAAGGGCCTGCAAGGGCAGGTGTTGCCAGATTTTGTGGTTGTCTTCATATTCAATATGTGAAATCAAAGTGGCGATCAGATAGGTACATATACAAACGAGAATCCGGAAAGTGTTGGTTCGATCAAGGGAAGTAACTTGGCTCTTTGTGCAATGATTTCGACCTCTTCTTTTGATTTGTTACTATGGCATGGTTCGGTTTCTCCAACCCTGCGGGTCTGTGGTGAAAGATGTTCATTTCATTTCTAGCGACAGGTAGCTATTGCGGCCTTCAAAGGCTGGTATTAAGAGGGTGTACATTTCTCTTATTGTCAGTTTGGTACAATTTTTTAAGCTTCGGCGAGCAGCATACAATCGAAGGAAGAAGACAATCAGCATGGTTTGGTTGTAATTTTATTATTTGCTGGTTGTTTTATGTCTTGTTGTCTATCCATTGTACTGGCTATATATTGTTTTCCTTGATGATCATTAGATATAAATTGACCGTCTTTCCTAAAAAATAATATCAACTTTTATTATAGTGCTCATCTCTTTCAGTTCAGGCAACGTTCGGGTGTCCGGGCAGGTTGTTCTCCCCTTGCCCTCTGTTCCGGCATAACAGGATATTCTTGTGCACCTTCCGGTGATGTCGACATAATTACGTCCACGCCCAGAATAACTAGTCAACAGCACACACCTAATATTACACATTAGTGCTGTCGGGGTCTAGGGTATGTTTGCCTGCTACCCAAAATCAACTCTACCAACTTTGTGGTTATGACAAACAGGCTTTTGCCTTGCCCGTCGGGCTCATGCCATCTTGCCTACTTTGCTTCATTTTCGGTGCCAATATTGGCTAAATCTGGAGCAAGCAAAACATACCGCGTTATATCAAATCAGACCCAACTCCCTTCGCCGAAATTACTAAAAGACATATTTTAGGTGGCAAGAATGATGATGTGACTCATGTGACACAAGCAGGAAACAATAGGATATGTTCATCTCATTGTACGAGCAACAAGCTACGTTGGCTCAGGAGTCAAGAGTTAACATTTGTGATCATGTATAAGGTCAATTCTGAATTTTGCAGATGTGGCGGCACCCACCCAACCACATGCTAATGGAAATTCACCTCTATAGATTCAGTTATTTCGTCATAACAATCCTCTCTTTTTTTTGTGATGGAGAATCCCGCAAGGACCTATACAGGGTAATATGCACACCCATGGCACCTACTACTTGTCACGAACTGGCGGAAAAAGACCTGGACTGGAGAAAGTCTCAGCACACGGCAGGCTGATGGAGAGTAACAGGGGGCGATCCAACATCTGCAGGCCGAAGGTTAGCGCTTCTGGTTTCTTGTTAGAAGAGCTGAAAGAAGAGGGTCGTTGAACCGTCGCTGAATGACCGAATGTCCCCTGGCTTCACCAGCGCCCTGCATAACGGGCATGTCCGCTCCCGCTCCAACCTGCCATCATTCAGCGAGCGATGAGAAGTTCCAATTTGGTAACTGTTACTCCCTCCGTTCCAAATTACTTGTCTTAGATTTGTCTAGATACGGAGGTATCTAGCACTAAAATGAGTCTAGATACATCCGTATCTAGACAAATCCAAGACGAGTACTCCCTCCGTTCGGAATTACTTGTCTCGGATATGGATGTATCTAGAACTAAAATACATCTACATCCGTTTCTGCGACAAGTAATTCCGAACGGAGGGAGTAATTCGGAACGGAGGGAGTAGATGCCAGCAAAGCATCAAGAACCAGATGACAAAATGTGTATGCGATATATACCATTCAGAGGCACAGTCTTCGCAGAAGATATGTTTACACTGCAGGAGGATGGGAGTATGCATCTTTTCTTGGCATATAGCACACAGATCTCCAGCAGCAAGAACCTGCATACCATATAGTGAAATGAATGCAGACTTTAGCTAGAAGCTCCAGAGATATAAACCAAGGATGCATATGCCACCACCACATTTCACTCATGCGCCTAGAAAGCCTAACACTGCATTACCTGCTCAGTTGTTGCATGTGAACCATAATGCAAGTCCTTATGAGACAGCGCATTCACTGAAGCCAAAAGTGATCGAACCTGATAGGAAGCAGCAGTGATGTCAGCTATTATAAACCCAGAATTGGTTAAGAAATGAAACAAAGGAATTAGAAGTACCTTTTCCACCATTGATGCCACCTTGAAAGTAAGGTACAATCCAGTTGTTAAAGATGAAAAAAGACTTCCATATTCCTTGTTCAGGAAAAAACGATACCACACAGGAGCCGGCAACAACGCACGGTACAGAAGTAGGGAATATTCCACAACTGTCAACATTTGGCCCTAAAGAGAAAGTTGAGTTACAACGAGAAATGCTTGGCTGTACATCTCTCTATCAAAACTGGTAAAAATTACCTAAGTAGCTGAACAATGATAATGTACAGCAGATTACCTGTCTACGATAGTGACGACCTTTGCTGTTTTTGTAGTACATGAGCAGCACACACTTGACCACCATAGCAGCTTGCCGGACCATTGTATCTGTGGAGCACAAAACAGCAGTCAGCCTGATTACAAATTTTAAGGAGGGCAGTGCTAGTTTAAGAGTTATGAACAGATAGAAATGGTGCATAAATTCCTATTATTCAACAAACATAAGTTATTTACAAGTGAAACACAGGGCAATGTTATCAGCTTCAAAACAATACAGAACACACAGGTACATACATCGTCAAGTTTTTCCACCAATGGGTTACTGATTGAGTTCAAGAAATGACCAAGGGCCTCATTGGTTCACAGGACCAAAAAACTCATAAATAGGAAAATGATTGGGTTGCAATGTCATGCCCTCTCATACAATATGATCGAAATGATGTTTGAGTGCATCATAGAAAACCATAGGCGTTTTTCAAGGGCGCATATTACAATTATATGGAATAATTTGAAGCAGAGAGGCCCCAAAAGGGGAAATCATGCTGTGTGGGTAAAAGGGAATACCATTCACCGCAATGAAAAATATAGCATGCCAGAATGGTGGTATTTCTTTTGGAGGAAGCATCACCAAAGGTCTAACAAGGTCATCATTCCTGTACCACCAGTAGACTCCAAAGACGTGAATGGTGAATACTACTACAATCCCGATAAGCATTGGCATTTTCCTCTCCCCCTGAAATAAGAAAAATAAATACAAGTGATAGATCAGCTGAAGATCTTGTTTAATTGACATTCACCGCATCAACTTAAAGGGGAAACGACATGACAATCACATTCTAGAGCACATATCCATACCAAAACATCTACAATGTTTCCAACTCTTCTAAGCATGGACAATCAAATGGAGCTATCTAAGCAATTTGGCAATCAAATGGAGTTAATACGGGCCCCAGCATTAGGGATGTAGTGACGGCAGCAGTCTGCCAGCCGGCTTCCTCAATAGAAGGGACATACCCAGTGCTAGAAGCTCCCACCCCAGGGGGTTTGGCGAAGGATTATACAAGGCAAGCCTTACCCCTGCACGGTGCAATGCATAGAGGCTGCATCGAACCCAGGACCTCTTGGTACACAGCCTGCTTCCTTAATGACGCATAAAATTACTATGAGGCTCACTGCACAGTTTTAGCGGCACTCAGCCCACAAACACCAGCAATTGGTTCCATCAGCAACAGCCTAGCCCCAACCCTCGTATTGCTAATTAAGAGTGTCGCCTTTCCTGGCGCCAGAGCATGTGCGCAAGTCTAGCTAAAGAGGCTTCAATAGTTCAGTGAGGCGCCAATTATACATCTACGCGTTGTTCTTCGTGTGCTGTAAGGACGCATGGTCATTGTGGATTATTCTCGGAGTTGGAATAGATTGTCTTATAGGCTTAGACATCCATAGGCGTTATCAATTACTCTTAGCTGTACACATTCATTTCCGAACATATGAAATGACAACCAAACCCTTCATGTTTCTTTTCAAATCAAATAATGAATGATGTGCATTCTTGGCAGACACCGCGTTGCCAAATGTTACATGCGCAGACGCATATGCCCACATAAAGGCTCGTGGCCAGCTTGCAATTTGCCTACTTACATCCTGACACAAACCTAATGTAGCTATGGCACTGACAGCAGCAGAAGGGTTTGCAGAGCAGCTGTGCATCATGATGTTACATATGATAAGAAGATATTGTCACATTTCTGCTGGCAGTTGCTGAGCAAAACTAACATGATCAAGCAATATGACATCCAAACAAAACCTCTAGAAGCATACCAATTAACCTCTACACTAGAACCAGAACAATAACGTTGGTACACCAGATAAGAAGCACAAGCCCTTGAGAGCAGTCTGCTTGCCAGAACAATTAATTAACCTCTAGAAGCAGAACAAGCACGTTGATAAGACAAGTTATTATGAAGCACAAACCTTGAGAGCGGTTTGCTTGCGCAAGATATCATTGGACTTGAACATGACTGCGGCAATCCAGATCATGACGAAGAAACCTACACAATATAAACTCAATTGGAATGAGGAACTCGCCATCATCTTCTGACCAGCGACTTCTCCACGCTGTGAAGCAGGCGCGCAACAGAATGGATCGAACCAAACTCGAATCACAATTCACGCGTACAGCGCCTGGTGAGGCAGGCAAACCCTCACGCTACATAGAGATAGGGTAGGTGCTGCACGGGGATTCGCGTACCTTGCAGGTGCTGGCGGATGAAGACGCCGAGCAGGAGCAGGGAGAAGGGCAGCGCGTGCTCCACCCACCTGGCCAGGCGCTGCACGTCGTAGCCCTGGTACGGCGAGTCCCCCCTCCCGCTCGCGCCGCCCGCGCCGGCCTCGTCCCCCCGCGCCGCCGGGGCCTCCTCGTCCGCGGGCTGCTGCCCTCCTCCCGCGTCCCCCGCGCCAGCGCCAGGCGCGTCGTCGGGCCCGGCGATCCGAATCGACACCTCCCCGTCGGCCCCCGCGGATGGCTCCCCCCGCTGGGCGCCCCCGCCGCCGCCCCCGCCGGCCTGGGCCCGCAGGACGCCCGAGGAGTACTCGAGCAGCGCGGAGAGCGGCGCGTGGATGAGGCCGGCGGGGGAGAAGCGCTGGGCGTAGCCCCCGTGCGCCGGCTGCGGCGGAGGCGGGGGCGGCGGGTCCATCGGGGCGGGTGGGCGTCGCCGTGCGATGGCGCGACCCGGTCACCGGCTGGCGGTGCGGTGCTGTGGGGGTGGAGGGGAGGCGTGGAGCCGCGCTCGCAGCCGAGGGCCGAGGCGAGGGGGGAAAGGGGAAGAAGGAAGGGGGTTTATGTCCTCGTCGCTCTTGAGTTTGGATTTTGTGGGCAACAGAA
>NC_041380.1:117642045-117649023 GCF_002162155.2 Triticum dicoccoides
GAAGGGATTCGTCGGCGTCAAGGCTCCAACAGACCGATCCCAACGTTGCTATCCCTGGGATATCATGTTTGGTCAATTCTCAATTGTGCTCCCAAATTCAGATCACCCTACTGGTAATTCTAGGGATTTCAAAAAAGGAAGTGGGGAAATGGAATGGCAAACTGACATGAATTTTTTATTTTTTATTTTTAAAAAGAGAAACTGAAACGCGGTTCGGATGCATCAAAGACACCAGCAGACGAAACACCAACCAACTGAACGAACTAGGCGTCCTGAAAGTGTATACTACTCTACTAAACGCCAGCAAAATTGACCGGCAGACGATACACTAACCAGACATCCGGAAATTGTATACTACTTCAAAAAGACCCTTACAAAAAAAATAAGGTGCAAAGGCCAGAATTTTGCTTCACTCTTCACAGAATGTTTCAAACCATGTGAACGTATAACATTTTCCTTGGGTAGCTTCACAAAATGAAGCATCAAATTCAAACACAGGACAACAACCACAGCAAAATACATTGACAAACGAATTCAAGTAGTAATGATTCAACAGGCCATTCATATTAGTACCATCATCACAAAATAGATAATATCTTCCATAACAAGGTTCGACACAACATTCAGACAAAATAACATAGCACCACAGGCACTTGGAATCTAAGTTCCACACGGTAAAATAAGTTTCGATAGAACGGATAGACTTCTTCTGCTAGATTATGCAGCAGACAGGAAAGCTTGTCCAGGGGCACGGTTTGCAAGGCGGCCATGGCATCCGAGCAGCTGCAAAGCCAGACATGAAACAATTAGATGATGCAGGGACAACAGTTTACCAAGGCAGGATAAATAAGTTCATCCTCAAAACAATTGCCCAGGATCAAGTATATCTACCTTAGCGTTGACTCCATCAGGCAAGATCCTGCCCTCACTCTTGAACTTGAGGTAGTCATTGCGGTTGAACTTGGTGAAGCCCCTGAAAGAAGCAGCACAAAATTAGAGATATGGCACACAGAAATTTTGACAAGAATATCATCTCAGCACATGAAACAATCTTCAGTGCTTACCACTTCCTGCTCTCAATGATCTTTTGGCGGCCAGGGAACTTGAACTTGGCACGACGAAGGGCCTCAGTAGCATGGATGGCATTGTTGGGCTTGCATCGCACAGAAAGGAGGACCTGCCCAATGGCAACACGGGCACAGACTCCCTGCGGCTTCCCGAAAGCACCCCTCATACCAGTCTGGAGCCTATCAGCCCCGGCACACGAAAGCATCTTGTTGATACGGAGCACATGGAACGGGTGAACCCTGACCCTGAGGTGGAAGGCATCCTTTCCTGCATGCTTAGTCATGTACTTGTTGCAAGCAATACGGGCAGCCTCAAGAGCCTCACTGGACACATTCTCCTTCTCCCATGAGACAAGGTGAACACAGTGAGAGAACTCATCGACACCCTTCTTCTTCATGCCGACATCATAGATCCTGATCTTAGGGTCAGGCACACCACGGCAGTACCTTGACTTGGGGTATGGCTTGTTCTTGATCTGCCGATAGCACCTCGCAGGTCCTGACCAGAGAATTTTGTCATTACCAGAACAGAACAACTAAAAGCAGCAAACATGCAAAATAACATTTTAATTTGCAGTGAACATTCAAAAGAATGTGCAACTCAGTTAAGACACTGCTTCTTTCCAGGTACAGAGAATGAAACAGTTTAATTTGCACCACATTCAACTCTAGATATGAGCAACATGTACAATCAGACTCAATTTAAGATAGGTTACCATTGACAGGGAAAGAAGAGATTACTAACTACCATGATTCAACATGAGCAGTTGGCAAGTTGATCAACAACTAGCCACAACAACTACTCATTCAGCTTCATAGAATATCATTGGCCATACAACCCTACCAACAGCAGCAGTGCTTAGAATAACTTAAAAGCAAGAGCATACAGATCTTCATTTCCTAGCATAGTACATGAAAGAGCACAGGAAATATCAACATCCGAGAAGCCTAGAGCATTTTTCGGGCACCATTTAACAAACAGACACTAAAATGAAACGAACAGAGTATGACCCGCAGCTTGAACTACTCAAATGTTGTTTCGAATCACCACATGAGAACAGCTACGGGCATGAATTTATCTTGCCAAATCCACCAGACAGAAACTAAATAAACATCGGGAGTAACACATACCACAGGTTCCGCGCGGCTACGACGGATCTAGGCCAGATTCACACGCAACCGCGCCAATTCAAACGATTGCACGAACCATAGCTACGGCCAGATGAACGCTAGACTAGAGTAACATACACGCAAGGGCGAGAGGGGGAGGGTAAAGCGCGTGCTTACTTCTCCCCATGGCGACGGCGGCTCGAGGCAGGCGGCGGCTGCGGCGGCGGCGGGAGACGGAAGAGCTGCGACTAGGGTTTGGTGTGGATCCACGGGGCCGCTTATATAGAGGTGGGGATTGCGAATGGGTTGCTGTCCTGGCTGGGGTTTCCGCGTGGAGGTGGTGCTATTGGACTTGGACTGTCCATATTGGGTCTGCGTCATGCGTGACCGTGGAGCTATTGGGCCTGAGGAGAAATTAGTCCAGGCCCAGAAAACACCAGAAGATTCGGACCACACTTTACTCCCAGTATTAGCCGTTGGATTTTTCAATCGTTCGGCTCAAATCGGTTTGCTTTAACCCGTGTCATATATTGGACTTGGACTGGCCGACGTCTACATTTGGTTTGCGTCATGCGTGACCGGGAGTTTGGGCCCCAGGAGGAAATGGTTTAGGCCCAGAAGCACCACATTCGTGTCATGATTAGCAGAAAACTATCACTTCACGATTTGTGACATTTCGCACCGAACCGAAAATCTGACGGTGACAAAAACATTGAGCCTTTTTAGCACATTTTGACATGGTTGATCCCTCGTGGTTCGAGTACGTCGACGGCGCGCCATTAACAGCTCTGTCCGAAGCGACTGGGGCGGCCCAACCCGAGCGCTCCCTCCGTCACTCCCGTCCCTCGCTTTCTCTCCCTCAAGTTACTCCTCTCCCTCTCCTCTCTCTCTCTCTCATGGGCATGGCGGTGGTGGCGGCTCCGAATCCATCGGCGAGGTAGTGGTGAGGACAAGGCGTGGTGGACAGAGCATGAAGCGTGGTTGGCCGGCATGGCGGGGGCGTCCTTTGCAAGGAGGGGATGAAGATTGTTGTGGCAACACCATATTCATTTTAGAGTATTTCATCATCGCCAGTGCCGGCGGCAGCAGCTCTCGCCCATGCCCTCACGGTGATGGTCGAGCCCCTAGGTGAGTTGCCTTCCTTTCTCCACTAGCAAATGTCGTTGCTGGAATTCTAGGGATCCGGATAAGTGAAGTATGGTTTGCTGGAATTGTAGCAAATTTCGTTGTTGGACCTAGTTAACTGGATCTTGTTGTTGCTGTTTGTGACTGAATGGACCAGAACTTGTTTGACTGGATCTTGTTGTCTTGTTTGACTGAATCTTGTTGTCCTGTTTGACTGGATTTTAGAACTCTAAATTAACTGAAACATGTCTTGTTTGACTGAATTTTAGGACTCTAAATTAACTAAAACATGTCATGTTTGACTGAATTTTAGGATTCTAAATTAACTAAAACATGTCATGTTTGCTGAATTTTAGGACTCTAAATTAACTGAAATTTGTCTTGTTTGACTGAATTTTATGGTTCTGAAATAGAGTTTTAGACTATCTATCTGGAGTACTCATCTAACTTGGTGCCTTCAAATGGTTAATCATTCTAAGGTTAGTTACTTTACCGATTGATATATGTAGTTTGCATTTGAAAAATCCTTATGCGATGAATGTAACTGACACTAAATGCCCCTATTGAATTTTGCAGGGTGTTGTGCAGTGGGTACATGAGTAAAATTTGGGTTGAGTGGTGCAGTGGACAAGTTGACTAGAGAAGGAGTGAGTCATTGTACATGTTTTAAGTGACTTTACTGATGTGAAATGTTAGTACGTGTGCTCAATTTAATGTTCAAACTAGTTTCAAAGTTGTGTTGATTAAAGACATCAACTGAACCTACCTAGGAGAGAGACAACATGCAATATCCAGACTTGTAATGTTCAGACTATATTCAATCAAACTATGAAGTACTACAAAATAGAAGGATTCTCTGTTTCATAACATTTTATCTTTGCATTGACACCTAGAGCACACCTATAGTTCCATGGAAAACTAACTGAAGAAAGACTAGGTTGAAACCTATAGTTTCATGATAACATTTTATTTTTGCATTGACACCTAGAGCACACCTATGTTAACCTGAACATGTTCTTTGCATTGAAACCTAGAGCACCAAAGTTTAAGATTTAGATAATATGACCACCAAAGTTTCATCACACATAACTTGTCTTGAAATATTCAGATAATATGAGCACGATGACATTTCTTGTGATATTCAAATAGAGGAGTTTCATTAGACGCAAACATACATGGTTGTTCAGAAGCAAACACACAAGAAAGTTTCATCACACACAAATATTCAGATAGATAGCTATCATAGATAGATGAGTTCTCTAGATAGATAGATAGATAGATATCATAGCACAATTTGGATAGAAAGGGTACTCAGATGGAAAGCACACATAGTTCTTCAGACACAGTTAAGTTCAGAAACTAACATAACACATATATTGGTTCAGATCTTGCTGTAGAAACTAACTAAGACCTAGGTGCTGCATCAAACTCACTCTTGTTGTAGCTTGAGAAGATGGAGCGATCGATGAAGTAGCACATGGATGCGCTGCTTCTTCTTCTTCTTCTTCTTCTTCCTTTCATTGCTTGTGCTAGTCTCCACCTCTGCTGCTCCATCTGTTGCTACTCCACCTACGGCGGCTCCATCTCCATCAGAGCGACGGGCAGCACTGGTACCACTGTATCGAGCTCGTAGTCTAGGTGGAGTTAGTCGCGGTTCTGGTACATGTACCGGCGTGACCGCTAAAATGGATCCGAGGAATCCCTGACCTCTCCCATCGCCCGGACCAAGTTCTCGATGAGTGGGCGGTGGAGTTCTGGCATTCATGACTTCTCCTCATGCGTGGCGCAGGCCCTCACCGCGCGCGCATGATTCTTCAGGATTGCAACATTGATGTACCGGGTTCTCACCTCATGCGTGTAGGAAATCTTGATGTTGTTGCCGTCGAAGGATCTCCTGCAGAACCTAGTCCCATCCGAGGCCAAACGCCATGGAGCGGTGGAGGTTTTCTTATTGTGGTTGTGGAAGAGAGAAGTTGGATGGAGTGGCTCGGCTGATGGTTATCTGTGCGAGGGGAAGAGTGTTGGGAAATGTAGTAGAAAACAAAAAAATGCACCTACGATCACTGTACCCAAGATCAATATGAAGATGCATAACGGGTTGAGATCACGATCGTTACCGTCACTGAGTTGCAGCGGAAGAAGAATGTGTCGACGTAGATCGTACTTGGTGTCCCTCGAACCGTCGATGAACGATCCCTCGCACCGCCCACAAACAGTCCCTCGAACTGAAGACCGAAAGCACGACCTCTCTAGTTGGTTGCAAGCGTGCATCCTTCACGATCCGGCAACGCTTCACCGTCCAGAGCTAATCGTCATCCAAGAATTAGAGGGAGGAGATTAGAACTACACATGGCTTCTAATAATGGGGACAGGAGGATTATCCTAGCTCTGATTAGTCAACTAGAACTGGTAGAACTAGAGGAGGCTCCAAAACTTGTATGAACAAAAGAGAACAAATCCTCATGTATATATAGGATGGAGGGGAGAGGGAGCTCTGCCACCAAGGGGAAAAGACCAGGGAGGAGGAGTCTGACTCCTCCCCCTCTCCCAATTCGGCCTCCTTCCTTAGGCGAAGGAGGCACTTTCCCACTTGGGCCTTTTTGGCCCAAGTTGCCTTCCACCTCTTGGCCTTTTTAGGCCCGTTCATATTGAAGGAAATATGCCCTAGAGGCAATAATAAAGTTTTCATTTTATATTTCCATATATCATGATAAATGTGTATTACTCATGCTAGAATTGTATTAATCGGAAACTTGATACATGTGTGGATACATAGACAAAACACCGTGTCCCTAGTAAGCCTCTACTATACTAGCTCGTTAATCAAAGATGGTTATGTTTCCTAACCATAGACATGTGTTGTCATTTGATGAACGGGGTCACATCATTAGGAGAATGATGTGATGGACAAGACCCATCTTCTAGCTTAGCATAATGATCGTTAAGTTTTATTGCTACTACTTTCTTCATGTCATATACATATTCCTTTGACTATGATATTATGCAACTCCCGGATACCGGAGGAATACCTTGTGTGCTATCAAACGTCACAACATAACTGGGTGATTATAAAGATGCTCTACAGGTATCTCCGAAGGTGTTTGTTGGGTTGGCATAGATCAAGATTAGGATTTGTCACTCTGAGTAACGGAGAGGTATCTTTGGGCCCTCTCGGTAATGCACATCATAATAAGCCTTGCAAGCAATGTGACTAATGAGTTAGTTGCGGGATGATGCATTACAGAACGAGTAAAGAGACTTGCCGGTAACGAGATTGAACTAGGTATGAAGATACTGACGATCGAATCTCGGGCAAGTAACATACCGATGACAAAGGGAATGACGTATGTTGTCATTGCGGTTTGACCGATAAAGATCTTCGTAGAATATGTAGGAACCAATATGAGCATCCAGGTTCCGATGTTAGTTATTGATCAGAGATGTGTGTAGGTCATGTCTACATAGTTCTCGAACCCGTAGGGTCCGCACGCTTAACGTTCGATGACGATTTGTATTATGAGTTATGTGTTTTGGTGACTGAAGATTGTTCGGAGTCCCGGATGAGATCACGGACATGACGGGGAGTCTTGAAATGGTCGATAGGTAAAGATTAATATATTGGACGATAGTATTCGGACACCGGAATGGTATTAGAGTGTTTCAGATATTTATCGGA
>NC_041380.1:117649337-117778229 GCF_002162155.2 Triticum dicoccoides
ACATGGGCCATAAGGGAGAAAGAGGACAACCCACAAGGGGTGCCCCCCCCCATGGGGAGTCCGAATTGGACAAGGGGAGGGGGTGTGGCCTCCCTTTCCATCTCCCTCTTCCTCTCCTTCCCCCTTTCCCCTCCGAAAGAAGGAAGGGGGCGACTAGGACTAGGGTTCCTAGTGGGATTCCCCCCACTTGGCGCGCCCCCTAGGGCCGGCCTCCTCCCCTCTCCTCCTTTATATACAGGGGCAGGGGGCACCCCAAAGCAGACCAATTGTTTCTTAGCCATGTGCAGTGTCCCCCTCCACCGTTTACTCCTCCGGTCATATTGCCGTAGTTCTTAGGCGAAGCCCTGAGCGGATCACATCACCATCACCGTCACCACGCCATCGTGCTGATGAAACTCTCCCTCGACACTTTGCTGGATCAAGAGTTCGAGGGACGTCATCGAGCTGAACGTGTACTGAACTCGGAGGTGCCGTACGTTCGGTACTTGATCGGTTGAACCGAGAAGATGTTCGACTACATCAACCGCTTTAAACTAACGCTTCCGCTTTCGGTCTACGAGGGTATGTGGACACACTCTCCCCTTATCGTTGCTATGCATCTCCTAGATAGATCTTGTGAGATCATAGGAATTTTTTTGAAATTGCATGCTACGTTCCCCGATAGTGGCATCTGAGCCAGGTCTATGCGTAGATATGCACAAGTAGAACACAAAGAGTTGTGGACGGTGATCGTCATACTACTTACCACCAATGTCTTATTTTTATTCGGCGGTATTATTGGATGAAGCGGCCTGGACCAACCTTACATGACCACGTTCATGAGACCGGTTCCACCGACAGACATACAACTAGTTTTACATAAAGGTGGCTGGCGGGTGACTGTTTCTCCAACTTTAGTTGAATCAAATTTGACTACGGCCGGTCCTTGTTGAAGGTTAAAACAGCAAACTTGATAAATCAACATTGTGGTTTTGATGCATAGGTAAGAACGGTTCTTACTAGAAGCCTGTAGCAGGCACGTAAAACTTGCAACAACAAAATAGAGGACGTCTAACTTGTTTTTGTAGGGCATGTTGTGATGTGATATGGTCAATACATGATGTGATATACGTTATTGTATGAGATGATCATGTTTTGTAAAAGTTATCGGCAACTGGCAGGAGCCTTATGGTCGTCGCTTTATTGTATGAAATGCAAATGCCGTGTACTTGCTTTACTTTATCACTGTGCATTAGCGATAGTTGTAGAAACAATAGTTGGCGAGACGACCACGACGCTACGATGGAGATCAAGGTGTCAAGCCGGTGACGATGGAGATCATGACGGTGCTTTGGAGATGGAGATCAAATGCACAAGATGATGGTGGCCGTATCATGTCACATATTTTGTTTGCATGTGATGTTTATCTTTTATGCATCTTATCTTGCTTAGTACGAGGGTAGCATTATAAGATGATCCCTCACTAAAAAATTCAAGGTATAAGTGTTATCGCTGAGTATGCACCGTTGCAACAGTTCGTCGTGCCGAGACACCACGTGATGATTGGGTGTGATAAGCTCTACGTTCACATACAATGGGTGCAAGCCAGTTTTGCACACGCTGAATACTCGGGTTAAACTTGACGAGTCTAGCATATGAAAATATGGCCTCGGAACAGTGGAGACCAAAAGGTCGAATGTGAATCATATAGTAGATATGATCAACATAGAGATGTTCACCATTGAAAACTACTCCATCTCACGTGATGATCGGACATGGTTTAGTTGATATGGATCACGTGATCATTTAGATGACTCGATGGATGTCTATCTAAGTGGGAGTTCTTAAGTAATATGATTAATTGAACATAATTTATCACAAACTTAGTCCTGATAGTATTGCATATCTATGTTATAGATCAATAGCTCGTGTATAGCTCCCCTATTTTATTTTGATATGTTCCTAGAGAAAACTAAGTTGAAAGACGATAGTAGCAATGATGCGGACTGGGTCCATGATCTGAGGATTATCCTCGTTGCTACACACAAGAATTATGTCCTTAATGCACCGCTAGGTGACAGACCTATTGCAGGAGTAGATACACACGTTATGAACGTTTGACAAGCTCGGTATGATGACTACTTGATAGTTTAGTGCACCATGCTTTACGGCTTAGAACCGGGACTTCAAAAACGTTTTGAACGCCAAGGAGCATATAAGATGTTCCAAGAGTTGAAATTGGTATTTTAGACTCATACTGTGTCGAGAGGTATGAGACCTCTGACAAGTGCTTTGCCTACAAGATGGAGGAGAATAACTCAGGTAGTGAGCATGTGCTCAGAATGACTAGGTACTACAATCGCTTGAATCAAGTGGGAGTTAATTTTCTAGATAAGATAGTGATTAACAGAGTTCTCTAGTCACTATCACCAAGTTACTAGAACTTCGTGATGAACTATAATATGCAAGGGATAACGAAAACATTCCCAAGATCCTCGCGATGCTGAAATCGGCGAAGGTAGAAATCAAGAAATTGCATCAAGTGTTGATGGTTAACAAGACCACTAGTTTCAAGAAAAATGGCAAGGGATAGAAAGGGAACTTCAAGAAGAATGGTAAGCAAGTTGCCACCCCCATGAAGAAGCCCAAAGCTATACCCAAACCTGAAACTGAGTGCTTCTACTACAAAGGAAATGGTCACTGGAAGCGGAACTGCCCCAAAAACTTGGCGGGAAAGAAAGATGGCAAAGTGAACAAAGGTATATTTGATATACGTGTTATTGATTTGTACTTTACTAGTGTTTATAGAAACCCCTCGGTATTTGATACTGGTTTAGTTGCTAAGAGTAGTAAGTCGAAAAAGGAGTTGCAAAATAAACAAAGACTAGTTAAGGACGAGGTGATGATGTGTGTTGGAAGTAATTCCAAGGTTGATACGATCACCATCGCTCACTCCCTCTACCTTCGGCATTAGTGTTGAACCTAAATAAAAGTTATTTGGTGTTTGCGTTGAGCATTAATATAGATCATGTTTATTGCAATACAGTTATTCATTTACGTCAGAGAATAATTGTTGTTCTGTTTATATGAATAAAACCTTCTACGGTCATACACCCAATGTAAATGGTTTATTGAATCTCGATCATAGTGATACACATATTCATAATATTGATGCCAAAAGATGCAAAGTTGATAATGATAGTGCAACATATTTGTGGCACTGCCGTTTAGGTCATATTGGTGTAAAACACATGAAGAAACTCCATGCAGATGGGCTTTTGGAATCACTTGATTATAAATCATTTGATGCTTGCAAACCATGCCTCATGGGCAAGATGACTAAAACTCAATTCTCCAGAACAATGGAGCGAGCCACTAACTTATTGGAAATAATACATACCAATGTATGTGGTCCGATAAGTGTTGAGGCTCGTGGCGGGTATCGTTATTTCCTGACCTTCACATATGATTTGAGCAGATATGGGTATATCTACTTAATGAAACACAAGTCTGAAACATTTGAAAAGTTCAAAGAATTTCAGAGTGAAGTGGAGAATCATCATAACAAGAAAATAAAGTTTCTGATCGCGAAGGCGGATATTTGAGTTACGCGTTTGGCCTTCATTTAAAACAATGTGGAATAGTTTCACAACTCATGCCACCTGGAACACCACAGCGTAATGGTGTGTCCGAACGTCGTAACCGTACTTTATTAGATATGGTGCGATCTATGATGTCTCTTACCAATTTACCACTATCGTTCTGGGGTTATGCATTAGAGACAGCTGCATTCACATTAAATAGGGCATTGTCTAAATCCGTTGAGACAACACCGTATGAACTATGGTTTGGTAAGAAACCAAAGATGTTGTTTCTTAAAGTTTAGGGTTGCGATGCTTATGTGAAAAGGTTTCAAACTGATAAGCTCGAACCCAAATCGGAGAAGTGCGTCTTCATAGGATACCCAAAAGAAACTGTTGGGTACACCTTCTATCATAGATCCGAAGGAAAGATTTTTGTTGCTAAGAATGGATCCTTTCTAGAGAAGGAGTTTCTCTTGAAAGAAGTGAGTCGGACAAAAGTAGAAATTGATGAGGTAATTGTACCTTCTCTCCAATTGGAAAGTATCTCATCATAGAAATCAGTTCCAGTGATGCCTACACCAACTAGAGAGGAAGCTAATGATAATGATCATGAAACTTCACATCAAGTTACTACCGAACCTCGTAGGTCAACCAGAGCACGTTCCACATCAGAGTGGTACGGTAATCTTGTTCTGGAAGTCATGTTACTAGACCATGACGAACCTACGAATTATGAGGAAGCAATGATGAGCCCAGATTTCAATAAATGGCTTGAGGCCATGAAATCTGAGATAGGATCCATGTATGAGAACAAAGTGTGGTCTTTGGTGGACTTGCCCGATGATCGGCAAGCCATTGAGAATAAATGGATCTTCAAGAGGAAGATTGATACGTCTCCATCGTATCTACTTTTCCAAACACTTTTGCCCTTGTTTTGAACTCTAACTTGCATGATTTGAATGGAACTAACCCAGACTGGCGTTGTTTTCAGCAGAATTGCCATGGTGTTATTTTTTTGCAGAAATAAAAGTTCTCGGAATGACCTGAAAATCAACGGAGATTATTTTTGGAATATATAAAAAATACTGGAAGAAGAATCCACGTTAGGGGGCCCACACCCTGTCCACGAGGGTGGGGGCGCGCCCCCTGCCTCGTGGGCCCCCTGACGCTCCACCGACCTCAACTCCAACTCCATATATTCGTGTTCGGGGAGAAAAAAATCAGAGAGAAGGATTCATCACGTTTTACGATACGAAGCCACCGCCAACCCTAAACTCTCTCGGGAGGGCTGATCTGGAGTCCGTTCGGGGCTCCGGAGAGGGGAATCCGTCGCCATCGTCATTGATACGTGTGCAATGTATCTATAATTTTTGATTGCTCCATGCTATATTATCTACTGTTTTGGACATTATTGGGCTTTATTATCCACTTTTATATTATTTTTGGGACTAACTTATTAACCGGAGGCCCAGCCCAGAATTGTTGTTTTTGCCTATTTTAGGGTTTCGAAGAAAAGGAATATCAAATGGAGTCCAAACGGAATGAAACCTTCGGGAACGTGATTTTCTCACCGAACATGATCCAGGAGACTTGGACCCCACGTCAAGAAACAAAGGAGGAGGCCATGAGGTAGGGGGCGCGCCTACCCCCCCCCCCCAGGCGCGTCCTCCACCCTTGTGGGCCCCTTGTTGCTCCAGCGACGTACTCCTTCCTCCTATATATACCTACGTACCCCCAAACGATCAGATACGGAGCCAAAAACCTAATTCCACCGCCGCAACTTTTTGTATCCATGAGATCCCATCTTGGGGCCTGTTCCGGAGCTCCGCCGGAGGGGGTATCCATCATGGAGGGCTTCTACATCAACACCATAGCCTCTCCAATGAAGTGTGAGTAGTTTACCTCAGACCTTCGGGTCCATAGTTATTAGCTAGATGGCTTCTTCTCTTCTTTTGGATCTCAATACAATGATCTCCCCCTCTCTTGTGGAGATATATTCGATGTAATCTTCTTTTTGCGGTGTGTTTGTTGAGACCGATGAATTGTGGGTTTATGATCAAGTTTATCTATGAACAATATTTGAATCTTCTCTGAATTCTTTTATGTATGATTGCTTATCTTTGCAAGTCTCTTCGAATTATCAGTTTGGTTTGGCCTACTAGATTGATCTTTCTTGCAATGGGAGAAGTGCTTAGCTTTGGGTTCAATCTTGTGGTGTCCTTTCCCAGTGACAGTAGGGGCAGCAAGGCACGTATTGTATTGTTGCCATCGACGATAACAAGATGTTTTTTATCATATTGCATGAATTTAGCCCTCTACATCATGTCATCTTGCTTAAGGCGTTACTCTGTTTTCATGAACTTAATACTCTAGATGCATGCTGGATAGCGGTCGATGAGTGGAGTAATAGTAGTAGATGCAGGCAGGAGTCGGTCTACTTGTCTCGGACGTGATGCCTATATACATGATCATACCAAGATATTCTCATAACTATGCTCAATTCTGTCAATTGCTCAATAGTAATTTGTTCACCCACCGTAAAATACTTATGCTCTTAAGAGAAGCTACTAGTGAAACCTATGGCCCTCGGGTCTATCTTCATCATATTAATCTTCCAATACTTAGTTATTTCCTTTGCTTTTATTTTACTTTGCATCTTTATCACAAAAATACCAAAAATATTATCTTATCATATCTATCAGATCTCACTCTCGTAAGTGACCGTGAAGGGATTGACAACCCCTTATCATGTTGGTTGCGAGGAGTTATTTGTTTTGTGCAGGTACTAGGGACACACACGCAACCTCCTACTGGATTGATGCCTTGGTTCTCAAAAACTGAGGGAAATACTTACGCTACTTTGCTGCATCATCCTTTCCTCTTCGGGGAAATCCAACGCAGTGCTCAAGAGGTAGCAAGAAGAATTTCTGGCGTCGTTGCCGGGGAGGTTCGCGCAAGTCAAGATTTGACTCGTGACAACAAGCAATTTCTGGCGCCGTTGAGTCAACATACCAAGTACCCATCACATACCCTTATCTCCCGCATTACATTATTTGCCATTTGCCTCTCGTTTTCCTCTCCCCCACTTCACCCTTGTCGTTTTATTCGCCCTCTCTCTCTATCCTCCCTCTCTTTCTCTATTTGCCTCTTTTTGCCCACTTGCTTTTTGTTTGCTTGTGTGTTGGATTGCTTGCTTGTCACGATGGCTCAAGATAACACTAAATTGTGTGACTTTACCAATACCAAAAATAATGATTTTATTAGCACTCCGATTGCTCCTCTTACCGATGCTAAATCTTGTGAAATTAATGCCGCTTTGCTGAATCTTGTCATGAAAGATCCATTCTCCGGCCTTCCTAGTGAAGATGCCGCTACCCATCTAAATAGCTTCGTTGATTTGTGTGATATGCAAAAGAAGAAAGATGTGGATAATGATATTGTTAAATTGAAGCTATTTCCTTTTTCGCGTAGAGATCGTGCTAAAGCTTGGTTTTCGTCTTTGCCTAAAAATAGTATTGATTCTTGGACCAAGTGCAAAGATGCTTTTATCTCTAAGTATTTTCCTCCCGCTAAGATTATCTCCCTTAGAAACGATATTATGAATTTTAAGCAACTTGATCATGAACATGTTGCACAAGCTTGGGAGAGGATGAAATTAATGATACTTAATTACCCTACTCATGGTTTGAATTTGTGGATGATTATACAAAAATTTTATGCCGGATTGAATTTTGCTTCTAGAAATCTTTTAGATTCGGCCGCGGGAGGCACTTTTATGGAAATCACTTTAGGAGAAGCTACTAAACTCCTAGATAATATTATGGTTAATTATTCTCAATGGCATGCTGAAAGATCTACTAATAAAAAGGTGCATGTGATAGAAGAAATTAATGTTTTGAGTGGAAAGATGGATGAACTTATGAAATTATTTGCTAGTAAGAGTGTTTCTTCTGATCCTAATGATATTCCCTTGTCTACTTTGATTGAGAATAATAATGAATCTATGGATGTGAATTTTGTTGGTAGGAATAATTTTGGTAACAACGCGTATAGTGGAAATTTTAATCCTAGGCCTTATCCTAGTAATCCCTCTAATAATTATGGTAATTCCTACAACAATTCTTACCGAAATTATAATAAGATGCCCTCTGATTTTGAATCTAATATTAAAGAATTTATTACTTCGCAAAAGAATTTTAATGCTTTGATTGAAGAAAATTTGCTTAAGATTGATGATTTGGCTAGGAACGTTGATAGAATTTTTCTTGATGTTGATTCTTTGAAACTTAGATCTATTCCTCCTGAGCATGATATCAATGAGTCTCTCAAAGCCATGAGAATTTCCATTGATGAATGCAAAGAAAGAACTGCTAGGATGCGTGCTAAAAAAGATGCCTTTATAAGAGCGTGTTCTTCTAGTTCCTATGAAAATAAAGATGAAGATCTAAAAGTTATTGATGTGTCCCCTATTAAATCTTTGTTTTGCAGTATGAATCTTAATAATGATGGGACTGAATATGATCCACCTTTACCTAGAAGGCATTCCAAAAATTCGGAGTCTTTAGATCTTGATGCTAAATTTGATGAAAGTGTGGTTGAAGAAATTAAAACCCTAGATGTCGCTAAACCCACTATTTTGGATTTCAAGGAATTTAATTATGAAAATTTCTCTTTGATTGATTGTATTTCCTTGTTGCAATCCGTGCTAAATTCTCCTCATGCTTATAGTCAAAATAAAGCGTTTACTAAACATATCGTTGATGTCTTGATGCAATCTTATGAAGAAAAACTTGAAATTGGAAGTTTCTATCCCTAGAAAACTTTATGATGAGCGGGAACCAACTATGAAAATTAAGATTAAAGATCATGAGTTCTATGTTTTATGTGATTTGGGTGTTAGTGTTTCCGCGATTCCAAAGACTTTGTGTGATTTGTTAGGTTTTCGTGATTTTGATGATTGCTCTTTAAACTTGCACCTTGCGGATTCCACCATTAAGAAACCTATGTGAAGAATTAATGATGTTCTTATTGTTGCAAATAGGAATTATGTGCCCGTAGATTTTATCGTTCTTGACATAGATTGCAATCCTTCATGTCCTATTATTCTTGGTAGACCTTTCCTTAGAACGATTGGTGCAATTATTGATATGAAGGAAGGAAATATTAGATTCCAATTTCCGTTAAGGAAAGGCATGGAACACTTTCCTAGAAAGAAAATTAAATTACCTTATGAATCTATTATGACAGCCACTTATGGATTGCCTACCAAAGATGGCAATACCTAGATCTATCCTTACTTTTTATGCCTAGCTAGGGGTGTTAAATGATAGCGCTTGTTGGGAGGCAACCCAATTTTATTTTTATTCCTTGATTTTTGCTCCTGTTTAGTAGCCTCCGTTTTGGTTGTGTTTTTGTGTTTAATTAGTGTTTGTGCCAAGTAGAACCATTGGGAAGACTTGGGGAAAGTCTTGATATCTTGCTGTAAAAATCAGAAACTTTAGCGCTCACGAGAACTGCTGCCATTTTTATTTGGAAAGTGATATTTAGTTAATTATTTTTGCAGATGATTAATAGATAAATTCCTCACGTCCAGAAATTTATTTTAGAATTTTTTGGTTTCCAGATCTTGTGCTAAGTACAGATTACTACAGACTGTTCTGTTTTTGACAGATTCTGTTTTTCGTGTGTTGTTTGCTTATTTTGATGAATCTATGACTAGTAAAATAGTTTATAAACCATAGAAAAGTTGGAATACATTAGGTTTAACACCAATATAAATAAAGAATGAGTTCATTACAGTACCTTGAAGTGGTCATTTGTTTTCTTTCGCTAACGGAGCTCACGAGATTTTCTACTTTGAGTTTTGTGTTGTGAAGTTTTCAAGTTTTGGGTAAAGATTTGATGGATTATGGAACAAGGAGTTGCAAGAGCCTAAGCTTGGGGATGCCCATGACACCCCCAAGATAATCTAAGGACACCTAAAAGCCAAAGCTTGGGGATGCCCCGGAAGGCATCCCCTCTTTCGTCTACTTCTATCGGTAACTTTACTTGGAGCTATATTTTTATTCACCACATGATATGTGTTTTGCTTGGAGCGTCTTGTATTATTTGAGTCTTTATTTGTTAGTTTACCACAATCATCCTTACCGTACACACCTTTTGAGAGCCATACATTATTTGAAATTTGTTAGAATACTCTATGTGCTTCACTTATATCTTTTGAGCTATACAGTTTTGCTCTAGTACTTCACTTATATCTTTTAGAGCACGGTGGTGGATTTGTTTTATATAAACTATTGATCTCTCATGCTTCACTTAGATTATTTTGAGAGACTTAAATAGCATGGTAATTTGCTTAAAAATCCTTATATGCTAGGTATACAAGATTAATCATAAAATTCTCTATTGAGTGTGTTGAATGCTATGAGAAGTTTGATGCTTGATAATTGTTTTGAGATATGAAGATGGTGATATTAAAGTTGTGCTAGTTGAGTAGTTGTGAATTTGAGAAATACTTGTGTTAAAGTTTGTGATTCCCGTAGCATGCATGTATGGTGAACCATTATGTGATGAAGTCGGAGCATGATTTATTTATTGATTGTCTTCCTTATGAGTGGTGGTCGGGGATGAGAGATGGTATTTTCCTACCAATCTATCCCCCTAGGAGCATGCGCGTAATACTTTGCTTTGATAACTTGTAGATTTTTGCAATAAGTATATGAGTTCTTTATGACTAATGTTGAGTCCATGGATTATACACACTTTTCTCACCCTTCCACCATTGCTAGCCTCTCTAATACCGCGGACCTTTCGCCGGTATCATACACCCACCATATACCTTCCTCAAAACATCCACCATACCTACCTATTATGGCATTTCCATAGCCATTCCAAGATATATTGCCATGCAACTTTCCACCGTTCCGTTTATTATGACACACTCCATCATTGTCATATTGCTTTGCATGATCATGTAGTTGACATCGTATTTGTGGCAAAGCCACCATTCATAATTCTTTCATACATGTCACTCATGAGTCATTGCATCTCCCGGTACACCGCCGGAGGCATTCATATAGAGTCATATTTTGTTCTAAGTATCGAGTTGTAATTGTTGAGTTGTAAGAAAATAAAAGTGTGATGATCATCATTATTAGAGCATTGTCCCAGTGAGGAAAGGATGATGGAGACTATGATTCCCCCACAAGTCGGGATGAGACTCCGGACGAAAAAAGAAAGAAAAGAGGCCATAAAAAAGAGAAAAGTCCCAAATAAAAAAATGAGAGAAAAAGAGAGAAGGGGCAATGCTAGTATCCTTTTACCACACGTGTGCTTCAAAGTAGCACCATGATATTCATGACAGAGAGTCTCTCATTTCGTCACTTTCATATACTAGTGGGAATTTTTCATTATAGAACTTGGCTTGTATATTCCAATGATGGGCTTTCTCAAAATGCCCTAGGTCTTCATGAGCAAGCAAGTTGGATGCACACCCACTTAGTTTCTTTTGTTGAGCTTTCATATACTTATAGCTCTAGTGCATCCGTTGCATGGCAATCCCTACTCACTCACATTGATATCTAGTGATGGGCATCTCCATAGCCCGTTGATACACCTAGTTGATGTGAGACTATCTTCTCCCTTTTTGTCTTCTCCACAACCACCATTCTATTCCACCTATAGTGTTATATCCATGGCTCACGCTCATGTATTGCGTGAAGATTGAAAAAGTTTTGAGAATGTCAAAAGTATGAAACAATTGCTTGGCTTGTCATCGGGGTTGTGCATGATTTAAATACTTTGTGTGGTGAAGATAGAGCATAGCCAGACTATATGATTTTGTAGGGATAACTTTCTTTGGCCATGTTATTTTGAGAAGACATGATTGCTTTGTTTGTATGCTTGAAGTATTATTATTTTTATGTCAATATTAAACTTTTATCTTGAATCTTTTGGATCTGAATATTCATACCACAATTAAGAAGAATTACATTAAAATTATGCCAAGTAGCATTCCACATCAAATTTTTTGTTTTTATCATTTACCTACATGAGGACGAGCAGGAATTAAGCTTGGGGATGCTTGATACGTCTCCAACGTATCTATAATTTTTGATTGCTCCATGCTATATTATCTACTATTTTGGACATTATTGGTCTTTATTATTGTCAGGACCCCGATCCTAAGTCATACCGATCTAGCATGTAACACATCATATCACTTTGCGGCCTCACGCACGGTATTCCCACGGGTGCCACCTTACCTGGCTCGGGACCATTTGCGCCTTTTGGCTCACGTATATGATAGTGTCGCTAGCATCCATATGACAAAGAACGCGGGCTGACATGGCTAGTCGTGAACCCAAAGTGGCACTAACTTACAGGGACAGGCATCCATGACCCAGCATCGAACGTGTCGGTCATCAGCGAGTGAATCCAGGTTGTAGCACTGGGCTAGCAGGACTCCGGTGAACCGGGCTGTAGCGGGCTAACAGGACTCCGGTATCCATGGCGTGACATTTCCCCGAAGGGACAGACACAGGAACGAAGAAGGACACATGCCGGCCAGCCTAAGTGTTCCGGAGCAGTAGCAAGCTACCATGGCTCGGTGGAAACACTAGGAGACATTTCCCGGTAAGAGAGGCTACTAAAGATAAACAACTAGATAGTCAGATCCCACACATACCAAGCATTTCAATAACATACACACAATATGCTCGATATGTGCAAACACAACATGGCATCACAACATGACTCTACGACTCAAGTATTTATTCAATAGGCTCCGAGGAGCGAGATATTACAAACATGTGTCTCATGACCCAACAATCAGAGCATACAAGTCAAAGCACACGCGGAAGCTTAACATGTCTGAGTACAGACAACTATAAATGAAAAAGGCTGAGAAGCCTGACTATCTACCAGATCCTGCCGAGGGCACAAGATCGTAGCTGAGGTAACAAGCTAAACATCGAAGACCACGCGGAACTACTAGCGAGGCTGAAGTCTCTCTGCAAAAACATAAATTAAGCAACGTGAGTACAAATGTACCCAGCAAGACTTACATCAGATCTATCTACATATGCATCATTATCAACAAAGGGGATGGTGGAGTTTGACTGCAGCAAGCCAGCTTTGACTCGGTGGCTATCCTGAACTACGACTGCAAGTAACTCTTTTGAGGTGGCGCACACGAGTCCACATATTCACCATATCAATACACCACTATGGAACCGCTCCCGTCTCCCTACGAGAACGCCATCCATAGCACTCACGCTTATCTTGCGCATTTTAGAGTATCCACTTCCACTTGTCTATGAACTATGCAAGGGGTCCAAGTTTCCATATCCGAGGAATCCGGCTATTCGAATAGATAATGATAACCCTGCAGGGGTGTACTTCTTCACACACGCTTTCGCCACTTATCGCCCTGTACACGTCATGTACCTCGGCAACCTTCAAGCGGAAGCCGGGCGAGGGAGTCGGCCACGACCTGACTAACCGAACAAGTCTCTAGTCCAGGTTTATCGCCTATTTGGGTTCCATCCGCAAGGATATCCGGCCGGGGTGTCGCTCACGGCCCCAAACGATGTGAGCAGGGTTCCCAAGCCCACCATCCGGGTGCCACTTGGTACACCGTGCCACTGTGCCTAGTCTGTCCCAAGCCCACCTGTACCGGGTGCCACTTGGTAGACTACTAACACTACCTACAAACACCAGAAACTAGTTGCAACTCCTGGACAGAGATCAAGTTGATTAATAAGTCGAGAGAGCTTGGAGCGCCCGAAGCCCAATGTGTGGTAGTAACTGATCATGGATCACAAACACAGAACTCAGTTCCTGAGGACGGCTGCAATGAGACAACCCACCATGTACTCCTACATGGCCTCTCACTGCTACCTTTACCAAATCGTGTTCACACACTTAGCTCACACAAGGTAGGACATGCTCACCACGTTCCAATTCATTCCCGATGAATCAGACCTGACTCAACTCTAAGCAGTATCAGGCATGACAAACAAGCATGAATGAGTAGGCACATCAGGGCTCAAACAACTCCTACTCATGCTAGTGGGTTTCATCTATTTACTGTGGCAATGACAGGTCATGCAAAGGATAAAGGGGTTCAGCTACCGCAGCAAGTAACAAATATGTCGTTGTTGTCCTAATGCAGTAAAAGAGAGCAGGAGCGAGAGAGTGGGATTTTATCGGAATGAACAAGGGGGTTTTGCTTGCCTGGCACTTCTGAAGATAATATAGCTCTTCATTGGTGTCATCGATCACATCGTCGGTATCACATCTATCGAAAGGGGGCAATCACCGACAACTGAGGAAAAACACAATCAAATGCAATGCACAATATGATGCATGAATGTGACATGGCAATATGCTGTGTTTTGTGCTAATGCAACTAAAACCAGATTAAATGAAGTTGGTTTGAATCCAAGATTCAAACTCAAACTCCGTATGTGGATATTTAAATGTCATTAATATGATTTGTGCTAAACAGCACCTATAAGTTGTTCTAACATGCATGAAAATGGTACAGATGGATTCCTTGAATTTTTCTGATAATTTTTCATATATAAATTGTTTGATTTGGAGCTACGGTTGAATTACTATGAATTTTAGAAGTTTTAGGCATTTTTCTGAAATTTATAAATCATTTCCTAATTTATTTTAATTCCAGAAATACTTACTGCGTCGGCATTGAGTAAGCATGACGTCAGCAGGTCAACTGCGGCTGGCTAGGGTCAAACCTGACGTGTGGGGTCCACACGTCAGTGACACGGGTTAAACAGGGGGGTTTAGTTTAGTTTAATTAAAGATTAGGGGCACTAGGGCCCACATGTCAGTGAGTCAGTGGCTTAATTAAAATTAGTTATTAACTTAATCAAAGTTAGCAGGGGACGGGCCCACACGTCAGTGACCCAGGGGGGGTCAAATCCCTGGTCAACCGGGGCTAATCCACCGGCGTCTAGCCGCCGGCAACGACCAGACGCGGCGGTGGCTCGCCGGAGTTGCGCCAGAGACGACGGATCGAGGCGCCAAGGGCACCAGGAGGTAGCCCGTGCCCGTGCGCATCTAGGGGGACCAACGGGAGGTGCGGGGGTGGCCGGGGTTCGCCGGAGTGGAGCCCGAGGCGGCGGCCGGAGCTCGGGGGTTCGCAGGACCGGCGCTGCGGTGCACGGGAGGACGAGTGGTTAGGTGCTTTGGGTTCCTAAGGTTGCGGTGAGCACGCTGGTGGGCTCGGGAGCGAGCTGCGGTGGCTGTGGCCATGGCCACACCATGGCCGGCGGCGAGATGCTTCGGTCATGGTTGGGGATCGGGGCTAGAGCTCGCGAAGGACGACGAGGAAAGGGGGAATCGGGTCAAAGGCTCACCGCGGAGCTGCAGGGATGGTTAGTGGGCTCGAGGGCGCGCCGGAGTGGCCGAATCGACGGAGAAGGGCACCGGGGCCGAAGCTTGAAGACGATGACGATGGCGGCTGCTCGGGGCCCTTCTGGTCGCGTGAGACGACGAGGAGGACGAGGGCGGAACAGCGGAGCTTGGGAGCGCGTCGGAGAGGAGAGGGGGTGGCGGTGGCCGCGAGGGAGCTCGTCGGCGGCGACGGCTGCGTTCGGGCGAGTGAGAGAGAGGAAGCAGAGGAGAGGGATGAGCTCGAGGGAGTGAGCGAGAGGGACCAGGGGGCTGCATGGCGATGCTAGAAGGCCGTGGCGTTGCGGTGGAAGCAGGAGGTGGCCGGGGAAGCAGGAGGTGGCCGAGGCAGCGTCGGCGCCCGTCGGCCACGCGCGCTGCCTACTGGCGCGGGGAAGACGACAGGAGGAGGTGGTGGTGGGCTGGGCCACTGGAGGAGCTGGCCAGGTAAGTGGGCGTCAGGTAAGTGGCTGGGCTTCTCTCTTTTTTTTATATATTTTTGTTCTGTTTTATTTTTATTTAATCTTTTGCCACTGTTTTGAATTTAAAATAATTCAAACAATGCCAAAAGCTCCTCTGCATATTTTTATTTTGCTAGATGGACTTTTCCAAAAGCTCATAAAATATTTCAGGGGTATTTGAAATTATATTCTAGTTATATGAATATATTTCAAATTCAAATAGCTAATGATTTAAATTCAAAGTCCCAAAAAAAAATCCTTTTAAAATGTTCATTATTTTTGGTTTGGATCAAAACCCTTGCCAAAAATATTAAACATCTAAGAAGAGCATTTTGGAACAATGAATGAGATTTTAGGGTTTTTGCCCTTCTTTTATTTAGGGTTTTGAGGCTTCTGAATTCCTCAGTTCAAGTTTCAAAAATTTAAACATGATGCACAGATGGAAGCAAGCATAGGTCAGGCCAGAACTAGGGATGTGACAATTATCCACTTTTATATTATTTTTGGGACTAACCTATTAACCGGAGGCCCATCCCAGAATTGTTGTTTTTGCCTATTTTAGGGTTTCGAAGAAAAGGAATATCAAACGGAGTCCAAACGGAATGAAACCTTCGGGAACGTGATTTTCTCACCGAACATGATCCAGGAGACTTGGACCCCACGTCAAGAAACAAAAGAGGAGGCCACGAGGTAGGGGGCGCGCCTACCCCCCCAAGCGCGCCCTCCACCCTCGTGGGCCCCCTGTTGCTCCACCGATGTACTCCTTCCTCCTATATATACCTACGTACCCCCAAACGATCAGATACGGAGCCAAAAACCTAATTCCACTGCCGCAACTTTCTGTATCCACGAGATCCCATCTTTGGGCCTGTTCCGGAGCTCCGCCGGAGGGGGCATCCATCATGAAGGGCTTCTACATCAACACCATAGCCTCTCCAATGAAGTGTGAGTAGTTTACCTCAGACCTTCGGGTCCATAGTTATTAGCTAGATGGCTTCTTCTCTTCTTTTGGATCTCAATACAATGATCTCCCCCTCTCTTGTGGAGATATATTCGATGTAATCTTCTTTTTGCGGTGTGTTTGTTGAGACCGATGAATTGTGGGTTTATGATCAAGTTTATCTATGAACAATATTTGAATCTTCTCTGAATTCTTTTATGTATGATTGGTTATCTTTGCAAGTCTCTTCGAATTATTAGTTCGGTTTGGCCTACTAGATTGATCTTTCTTGCAATGGGAGAAGTGCTTAGCTTTGGGTTCAATCTTGTGGTGTCATTTCCCAGTGACAGTAGGGGCAGCAAGGCACGTATTGTATTGTTGCCATCGAGGATAACAAGATGGTTTTTTTATCATATTGCATGAATTTATCCCTCTACATCATGTCATCTTGCTTAAGGCATTACTCTGTTTTCGTGAACTTAATACTCTAGATGCATGCTGGATATCGGTCGATGAGTGGAGTAATAGTAGTAGATGCAGGCAGGAGTCGGTCTACTTGTCTCGGACGTGATGCCTATATACATGATCATACCTAGATATTCTCATAACTATGCTCAATTCTGTCAATTGCTCAACAGTAATTCGTTCACCCACCGTAAAATACTTATGCTCTTGAGAGAAGCCACTGGTGAAACCTATGGCCCCCGGGTCTATCTTCATCATATTAATCTTCCAATACTTAGTTATTTCCTTTGATTTTTACTTTGCTTTTATTTTACTTTGCATCTTTATCACAAAAATACCAAAAATATTATCTTATCATATCTATCAGATCTCACTCTCGTAAGTGACCGTGAAGGGATTGACAACCCCTTATCGCGTTGGTTGCGGGGAGTTATTTGTTTTGTGTGGGTACTAGGGACGCGCGCGCAACCTTCTACTGGATTGATACCTTGGTTCTCAAAAACTGAGGGAAATACTTATGCTACTTTGCTGCATCATCCTTTCCTCTTCGGGGAAATCCAACGCAGTGCTCAAGAGGTAGCAGTCATCATCAACCTTCCTCCATCACCAATTTCATGATGCTCACCGCTGTGCGTGAGTAATTCCATCATAGGCTTGCTGGACGGTGATGGGTTGGATGAGATTTATCATGTAATCGAGTTAGTTTTGTTAGGGTTTGATCCCTAGTATCCACTATGTTCTGAGATTGATGTTGCTATGACTTTGCTATGCTTAATGCTTGTCACTAGGGCTCGAGTGCCATGATTTCAGATCTGAACCTATTATGTTTTCATCAATATATGAGAGTTCTTGATCCTATCTTGCAAGTCTATAGTCACCTATTATGTGTTACGATCCGTTAACCCCGAAGTGACAATAATCGGGATCATTATTGGTGATGACCGTAGTTTGAGGAGTTCATGTATTCACTATGTGTTAATGCTTTAGTCCGATAATCTATTAAAAGGAGGCCTTAATATCCCTTAGTTTCCAATAGGACCCCGCTACCACGGGAGGGTAGGACAAAAGATGTCATGCAAGTTCTTTTCCATAAGCACGTATGACTATATTCGAAATACATGCCTACATTACATTGATGAACTGGAGCTAGTTCTGTGTCACCCTATGTTATGACTGTTACATTATCGATCGCATCCAACATAATTCTCCATCGCCGATCCATTGCCTACGAGCTTTCCATATATTGTTCTTCACTTTTTTACTTTTCTGTTGCTACTGTTACCATCACTACAAAACCCAAAAATATTACTTTTGCTACCATTACCATTATTATCATATTACTTTGCTACTAAATACCTTGCTGCAGATATTAAGTTTCCAGGTGTGGTTGAATTGACAACCCAGCTGCAAATACTTGAGAATATTCTTTGGCTCCCCTTGTGTCGAATCAATAAATTTGGGTTGAATACTCTACCCTCGAAAACCGTTGCGATCCCCTACACTTGTGGGTTATCAAGACTATTTTCTGGCGCCGTTGCTGGGGAGCATAGCTCTATTCTTTAAGTCACTTGGGATTTATATCTGCTGGTCACTATGAACAACTTGAAAGATCAAAGAACCAAGATCTATCCCTCAACTACGAGGGGAGGTAAGGAACTGCCATCTAGCTCTGCGCTTGATTCACCTTCTGTTATGAGTAAACATGCGATACCTACACATGCTATTGATTCTGATAGGTCGCATGTTATTGATGATGCCACTTCTGCTTTGCATGATACTTATGATGAAACTACTTCTATGCTTGATACTACTGTACCACTAGGTGAATTTCTCGATGAAGAACTTGCTAGGGATAGAGAGAATGAAATTATTGAAATTGATAATATTGATGAAAGTGATGATGAAGATTCTCCCCTAGATATGAATTTCCTGTTGTTCCTGAGGGTTATGTTATGGATGAAGAAACTGCTAGAGATTTCTTAGCTTGCAATGATAGATCCGATCTTAAGAAAATATTAGCCAAGCCTAAAGAAAAGTCTTTGAATGCTAGAATGAAATATAACCCTGCTTTTGCTACCTTACCTATCTTTATTACTCATAAGGATTATGATTTCTCTGTCGATCCTGAGATAATTACTTTGGTTGAATCTGATCCTTTTTATGGCTATGAATCCGAAACTGTTGTAGCACATCTTACTAAATTAAATGATATAGCCACCATGTTCATTAATGATGAGAAAACTCGCTATTATTATATCCTTAAGTTATTTCCGTTCTCATTAAAGGGTGATGCTAAAACATGGTTTAATTCTCTTGATCCTGGTTGTGTGCGTAGTCCCTAGGATATGGTTTATTACTTCTCTTTTAAATATTTCCCCGCTCATAAGAAACAAGCTGCTTTAAGGGAAATATATAATTTTGTGAAAATTGAAGAAGAGAGCCTCCCACAAGCTTGGGGGAGGCTTCTCCGATTACTTAATGCTTTGCCTGATCATCCTCTCAAGAAAAATGAAATACTTGATATCTTTTATAATGGACTAACCGATGCTTCCAGAGATTACTTGGATAGTTGTGCTGGTTGTGTTTTCAGGGAAAGAACTGTTGATCAAGCTGAATTTCTATTGAATAATATGTTGAATAATGAAAATAATTGGACACTTCCTGAACCAACTCCTAAGCCAACTCCGAAGAAAAGGGGTATTCTATTTCTTAGTCCTGAAGATATGCAAGAGGCAAAGAAATCTATGAAAGAAAAATGTATTAAAGCTGAGGATGTTAAGAATTTACCGCTTGTTGAAGAAATACATGGTCTTAATTTACCACCTATTGAAGAAATACATGGTCTTGATAACCCAACACAGGTGGTAAAGGTAAAATCTCTCTATAGATATGATAATGCTGAAATCCCGCCTATTAAGTTTGCTAGCCAATGATTAGATGAGTTTGATAATTTTATTGTTAAACAAGAAAACTTCAATGCTTATGTTGGTAGACAATTGAAACATAATGCTTATATGATTGAACACTTGAGTGATAATATGGCTAGTGTTAAAGGTGAACTTAAACTTATTAGTAAACATGCTTCTATGGTTACCACTCAAGTAGAACAAGTACTTAAAGCTCAGAATGATTTACTCAATGAATTAAATAATAAGAAGAATGATAATGCTGTTAGAGTTATGACTAGAGGTGGTAAAATGACTCAGGAACCTTTGTATCCTGAAGGCCACCCTAAGAGAATTGAGCAAGATTCCCAAAGAGCTAATGTAGATGTACCTAGTCCTTCTAAAAGGAAGAAAAAGAAAAATGATAGGACTTTGCATGCTTCTAGTGAACCTGTTATTGCCACACCTAAGAATCCCAATGATATTTCTATTTCTGATGCTGAAACACAATCTGGTAATGAACATGAACCTAGTGATAATGTTAATGATGATGTTCATGTTGATGCGCAACCTAGCAATGATAATGATGTAGAGATTGAACCTGTTGTTGATCTTGATAACCACAATCAAAGAATCAACATTATGATAAGAGAGACTTCGTGGCCAGAAAGCACGGTAAAGAAAGAGAACCATGGGTTCAGAAACCCATGCCCTTTCCTCCTAAACCATCCAAGAAAAAGGATGATGAGGATTTTGAGCGCTTTTGAAATGATCGAGAAGAGGTGTCTAGAGGGGGGCGATTAGAAACTAAGTGCTAAAAGGTTGCAGTTTTTAATTTCTTTAAGTTGAAGTGGACTTTAGGCACAAGTTCAACAAACACAATACATATCAAGCAAGCATGCCAAAAGTATATGAGCAGCGGAAAGTAAAGCATGCAACTTGCAAGAATGCAAAGGGAAGGGTTTGGAGAATTCAAACGCAATTGGAGACACTGATGTTTTTGTCGTGGTTCCGATAGGTGGTGCTATCGTACATCCACGTTGATGGAGACTTCAACCCACGGAGGGTAACGGTTGCGCGAGTCCACGGAGGGCTCCACCCACGAAGGGTCCACGAAGAAGCAACCTTGTCTATCCCATCATGGCCATCGCCCATGAAGGACTTGCCTCACTAGCGGTAGATCTTCACGAAGTAGGCGATCTCCTTGCCCTTACAAACTCCTTGGTTCAACTCCACAATCTTTGTCGGAGGCTCCCAAGTGACACCTAGCCAATCTAGGAGACACCACTCTCCAAGAAGTAACAAATGGTGTGTTGATGATGAACTCCTTGCTCTTGTGCTTCAAATGATAGTCTCCCCAACACTCAACTCTCTCTCACATGATATGGATTTGGTGGAAAGAAGATTTGAGTGGAAAGCAACTTGGGGAAGGCTAGAGATCAAGATTCATATGGTAGGAATGGAATATCTTGGCCTCAACACATGAGTAGGTGGTTCTCTCTCAGAAAATGTGTATTGGAAGTGTAGGTATGTTCTGATGGCTCTCTCCACGAATGAAGAGTGGGTGGAGGGGTATATATAGCCTCCACACAAAATCTAACCGTTACACACAATTTACCAATCTCGGTGAGACCGAATTGAGAAACTCGGTCGGACCGATTTAGCAAACCTAGTGACCGTTAGGGTTTTTGGTGGGACCGACTGGATCAACTCGGTGGGACCGATGTGCTAGGGTTAGGGTAAATCCAAAACTCGGTTTGACCGATTACTCAAACTCGGTGGGACCGATTTGGGTAATAAGTGAAACAGAGAGTTGGCCAAGCAAACTCGGTGGGGCCGATTGCATATCTCGGTGGGACCGAAAATATTGCAGTAGGTAACAGAGAGTTTGCAAGCCCATCTCGGTGAGACCGAGATCCCATTGGTGAGACCGAATTGATTAGGGTTTTGGCAGTGGCTATGACGTCTGAACTCGGTGGCGCCGGATAGAAGGAATCGGTGGGGACGAGTTTGACTTTTGGTTTAGGTCATATGTGGATGTGGGAAGGTAGTTGAGGGTTTTGGAGCATATCACTAAGCACTTTGAGCAAGCAAGCCATTAAGCAACACCTCATCCCTCCTTGATAGTATTGGCTTTTCCTATAGACTCAATGTGATCTTGTATCACTGAAATATAAAATGTAGAGTCTTGATCGTGAAGCTTGAGCCAATCCTTTGTCCTTAGCATCTTGAAGGGGTTCCACATCCTTTAGTACATGCCACTTAATTTGTTGAACTTGTCTGAAACATACTAGGTAAAATTGTTAGTCCAACAAGAGATATGTTGTCATTAATTACCAAAATCACCCAGGGAGCACTTGTGCTTTCAATCTTCCCCTTTTTGGTAATTGATGGCAACATACATCAAAGCTTTAGATAAAGATATAGAGAATAGCAAGTAAAGCTTTGGAAGGACATGTAACAAGCATAGGCTCCCTCTACATGTATGCAATCATGTGAATATGGAATATAGAAGTATGTGAGAGCATAACCATGACAGACTGGCAATGTGTTACATGTATCTTGGCTATATGCATCAGGGCAAAAGATATGAATATGGGAAATGTACCTTCATGCCCATGAGTCCTTCTTGCAAACAGTATGTACATCAGCAAGAATTTCTCATACACATGACTATGATGCATATACTTACCTTGTGGTCTTGAGTTGGCTAGGATGGGATGAGCCTGCGTAAACAAGGTTAGATAACACAGATGCACCCACTAGCTAGAGCAAACAAAGAAACCACAAGAGTACCAAGACTGGGATGACATGTAGAGTGAGTACAGAGTACCATGATAGATATTGACATGTCCCCAAAGAGAAAGATATGCAATGAATTTAAGAATTTTCTTTCCCTTGGATGTCTTGCTCCCCCTGAATCTAGCATGGGATACTGGGAGAAGATAGGGAACAGAAAAACAGAGCTAATGCAAATAAGCACATATGAACATGTCTTTCCCCAAGAAGACATGTGGCACCTCTCCTCTTGAACATCAAGCATCTGGTATCCTTGAAGATTACTCTTTCCTGGAGTATTCCCTCCCCCTAGAGATCTCTCCCCCTAGAGATATTATTAAGCTTTGATGTGATCTCTCTCTCTCCCCCTTTGACATCAATTTCCAAGAAGGGTCTTCTGGAATTTGTTGTGAATGGGTTCGGTCCTTGAATCACAGTACAAAGCATTAAGGTAAATGTGATGCTTGCAGAGGACAAGATTCATTGAGTGGAGCTGGATCAAGAATAAAGCAGGAATAAATGGTAAAATGTTTTTCCTGTAGTGAAATCGGTGTCACCAAGTTGTATGCTTAGGTTGCCCCGAAAATCTTCGGTTAGACCGGAAACATGAAACCGGTGGGACCGAGTTCATCACAGAGAAAAACACTTGTCACCTCAGCTCACTAGACAAATGAGATCTCACAAAGATTTGCAATGAATTGGATGCAGAAAATGCAGAACAAAAAACAAAGAAAAGAAACTAAAAGATCTAGATGAAGTTTTTTTTGAAAGGGGAAACAAATATGCATGAGACAAATGCAACAACACAGAAAAGAACACAAGAGAACTTCATCTAGAGTTGGGCGATAACAAAGTCACCTATGTTAGAGTACATTGACTTAGGAATCAAGTGAGATCGCTTGATCATAGGTCGTACTCATCGTTTAAGCTCAAAATGGGGTTACCATTTTTCGTTTAAGTATCTTGATGTATTCACATCTTGTCGAGTTGCTTTGACTCATGACTTGGAGTAAAGCTACTCTAAGATGGAATAACATACCTTGGGTGGCGGTGGTGATCTTGATCATGTAGTTGAACTTGTGTGGGTTGCTCAAGGTTGATGTAGCCCATCAAGAGTTGGGAGCACCCTTTGGACTTTGAGTTCATCTACCTACATGGGTTAGTTTTCGCAAGGAAGAGCACTTGTGTATCCAACATGGCAATCATGAAACTCAACATAGAATTTGTCAAAGGATATGTTTGAAAGGTTTCGTGCTTCCTTGTCATCAATCCCATTGTGTAGAGACTTGGTGATGTAGAGATTGCTCAAGATGTGAGTGAGTTGCAATCTCATATAATTAGATTCATCCAAGTACCTACAAGGGTTAGATAACATGCAAGATGCAAATATATCCAAGACATAAGATTATCATCATAAGAGAAATATCAAGGATTAGTCATAAGCTCATGTCTTGCATGTATCCGATGGAGTTCCTACTCCAAGTTTGAAGCATCAATGATGTTCAATTCACCTCTTAACCTGCAAAACACTTTCTCATCAAGTGGTTTAGTGAATATATCCGCTAATTGCTTATCGGTGCGAACATGCTTAAGGTTTATGTCACCCTTAGCAACATGATCTCGAATGAAATGATGACGAACTTCAATATGCTTAGTTCGAGAGTGTTGCACGGGATTGTGAGCAATCTTGATAGCACTTTCATTGTCACAAAGTAGTGGAACATGTTTCACATATATCCCATAATCCTTAAGAGTTTGGGTCATCCAAAGTAATTGAGCACAACATGAACCAATGGCAATGTATTCCGCTTCGGCGGTGGATAAGGATACCGAGTTTTGTTTCTTGGAAGACCAAGACACAAGAGATCTACCAAGGAATTGACAAGTACCTGAAGTGGACTTTCTATCAACCTTGTCACCGGCATAGTCCGAGTCGGAGTAGCCAACAAGATCAAAGGAAGCCCTCTTTGGATACCAAATGCCAAAATTTGGTGTATGTATTAAGTATCTCACTATCCTCTTCACGGCCTTAAGATGAAATTCCTTAGGAGCAGCTTGATATCGTGCACACATGCACACACTTAGCATGATATCGGGACACGAAGCACATAGATATAATAACGAACCAATTATAGAGCGATAAACCTTTTGATCAACCGGTTCACCATATTTGGTCAAATCAAGAGTCCACTAGTAGGCATGGGTGTAGCCATACCTTTGCATTCTTGCATATTGAACTTCTTGAATACGTCCTTGGTGTACTTCGTTTGAGAGACAAAGGTTCCTTCCTTAGTTTGCTTGATTTGCAAACCAAGAAAGAATTTGAGTTCACTCATCATAGACATCTCAAACTTCTCCGACATTAGCTTCCTAAACTTTTCACTAAAATGAGGGTTAGTTGATCCAAATATAATATCACCGACATAAATTTGGTATACAAATAGTTCTCCATTAACTCTTTTAGTAAAAAGAGTAGAATCTATTTTTCCAATTTCAAAGCCTTTTTCAATAAGAAACTTGGTCAAGCATTTATACCATGCTCTAGGAGCTTGTTTAAGACCATAAAGGGATTTGTGAAGTTTGTAAACATGATTAGGTTTCTTAGGGTTGACAAAGCCGGGAGGTTGCTTAACATAAACTTCCTCCTCAATTTCACCATTTAGAAATGCACTTTTAATGTCCATTTGGTACAAAGTGATATCATGGTGATTAGCATAGGCAAGTAAGATGCGAATGGACTCAAGTCTAGCAACGGGAGCATATGTCTCACCATAGTCCATACCTTCGACCTGTGTGTAGCCTTGGGCGACGAGACGCGCTTTGTTGCGAACCACTTGTCCATCTTCATATTGCTTGTTGCGAAACACCCATTTGGTACCGATGATGTTGTGGTTGTTGTCGGGCTTTTCAACCAATGTCCACACTTGATTTCTCTCAAAGTTGTGTAGCTCTTCATGCATAGCGTTTATCTAATCCGGATCTTCCAATGCTTCTTCAACCTTCATAGGTTCAATGCGAGAGATGAATGAATAGTGTCCACAAAATTTAGCTAAACGAGTTTTTGAGCGAGTGATTCTCCCGGTTTGGATATCACTGTAGATTTTCTCCACGGGATGATCTTTAGCAATTCTTGCTCGAACTCGTGAAAGCTTTTGCTTGGGTCTTTTTTGAACATCTTCTTCATCTTGTTCTTTTTCTTGGCCTTCTTCATTGTTAGCGTTGTCGTTCTCTTATCGTGGTGGAGAAGGAGGTTGTTGACATTCGTCTTGGTGCACTTCCTTGTTTTCTTCATCTTGGTGTGTCCCACTCATGGACGCTTCCGTATCAACTCTTGGTTCACCTTGTCGTGAGGTAGAAGCTTCCACTTGGACGGACGAGGTACTCTCCTTCACCTCCATTGGACGAATCTTGTCGATAGACAAGTCTTGGATTGCTTCCGAGGGATCTTTGTCTCCTACATCAATTGGCAATTGCTCTACTTGCGAGCCGTTAGATTCATCAAACTTCACATCTACCGTTTCTTCAACCTTTCGGGTGAAATTGTTGTAGACACGGTATGTGTGAGAGTTTGAGCCATAACCAAGTAGGAAACCTTCATGAGACTTAGGAGCAAATTTAGAATGACGATGCTTATCAAGAATGTAGCACTTTGAGCCGAATACTCGAAAGTATCCAACTTGGGGTTTGTTACCTGTGAGGAGCTCGTATGCCGTCTTGCCGAGTAGCTTGTGAAGATACAAGCGATTTGTTGCATGACAAGCTATCTCAACCGCTTCCGCCCAAAAGTGTTTTGGCGTCTTGTATTCATCAAGCATCGTTCTTGCCATCTCGATAAGAGTCCGGTTCTTCCTCTCAACGACTCCATTTTGTTGAGGTGTGTACGTAGCCGAGAACTCATGTGCGATCCCTTCTTCGTCAAGAAAGGTATCTACATTTGCGTTCTTGAACTCCTTTCCGTTGTCGCTCCGAACCTTCTTGATCTTCACGTCAAATTGATTTTGGGCCTTCCTAGCAAAGTTTTTGAAGATCTTTTGGACCTGCGATTTGTCATCAAGAAAGAACACCCACGTAAATCTTGAAAAATCATCAACTATGACTAGACCAAATGAGTTACCATCAGACTCTTGTAGGCATTTGGACCAAAGAGATCCATGTGAAGTAGCTCGAGTGGTCTTCTTGTGGTCATGATGTTCTTAGCGCGATGACTTCCTCCAACTTGTTTCCCTGCTTGACAAGCACTACAAAGTCTATCCTTGTCAAATATGACATCTTTAACGCCAAGCATATGATTTCCTATGAGTTTGTCAAGGTTTCGCATGCCCACATGGCCTAGCCTTCTATGCCACAACCAGCCTTTAGAAGATTTAGCAATTAAGCAAGTTTTAGGTCGAGCCTTTTTAGTGAAATCAACAATGTAAAGATCTCCTCTACGTATACCCGTAAAGACCATTTTATGATTATCTCTACGAAACACTTGGCAGTCTACTTCAGTAAATAGGACATTGAAACCAAAATCAACAACTCTAGATACTGAAAGTAAGTTTTAGCCAAGAGATTCAACAAGCATGGCATTTTGTATGGAGCTATCATGTGAGATGGCCACCTTACCAAGGCCAGCCACCTTACCCTTTGAATTATCACCAAAAGTGGCATACTTTCGAGGGCCGTCGTTTTCAGCAAGCTCACAGAACATGTCTTTATCTCCGGTCATATGATCAGTACATCCACTATCAAGGACCCATTCCTTTCCTCCAGCCATGTAGCCGCGAAGATTTGCCATAAGATCAAAGTCTCTCATCGCATCATCGAGATCATAGTCACTATCATCATCATCCTCATCAGAGTATCCATGTTCAACATCATCTTGTGATTGGTCAATTCCTAGAGAGGGTAATTCATTAGACAAATGATCATTTCTATAGTTATATTTATGAATTCTAATAGCTCTAGAAATGATATTGCTAATGATTCCAACATCTCCTTTGGCACTTGTAAGATTAGTAAGCTCAAATAAGCAGTCACCAAATTTGGGATCATTGGAACTCATCTTAATCAAGGCAATAGACTTATGGAGAATTTCATCTAGATCTCTCAAGGAATAATTTGGAAAGAGTTCCTCAAGAAATTTCCATATGGTGTAGGCACACTTAAGAGTAGGCAAACATCCAATCAAGTTTCTAGGCAAGTCTCTAGTGATAAGATTAACAGTTCTAAGATTGCGAATCATGTCAATTGACTCATCAAGGGTAGGATGCATGGGATCAACACAAGGTGCACAAGGGCTAGCAATATACTTGTTCAAGTGATATTCATTGAAAATCTCAAGCATTTCATTTTCCACTGATGAAAATATTCTCCATCAAGAATAGGCACTCTATGTCTAAGACTCCCCAAAGTAGACTCATCCATCTTCCTCCAATGGTGTTTAAACCAAGGCAATGGAGACCAAGGCTCTGATACTAATTGAAAGGATCGAGAAGAGGTGTCTAGAGGGGGGTGATTAGACACTAAGTGCTAAAAGGTTGCAGTTTTTAATTTCTTTGAGTTGAAGTGGAGTTTAGGCACAAGTCTAACAAACACAATACATATCAAGCAAGCATGCAAAGAGTATATGAGCAGCGGAAAGTAAAGCATGCAACTTGCAAGAATGTAAATAGAAGGGTTTGGAGAATTCAAACGCAATTGGAGACACGGATGTTTTTGTCGTGGTTCCGATAGGTGGTGCTATCGTACATCCATGTTGATGGAGACTTCAACCCACGGAGGGTAACGGTTGCGTGAGTCCACGGAGGGCTCCACCCACGAAGGGTCCACGAAGAAGCAACCTTGTCTATCCCATCATGGCCATCGCCCACGAAGGACTTGCCTCACTAGCGGTAGATCTTCACGAAGTAGGCGATCTCCTTGCCCTTACAAACTCCTTGGTTCAACTCCACAGTCTTTGTCAGAGGCTCCCAAGTGACACCTAGCCAATCTAGGAGACACCACTCTCCAAGAAGTAACAAATGGTGTGTTGATGATGAACTCCTTGCTCTTGTGCTTCAAATGATAGTCTCCCCAACACTCAACTCTCTCTCACGGGATATGGATTTGGTGGAAAGAAGATTTGAGTGGAAAGCAACTTGGGGAAGGCTAGAGATCAAGATTCATATGGTAGGAATGGAATATCTTGGCCTCAACACATGAGTAGGTGGTTCTCTCTCAGAAAATGTGTATTGGAAGTGTAGGTATGTTCTGATGGCTCTCTCCACGAATGAAGAGTGGGTGGAGGGGTATATATAGCCTCCACACAAAATCTAACCGTTACACACAATTTACCAATCTCGGTGAGACCGAATTGAGAAACTCGGTCGGACCGATTTAGCAAACCTAGTGACCGTTAGGGTTTTCGGTGGGACCGACTGGATCAACTCGGTGGGACCGATGTGCTAGGTTTAGGGTAAATCCAAAACTTGGTTTGACCGATTACTCAAACTCGGTGGGACCAATTTGGGTAATAAGTGAAACAGAGAGTTGGCCAAGCAAACTCGGTGGGGCCGATTGCATATCTCGGTGGGACCAAAAATACTGCAGTAGGTAACAGAGAGTTTGCAAGCCCATCTTGGTGAGACCGAGATCCCATCGGTGAGACCGAATTGATTAGGGTTTTGGTAGTGGCTATGACGTCTGAACTCGGTGGCGCCGGATAGAAGGAATCGGTGGGGCCGAGTTTGACTTTTGGTTTAGGTCATATGTGGATGTGGGAAGGTAGTTGAGGGTTTTGGAGCATATCACTAAGCACTTTGAGAAAGCAAGCCATTAAGCAACACCTCATCCCTCCTTGATAGTATTGGCTTTTCCTATAGACTCAATGTGATCTTGGATCACTGAAATATAAAATGTAGAGTATTGATCTTGAAGCTTGAGCCAATCCTTTGTCCTTAGCATCTTGAAGGGGTTCCACATCCTTTAGTCCATGCCACTTAATTTGTTGAACTTGTCTGAAACATACTAGGTAAAATTGTTAGTCCAACAAGAGATATGTTGTCATTAATTACCAAAATCACCCAGGGAGCACTTGTGCTTTCAGCTTTGCTGAAATGATTAGACCTATCTTTTTGCGTATGCGTTTGACTGACATGCTTAAAATGAATCCTTATGCTAAGTACATGAAAGATATTGTTACAAATAAAAGAAAGATATCGGAAGCTGAAATTTCCACCATGCTTGCTAATTATACTTTTAAGGGTGGAATACCCAAGAAACTTGGAGATCCAAGAGTACCAACTATACCATGCTCCATTAAAAGAAACTATGCTAAAACTGCTTTATGTGATCTTGGAGTCGGTGTTAGTGTTATGCCTCTCTCTTTATATCGTAGACTTGATTTGAATAAGTTGAAACCTACTGAAATATCTTTGCAAATGGCTGACAAATCAACTGCTATACCAGTCGGTATTTGTGAGGATGTGCCTGTTGTGGTTGCAAACGTAACTATTTTAACGGACTTTGTTATTCTTGATATTCCCGAGGATGATAGTATGTCTATTATTCATGGAAGACCCTTTTTGAATATTGCAGGGGCTGTTATTGATTGCAACAAAAGCAATGTCACTTTTTATGTTAATAGTAATGAGCACACGGTACACTTCCCGAGGAAACAACCTCAAGTCCACAGTATCAATTCCATTGGAAAATTTTCATCGATTATTTTTGGAGGTTTTGAATTTCATCTTCCTACTGTCAAGAAGAAATATGATATTCTTACTGTTGGGGACGTGCATATCCCCGTTGAGGTAACCTAGTGTTATTCAGAAATTCTCCGGTTTCATGCAATTCAGAATGAGTTTGTTAACAAGACTTGATCAACCTTGTTAGTGGATTCCTTTTGAAGAACATGAGATGGGTGAATTTAGAAAACACAACTCTTTGTACCCTCCTTTTTTTACTTTCTGTTATTTATATTAAATAAAGCAAAAATAGTAATTTCTATCAGTTTTCCGAATTATCCGTGCAATAAAAAAATACCTTGAAAATAAAAGTTCTCCAAATGACCTGAAAATTTAATATGATTTTTCTGGAATATTTGAGAATATCTGGCACTGAGAACACATCAGGGGGAGCTAGCACCTGGCCACGAGGGTCCAGGGCGCGCCCTACCCCCCTGGACGCGCCCCCCTGCCTCGTGGGCCCCTGGTGGCCCCTTCCACTTATTCCAGCCACCACACACTCCTTCTTCCTCCCAAAAAAAATCACCAACCAGCTCAAGCATGAGTTCTAGCTCATCTTTGTTGCCATTTTCGATCTCCTAGCTCAAAGCTCCATTCACAAAACTACTTTGGGGGATTGTTCTTTGGTATGTGACTCCTCCAATGGTCCAATTAGTTTTTGTTCTAGTGCTTTATTTATTGCAATTTATTGTTGCTTAGGTGACCCTGTTCTTGAGCTTGCATGTCAAATTTATGTGGCTAGAAGTATTTTTAATGCATGATATGGCCTCTAGGCACTTGTAGGAGTAGTTGCTATCAATTTTGTTGAGTTTGGTTCACTTTTATTTTGAGTTGCTAGAAATTTCAGAAAAAAGATGAAGAGATTTTTGAGGGGCTCATCGAGCCGAAGCTCGAAGGATAAACAAAGTGAAGAGAACAAGAAGCCCAAGTATAATCTCCCTCGTACCGCGGAGGTTCAGCCGTGTGAATGGCCTTGTGATGATTTCTTGAGAGAAGCCGGGATTCATGAAGATTTTTATTATTTGGCTGAGAATGCAGGCCTCACCGCCTTCCTCCACGACCAACGCGAATAGTATCTCTTACTCACCAATATCTTTGTGCAAAACTTACATTTCCATGCTAGGAGCTCACCACCTTCAGTGGAATTTTATTTATATGATGAGCATAAGGAGATGTCACTTCGTGATTTTTGTCGGGTTTGTTTGATACCTTTTGAGGGCAGTGATAACCCACAAGTATAGGGGATCGCAACAGTTTTCGAGGGTAAAGTATTCAACCCAAATTTATTGATTCGACACAAGGGGAGCCAAAGAATATTCTCAAGTATTAGCATCTGAGTTGTCAATTCAACCACACCTGGAAACTTAGTATCTGCAGCAAAGTATTTAGTAGCAAAGTAATATGATAGTAGTGGTAACGGTAGCAAAAGGTAACAGTAGTAAAAGTAATGTTTTTGGTATTTTGTAGTGATGATAGCAATAGCAACGGGTAAGTAAATAAGCGAAGAACAATATGTGGAAAGCTCGTAGGCAATGGATCGGTGATGGAGAATTATGCCGGATGTGGTTCATCATGTAACAGTCATAACCTAGGGTGACATAGAACTAGCTCCAGTTCATCAATGTAATGTAGGCATGTATTTCGAATATAGTCATACGTGCTTATGGAAAAGAACTTGCATAACATCTTTTGTCCTACCCTCCCGTGGCAGCGGGGTCCTTACGGAAACTAAGGGATATTAAGGCCTCCTTTTAATAGAGTACCGGAGCAAAGCATTAACACATAGTGAATACATGAACTCCTCAAACTACGATCATCACCGGTAAGTATCCCGATTATTGTCACTTCGGGGTTAACGGATCATAACACATAAAAGGTGACCATAGACTTGCAAGATAGGATCTAGAACTCTCATATATTGATGAAAACATAATAGGTTTAGATCTGAAATCATGGCACTCGGGCCCTAGTGACAAGCATTAAGCATAGCAAAGTCATAGCAACATCAATCTCAGAACATAGTGGATACTAGGGATCAAACCCTAACAAAACTGACTCGGTTACATGATAGATCTCATCCAACCCATCACCGTCCAGCAAGCCTACGATGGAATTACTCACGCACGGCGGTGAGCATCATGAAATTGGTGATGGAGGATGGTTGATGATGACGATGGCGATAGATTCCCCTCTTCGGAGCCCCGAACGGACTCCAGATCAGCCCTCCCGAGAGGTTTTAGGGCTTAGCGTCGGCTCCGTATTGTAAAACGCGATGATTTCTTCTCTCTGGGTTTTTTCTCCCCGGAACACAATATATAGAGTTGGAGTTGGAGTTGGAGGAGCTCCAGGGGGCCCACGAGGTAGGGGGCGCACCCTAGGGGGGGGGGCAGGCGCGCCCCCACCCTCATGGACAGGTGGTGGGCCCCCTGGCCTTCATATTTTGCACGTATTTTTTATATTTTCCAAAAAGTTGCTCCGTGAAGTTTCAGGTCATTCCGAGAACGTTTGTTTCTGCACATAAATAACACCATGGTAATTCTGCTGAAAACAACGTCAGTCTAGGTTAGTTCCATTCAAATCATGCAAGTTAGAGTCCAAAACAAGGGCAAAAGTGTTTGGAAAAGTAGATACGACGGAGACGTATCAACTCCCCCAAGCTTAAACCTTTGCTTGTCCTCAAGCAATTCAGTTGACAAACTGAAAGTGATAAAGAAAAACTTTTACAAACTCTATTTGCTCTTGTTGTTGTAAATATGTAAAGCCAGCATTCAAGTTTTCAACAAAGATTATAACTAACCACATTCGCAATAACGCTTAGGTCTCAAGTTTACTCATATCAATAGCATAATCAACTAGCGAGCAATAATAATAAATCTCGGATGACAACACTTTCTCAAAACAATCATAATATGATATAACAAGATGGTATCTCGCTAGCCCTTTCTAAGACCGCAAAACATAAATGCAGGGCACCTTTAAAGACCAAGGACTGACTAGACACTGTAATTCATGGTAAAAGAGATCCAGTCAAGTCATACTCAATGTAAACTAACAGTAATGAATGTAAATGACGGCGGTGCTCTCCAACTAGTGCTTTTTAATAAGAAGATGATGACTCAGCATAAAAGTAAATAGATAGGCCCTTCGCAGAGGGAAGCAGGGATTTGTAGAGGTGCCAGAGCTCGGTTTTGAAATAGAGATGAATAATATTTTGAGTGGTATACTTTCATTGTCAACATAACAACCAAGAGACGGCGATATCTTCCATGCTACACACATTATATGCGGTTCCCAAATACAATGGTAAATTTTATACTCCCCCTTCCACCAACAAGCATCAATCCATGGCTTGCTCGAAACAACGAGTGCCTCCAACTAACAAGAGTCCCAGGGGGAGTTTTGTTTGAAATTATTTTGATTTGATTTGCATAAAGCATGGGACTGGGCATCCCGGTGACCAGCCATTTATCTCGTGAGTGAGGAGCGGAGTCCACTCCTCTTGAGAATAACCCACCTAACATGGAAGATACAGACATCCCTAGTTGATACATGAGCTATTCGAGCATACAAAACATGATATTTATTTGAAGGTTTAGAGTTTGGCACATACAAATTTACTTGGAACAGCATGTAGATACCGTATATAGGTAGGTATGGTGGACTCATATGGAATAACTTTGGGGTTTTATGGTGTTGGATGCACAAGCAGTATTCCCGCTTAGTACAGGTGAAGGCTAGCAAAAGACTGGGAAGCGACCAACTAGAGAGCGACAACAGTCATGAACATGCATTAAAATTAATCAACACCGAATGCAAGCATGAGTAGGATATAATCCACCATGAACATAAATATCATGAAGGCTATGTTGATTTTGTTTCAACTACATGCGTGAACATGCGCCAAGGCAAGTCACTTAAATCATTCAGAGGAGGATACCACCCTATCATACCACATCATAACCATTTCAATAGCATGTTGGCACGCAAGGTAAACCATTATAACTCATAGCTAATCAAGCATGGCACAAGAACTATGATCTCTAGTTGTCATTGCAAATATGTTTATTCATAATAGGCTGAATTAGGAACGGTAAACTAATCATATTTACAAAAACAAAAGAGGCCGAGTTCATACCAGCTTTTCTCATCTCAGCTAGTCCATCATATAATCATCATTATTGCCTTTCACTTGCATGACCGAACGATGTGAATAATAATAATAGTGCACGTGCATTGGACTAAGCTGGAATCTGCAAGCATTCAATAAACAAGAGAAGACAAGGCAATATGGGCTCTTTCTGTCAGATCAACAATTATGCATATAAGAGCCACTTCAACAATTTAATTACGGTCTTCTCCTATCGACCCCAAAGAAAAGAAAAGAAATAAAACTATTTACATAGGAAACCCAACAAGCAAAAAGAAGAACAGGAAATATTTCTGGGTTTTCTTTTTAGTTACTACTACAAGCATGGAAAGTAAACTAATTAAAAGCTACAACTATTTTTTTTGGTTTTTCTTAAGGTTTATTAAACACACAAGAAGAAAGCATAAAGAGGGAAATAAACTAGCATGGATGATACAATGAAAAAGTATGAGCACCGCCATCTAGCAATGAGTGTGTGAACATAAGTGTAATGTCGGTGTGAACATAAGTGTAATGTCAGTGGGAAATACGTACTCCCCCAAGCTTAGGCTTTTGGCCTAAGTTGGTCTATGGCCACGGCTGGCCTGGCGGATATCCATAGTAATAGTTGGAGTCGTACTGAGAAGAAGAAGAAGACTCCGATTGCCACTGGCTGGCAATCAGCTCCGGATCCCACTAGTAATTAGACTGTCGTGAAGGATCAACTTGTGGTTCCGGCTCTGGGTCCATGGCTGGTGCAGGGTTTCGGTAGGCGTGAAGCATAGATGCCTCCAAAGATGGGGCCTATCATGGGTTTGTCACGGCAGATGTCCTCGTGAAAGGACTTAGTCGTGGAGCCATCGCTACGGGTTAGCTTAAAGGGGTTAAACCAGACAAGGGGACACGAGAGGTTTTATACTAGTTCGCCCCCTTTGATGAAGGTAAAAGCCTACGTCTAGTTGTGATTGGTATTGCTAGGGTTTCGATGACCAGGGAGCGAATCCGCTTTGCCTGGCTCTCGAGTTGTTGTTTCTCGTCCTCAAACCGCGGCCGGGTCGTCCCTTTATATACATAGGTCGAAGCCCGCCGGTTTACAGAGTCCCGAGGCCGGAACATAAATGTGTCCGGTTCGGTCTCTATTCCTCTAACTTACAATACAAGTTACATGATAGCGTCGGTTTACATCTACAGGCTTTAACCCGCCTTTGGGCCTTGGGCCTTCGTAAAGCGCCACCACCTTCACGTCTTCATGGGCTTCTATCCTCGTGGAGCTAACCCGGCCACTCCTAGCCGGTTTACCTCCAGTAATCTTATCCCCAACATTAGGCCCCAGATTGATTTGAACTTGTTCATGTCAATCTTCAATACTTAGAAAAATTCTTGCCCTGTCATCTTCATATAAATCTGGTAAACCATTGTGATGTCATCCTTTAACTCTGTAGTAAACCGCCCTGACGTCATCTATTCATTGAAGCCGAAGATTCCCTTCATTAATGTATATCCAACCATCGAGACGACACCCTTATTAACTATCCATTTTTGAGCTCCTCGATTCCCGCACTTGTCACTTTATCACTTCACCTTATAAATAGGACCACGGGTCCTTCTCCTTTTCCCCCTTCGTCTCCTTCACTTCTTCTTCCTCCTCGTGACATCTCTGCCCCTGAGCGCCACCGCCATCACCGAGCTTTACCTCTGCTTCGACAAAGGCTGCTGCATCGACCTGATCGCACCAGAGAAATGCGGTGATCCTCCGCTGCTTCCTCCTGTACCAGTAAGTTCTTCTTCTCCTCACCCTAGATCCACCATTAGGGTTCGGTGTTCTTCATAGCTTGAAGTTGTTCCTCCTTCAGTCGCCAGTTAGATCTGATTGTTTTCAGCGCCTTTCGTAGTTTAAACTCATTTCTTCTTGTTAAGGCATCTGCTTGATATCAAACTCACCTGAACTTACTGAACCTTTTGAGCGCTTGAGATTAGACCAAAATATATTTTGATTATCCAACACACGGCAGATCTGAAATTCCCATGCTAAACTGTGAAATCTGTTTTACCTTACTTAGCCCTTTCCACCTTAGATCTGTATCCTCTTTACCATATAGACGGTTTACCTTTGTAAAAACAACCTATCATATACCATTAGCCTTCTAGTGAACTGGGCAAGCCTTTTACCTCCGCTGTTATACTTCAGTTTAACAACACGTGCATTCCTTTGTTCTGATATTGCCTTGTCATTCATTATAGTATTAGCCTCCGGTTTGTACAATTTACATACTTGTATATCTTTGTTCCATCGCATCTTATGTATCACCACGAATGATTTGTAAACCAGTATTTCCTTTCAGCCTTTCGTTTGCAATGGCCAAATAGTTTTATGCTTGCAACTGGGCTCCTTCCTGGGTTACCGAAGAACAGCTGAACGGAATGGTCAAGATTGGTACTTTGCCCAAAAAGAATGAGATCTGGTGGCGAGTTACAGGAACGGAGAATCCCCTACCCCTAAACAGGGCGAGGTAGTGGTATTTGTTGACCATATAGGCCGTGGTTTCAAACCGCCTGGGTCAAAGTTTTTCCGGGACGTGCTTGCCAGTTTCCAGCTCCATCCTCAAGACATCGGACCCAACTCGGTGTCTAATATATGCAATTTCCAAGTCTTCTATGAGGTGTACTTACAAGAAGAACCAACTGCTGAGCTATTCCGGGATTTTTTTCATCTGAACCGGCGCACTGAATTTGTAGACGGACCCAACACTAAACTTGGTGGCGTCTCTATTTAAAAAAGGAAATAGGTTGAATTCCCTCATGCCAAGCTGCACAGTCACCCCAAAGATTGGAACCAAACATGGTTCTACTGTAAAGATACTTCCCCTGAAGACGAGAATCCTCTGCCGGGTTACCGCGCCCACCGACTTTCCAACACTCATCCACTGCCACAACATTTGAGTGCTGCAGAACGGGCCTCATACGCCCCTCAACTCGCCAAGCTCTTGGCCTTTATGGCCAACGGTTTATCAGGCGTCGACTTTGTGCGTTGCTGGATATCCTGGAGCATCTTGCCATTAAGCCGCCGCTCTGGTTTAATGTGTGAGTACACTGGTGAATTAGAAGACTCCTAACGCCACATCAACATTCAATTAACAGATGAAGAAGTCACTAAAAGTGTCAGAATGATTTTGAATGAATCGGAATCTGTCTGCCGCCAAACCGCCTTGAACCCGTTCTACACAAAAAACAAACTGCCTGCTGTAAGTGCTGCCTTTCCGCTTCACACTTGATATCTTGTAGACCGTACAACCTATGAACATCCTTCTGTTTGTTTATAAACAGGGTGACGATCCGTTCTGGAAGAAGAAACCTGCAGAGAAAGCTGCAAAGCCCTCTCGCCCCAAAACAAAAACCGTCAAGAAAACCTCAAAGCGGAAGGCCGCTGAACGCATCAGCATGGAATTGGATGACGACACAGATGAACCGGAAGTTGAGGTAGAACTTGATTCACTTGGTTCCCTATTTATGCATCTCATTAACAATGATGTTTATCAGGAGGGTGCGGAAGGCAGCCAAGCTGACGATGTAGAGGTAATTGTCCTTTCCTCCGGTTCAGACTCTCTGCCATCGCAAAAAATCCGTCAAGCAATCTAGAAAGTAAGCTTTTCACATCCTCTTGCTCACTTGGATCCAACATTTATTTTGAAGAAGCAGCAACACGAAGCTCGCCGTACAACCCGGCACAGCGGCCAAAAGGTCACCTCGACCGGTTTACCTGACACCCCGGTTCGAAAATGCCGATCTGAGGTCTCACCTCCTTTTGACAATTCTTACCCCAAGGCAGGTTGTTTCTGACAACCTCTTAATCTGCCCGATTCAAATTATCAGGTGACACCTCCCTCATCATCTGGCGAGTCAACAGCAAACCAACTCCCTCCTCTCAAAACTGTAGCTGGGTAAGTACTCAAACCCTTTCTTTGAACATTCTCATACCTTGAATACTATGCTTAATTTTCACCTCTTTTATTTTTGTTTGTAGATCCAAAGCCAGACCCAACAAAAAAGCTCGGGTGAACAATCCGTCTGAAGACCAGGTGGCTCATGAACCGGAGCAAACAGGTGAACCGCACCAAACTGGTGAACCGGAGGATCCCAATCATGAAGTCACCTTTGATGAGCCACCTCCTCAAGATCACAATATCGATGAACAACTAGAAGCTGATACTGTTGTGCCTGATACTGAACCGTCAGATCCAATCCGGTCTAGTCCGGTGAAAGCTACTGAAACTCCATCAACTCCAGATAAAGCTACTGGAGATAAAGAAGGCGAGGTTACCATCACTGGTATTGGTCACACCTCTCCTGGCCATCCTGTAATCTTGGCCCAACATAGTGCGAAGGAAGAGCATGCTGCCATGGAAAAAGGCAAATGGAGCACTGACTTGTCAAACTACGCTCACCTCAGCACTCAAGAACTCCACTCCGGTTTTCTAAACCGTCTGCACTCAAACCGTGATTATGAAGCCGGTTTGGTGAATTTGATGAAAGAGCGCTATGAGGTATTATTATCACCTTCCTTTCTTAAATCCAAAGTATAGACATTAGCCGAATTAGCCCCCAAGGGCCGGTTTATGATGTTTAATCATAAACTGGGACTTTGTAATATCTTAATCCTTGCATGCTGATCCTCAATATTTCAAGTCCTTAGTAAAAATAAAACCGATAATTTATCATTGTATTCATGTAGTTGGCATTGGTGTAGCCCCCAAGGGCCAGTTTAGCTTTGCGAGGTAAACCGGGTCTTGAATCAATGCGTCAGTTTTGAACAGATGTACATTAGCCCCCAAGTGTTAAGGATAATGCTTGCATTGTACTTGAGACTTGTGAAAGATTTGTTGATAATAGAGAAAATAGGCATTAGCCCCAAGTACAAAGTGCATAACTTGCTATACGCTTGGTACTTAAAAATACATATCCTGTTGTTGACATATCCTCGCCTTTGCAGGGCGAGCTGAGTAAGAGGGATGCTCAAACCGCTGATCTTCAAGAGAACGTAAAATCCCAACAAGCAGAGGCTTCCAAAGCCAAAGAGGAGCTGACCAATGCCCTGGCCGCTATGGAGAAGTTGAAAGAGACCTTCAACAAGGAGCGTGCTGACTGGGAAACTGAAAAGGCCGGTTTAACCAAGAAAGCCGAGGACGCAGAAGCAGCCCTGAAGCCAGTGGTAGACGAACTGACCGGTTTAAAGCGGCAGATTGATGCCATGACATCCGATGTGTTTGGTAAGTACCTCCTTATGCCGTTTGTCTAATTCCTAAGATCTTATTATTGACCGGCTTACCGATACTAAACCATGACATGCATCCGTATTGCTCATCTGGGCTCTGACATGCGGATGAAGCTTAAAGCGGCGTACACCTTAATAGAACAACTATATTCTGGATCCCAGCATGCTATTTGCACTGCAACATACAACAAACCGGCGCCATCATTGATAAAAGAAACCCTTGAGAAACTGGCCATGCTACCAGCCCGGATTATAGAACCGAAGAAGGCAGCCGCAAGAGCAGGAGCGCTGACCGCACTAATCCGGGCCAAGGCATGGATTCCGGATCTTGAAGCGGCAGACATCATTAAAGGATATCCAGGTGTGAAGGAGGATAGTTCAGACTTCAATAATGATGATCTCCGAAGGCTGACAAAGGAGACGCGGCCAATAGCCAGCAAACTGGCGGAGGACACAGACTTATCTCATTTCCAGCCGGTTTACGATGTTGAAGGAAAGAGACAGCCTGCTGTGATCCATGATGTTGAAGAACTTGTGCCTCCAATCCGTAAGCATACTTACGCTCCTGACATTGATCCCTCCAGCCTTATCCATGAAGAGGCCGTGTTTCAAGCTTTAACCGGAATCGATTGGTCAACGGTTGATTTCCAGCGTCTGGGGAGGGATGAAGAAGATGTGACTGCACAAGATGACCCTCAACCGTCAAGCCATCCCGATGAAGCATCTTAGACCGATGACCAGTTTACAAGCTACAGTCTGCTACTGCTTGAAAACAATTATTCAATTTGGGCCATTTTGAAGCTCCTTGTAATAAGATAGCAGAAACACCTTTATCTGTCATGCCATCGAGCATGCTTATGTTGCTTGATATTTGGAAAACTTGTTTCACTTTTGGGATCTATTTATGCATAGTCCATGATGATTTGTGTTCCTACATACAAGAACTTGAAAGCGTCCTAGTGGTTTACCACTAGACGGGTCATGATACCCAAAAAAATACATAACTTGGATGAATAACCAAGATTTGTATTAACCAGATAAACTAAATGATATCTGTGACATACCTCGTTGGCTGACCAACTGCTTGTATGGTAGAGGTGAAAATACCAATCCGGAGTGTTGATAACTCCTGGCCCTCTTGCCGGTTCATATAGAAATCATATTGGGCTAAAAAAGCCGTTGATTTGTCTGTATAATGCTGGTGACATCTAGTCAAAACCAGACCGGAGCAGTGCGCTACCGGTTTAGAATCTGATCATGTACTGACAACTAAGTGCTGAAAGTCATGCCGGGTTGTAATGAACACCGGTTTATCAAAAAAATATTTATAAATCCTTTATCATAAAAACAACAAAAACAAAAGAAATATGCAAGGCGTTTCATGGGCTGCTAGGCCCTAAATCGAGGCTTTTCATGGGCTGCCAGGCCGCTGAGTTAAACCATTTTGCAAAGCCTTTTAAGATGGACCTCAATCTTTAACCAATCACCGGTTTAACTTTGACAAGTTCAGGGTCCATGGGATTGACTTGTCAAACGTTCGATGGGTCATACCAGGTTTACCTGGACGGAGTGGCTTACTTAAAGAGGCAGGATAACCCGGGGTTTTAGGTGAATACACCTGGCTTCCAAGCCTGGCTTGATAGCCTATTACAAGGGTTCAAACTCATTGTTCTTTGAGAAGCAAGGCCCCCCCACGTAATATTTGAGCTGTGCTCAGTGGTTACCTATGTTTGAGCTGTGCTTAATGCAACAGACTCTCTTTGGCTCCACATAATTTCCTTTTGGCTTAAAGCCTATCAAGAGGTGTAGCTATGGTGTGAAGACAACCAAGCCCCCTAGTGACATCCCTTTGTGGTTTTAAACCGATCAAAAGGTGTAGCTATGGTTCGGATATGACCAAGCCCCCTAGTGATTTTCCTTATATCCGTGTGGCCGTATAGGCCGTTTTAACAAAACTCCGTTTGTCAGTAGAAGCTCTTGTAGGCTCACACATGATGTAAAAAGAACAGAGACCCCGCTTTGTTCGAGGCTCCGGTTTATTATATAATATATACATTGTCATAAATATGTACATAAGAAGAGCCTGTGGCTCAAGTATAGTAAGACCGAAGATGAGCTATATTCCACGGCCGATTGGTCTCCTCCTCCGATTTACGTGAGTCTTTGTGCTGTCGAACATCAATGAGGTAGTATGACCCGTTGTGCAGATTCTTGCTGACCACAAAAGGTCCTTCCCAAGGTGGGGATAACTTGTGCATATCAGTCTGATCCTGGATGAGTCGAAGCACCAGATCGCCCTCTTGAAAAGTTCTGGTCTTAACCCGGCGGCTGTGATAACGTCGGAGATCTTGTTGATAAATCGCCGAACGTGCTACTACGAGATCACGCTCCTCATCTATCAGGTCCAGTGAGTCCTGACGTGCCTTCTCATTATCAGCTTCAACATAGGCTGCCACTCGCGGCGAGTCGTGACGGATGTCACTAGGAAGAACCGCCTCTGCTCCATAAACCATGAAAAAGGCGTGTAACCCGTAGATCTGTTAAGTGTGGTGTTGATGCTCCATAACACAGAAGGCAACTCCCCCACCCAACACCCCGGTGTCCGCTTTAAAGGAACCATAAGTCGGGGTTTAATACCTCTCAAAATTTCTTGATTTGCCCTCTCCGCTTGACCATTAGATTGGGGGCGAGCCACTGATGCTACATCAAGCCGGATGTGCTCACGTTGGCAAAATTCCTCCATCTCTCCCTTTGACAGATTAGTACCATTATCAGTTATAATACTGTGTGGAAAGCCAAACCAGAATATCACCTTTTTGATGAACTGAACCGCTGTGGCTGCATCACACTTACTGACTGGCTCTGCCTCCACCCACTTGGTGAACTTGTCAACTGCCACTAACAGGTGGGTCTTTTTGTCCTTGGATCTCTTAAAGGGTCCAACCATATCGAGCCCCCAAGTCACAAACGGCCAAGTTATTGGAATCATCCTCAACTCCTGAGCCGAAATATGAGCACGACGTGCAAATTTTTGACAACCGTCACATCTTTTGACTAAATCCTCATCATCAGCGTGAGCTGTTAACCAATAGAAACCGTGACGAAAAGCCTTAGCCACCAATGATTTTGAACTTGCATGGTGACCGCAATCTCCTTCGCGGATTTCTCGCAAAATCGCACAACCCTCTTGAGGAGATACACAACGCTGAATTGCTCCTGTGACGCTGTAACGATGTAACTCCCCATTGATTATGGTCATTGATTTGGAACGCCGGGTTATCTGACGGGCCGAGGTTTCATCCTCTGGTAACTCGCCCCGGGTCATGTAAGCTAGGTACGGGATTGTCCAATCCGGTCTAACATGCAAAGCTGCCACCAATTGGGCCTCCGGGTCAGGAATAGCCAACTCCTCCTCTGTTGGTATCTTGACCGACGGATTATGTAGTACGTCGAGGAAGACATTTGGTGGGACCGGTTTACGATGAGAGCCAAGGCGGCTTAAAGCGTCCGCCACTTCATTCTTTCGCCGGTCGATATGGTCAACTTGATAACCCTTGAAATGACCGGCCACTATGTCCACCTCTCGTCGATATGCAGCCATGAGTGGGTCTTTAGAATCCCAAGTGCCAGATACCTGTTGAGCTCCAGATCCGAATCACCGAAGCACTTAACCCGGCTTAAGTTCATCTCCTTATCCATCCAAAGACCGTGGAGTAAGGCCTCGTACTCAGCTACATTGTTAGTACAAGGGAACATTAAGCGGAGGACAAAACAAAACTTGTCACCTCGTGGGGAAGTTAATATGACTCCAGCCCCGAGCCCTCCAACTGTCTGGATCCATCAAAGTGAATAGTCCAATACGTGTTATCTGGCTTTTCCTCTAGTGCCTGCAACTCTGTACAATCATTTATGAAGTCCACGAGTGCTTGGGATTTAATCGCTGTGCGAGGTGTGTATCTGAGCCCGTGAGGTCCAAGCTTAATAGCCCACTTGGCAATCTGGCCAGTTGCTTCTCTGTTTTGAATGATATCTCCCAGAGGGGCTGAACTGACCACTGTGATGGGATGACCCTGAAAAGAATGCTTGAGCTTTCGGCTTGCCATAAACACCCCATACACCAGCTTCTGCCAATGTGGATATCTCTGTTTTGATTTGATAAGTACCTCACTGATATAATAAACCGGCCGTTGAACCAGATATTCCTTTCCAGCCTCCTTGCGCTCCACAACAATAGCCACACTAACAGCCCTGGCATTAGCATCCACATACAATAGTTAAGGTTCTTTATCGATCAGAGCTGCAAGCATAGGTGGTTCAGCTAACTGCCTCTTCAGATCCTCAAATGCTTTATCAGCCGCATCGCTCCAGACAAAGTCATCTGTTTTGTTTAACATCTGGTATAAAGTGATAGCTTTCTCCTCGAGGCGACTGATAAACCGGCTCAAAGCCGCAATCCGGCCGGCTAAACATTGAACGTCATTGATACATGCCGGTTTAGCTAAAGATGTGATTGCTGAATTTTTTTCCGGATTAGCCTCAATGCCCCTGTTTGACACCAGAAAGCCCAAGAGTTTGCCTGCCGGGACACCAAAGACACATTTGTCCGGATTGAGCATCATCTTGTAAACCCGGAGGTTGTCAAAGGTTTATCTCAGGTCATCTATCAATGTTTCCTCTTTCCTGGAATTTATCACAATATCATCCACATATGCATGAATATTGCGCCCAATCTGCTTATGAAGACAATTCTGAACACAGCGTTGATAAGTCGCCTGGGCACTCTTGATATGTTTAGTAAACGCTTTATTTTGACTATAAGCGTGAGGAGAATTTAGCACGGATTGCAACAAGGAAATGCAATCAATCAAAGAGCAATTTTCATAGTTAAATTCCTTGAAATCCATAATAGTGGGTTTAGCACCATCTAGGGTTTTAATTTCTTCAATCCCACTTTTATCAATTTTGGCATCAAGATCAATAAATTCCGAATTCTTAGAACGCCTTCTAGGTAAAGGTGGATCATATTCAGTCCCATCATTATCAAGATTCATATTGAAAAAAAAAGATTTAATGGGGGACACATCAATAACTTTTAGATCTTCATCATTATTTTCATAGCAACTAGAAGAACACGCTCTTATAAAGGCATCTTTCTTAGCACGCATCCTAGCGGTTCTTTCTTTGCACTCATCAATGGAAATTCTCATGGCTTTGAGAGACTCATTGATATCATGCTTAGGTGGAATAGATCTAAGTTTCAAAGAATCAACATCAAGAGAAATTCTATCAACGTTCCTAGCCAAATCATCAATCTTAAGCAATTTTTCTTCAATCATAGCATTAAAATTATTTTGCGAAGTAATAAATTCTTTAATATTAGATTAAAAATCAGAGGGAATCTTATTATAACTTCCATAAGAATTGTTGTAGGAATTACCATAATTATTAGAGGGATTACTAGGATAAGGCCTAGGATTGAAATTTCCTCTATACGCGTTGTTACCAAAATTGTTCCTACCAACAAAATTCACATCCATAGATTCATTATTATTATCAATCAAAGTAGACAAGGGCATATCATTAGGATTAGAAGAAACACTCTTATTAGCAAATAATTTCATAAGTTCATCCATCTTTCCACTCAAAACATTAATTTCTTCTATCACATGCACCTTTTTATTAGTAGATCTTTCAGTATGCCATTGAGAATAATTAACCATAATATTATCTAGGAGTTTAGTAGCTTCTCCTAAAGTGTTTTCCATAAAAGTGCCTCCCGCGGCCGAATCTAAAAGATTTCTAGAAGCAAAATTCAATCTGGCATAAATTTTTTGAACAATCATCCACAAATTTAAACCATGAGTAGGGCAATTACGTATCATTAATTTCATTCTCTCCCAAGCTTGTGCAACATGTTCATGATCATGTTGCTTAAAGTTCATAATATCGTTTCTAAGAGAGATGATCTTAGCGGGAGGAAAATACTTAGAGATAAAAGCATCTTGGCACTTATTCCATGAATCAATACTATTTTTAGGCAAAGACGAAAACCAAGCTTTAGCACGATCTCTAAGCGAAAAAGGAAATAGCTTCAATTTAACAATATCATTATCCACATCTTTCTTCTTTTGCATGTCACACAAATCAACGAAGCTATTTAGATGGGTAGCGCATCTTCACTAGGAAGGCTGGAAAATGGATCTTTCATGACAAGATTCAGCAAAGCAGTATTAATTTCACAAGATTCAGCATCAGTAAGAGGAGCAATCGGAGCGCTAATAAAATCATTGTTGTTGGTATTGGTGAAGTCACACAATTTAGTATTATCTTGAGCCATCGTGACAAGCAAGCAAACTAACACACAAGCAAACAAAAAGCAAGAGGGCAAAAAGAGGCAAATAGAGAAAGAGAGGGAGGATAGAGAGAGAGAGGGCGAATAAAACAGCAAGGGTGAAATGGGGGAGAAGAAAACGAGAGGCAAATGGCAAATAATGTAATGCGGGAGATAAGGGTATGTGATGGGTACTTGGTATGTTGACTTTTGCGAAGACCTCCCCGGCAACGGCGCCAGAAATCCTTCTTGCTACCTCTTGAGCACTCCGTTGGTTTTCCCCGAAGAGGAAGGGATGGTGCAGCAAAGTAGCATAAGTATTTCCCTCAGTTTTTGAGAACCAAGGTATCAATCCAGTAGGAGGCTACGCGCGAGTCCCTCGTACCTGCACAAAACAAATAAATCCTCGCAACCAACGCAAATAGGGGTTATCAATCCCTATAGGGCCACTTACGAGAGTGAGATATGATAGATATGATAAAGATAATATTTTTGGTATTTTTGTGATAAAGATGCAAAGTAAAATAAAGGCAAAGTAAATAGCAAAGGAAATAACTAAGTAGTAGGAGATCAATATGATAAAGATAGACCCGAGGGCCATATGTTTCACTAGTGGCTTCTCTCAAGAGCATAAGTATTCTACGGTGGGTGAACAAATTACTGTTGAGCAATTGACAGAATTGAGCATAGTTATGAGAATATCTAGGTATGATCATGTATATAGGCATCACGTCCGAGACAAGTAGACCGACTCCTGCCTGCATCTACTACTATTACTCCACTCATCGACCGCTATCCAGCATGCATCTAGATTATTAACTTCATGAAAACAGAGTAACGCCTTAAGCAAGATGACATGATGTAGAGGTATAAATTCATGCAATATGATAAAAAACCAATCTTGTTATCCTCGATGGCAACAATACAATATGTGCCTTGCTGCCCCTACTGTCACTGGGAAAGGAGACCGCAAGATTGAACCCAAAGCTAAGCACTTCTCCCATTGCAAGAAGGATCAATCTAGTAGTCCAAATCAAACTTATAATTCGAGGAGACTTGCAAAGATAACCAATCATACATAAAAGAATTTAGAGAATATTCAAATATTATTCATAGATAGACTTGATCATAAACCCACAATTCATCGGTCTCAACAAACACACCGCAAAAAGAAGATTACATCGAATAGATCTCCACAAGAGAGGGGGAGAACATTGTATTGAGATCCAAAAAGAGAGAAGAAGCCATCTAGCTACTAACTATGGACCCGTAGGTCTGAGGTAAACTACTCACACTTCATCGGAGGGGCTATGGTGTTGATGTAGAAGCCCTTCGTGATCGATGCCCCCTCTGGCGGAGCTCCGGAACAGGCCCCAAGATGGGATCTCGTGGATACAGAAAGTTACGGCGGTGGAATTAGGGTTTTGGCTCCGTATTTGATCGTTTGGGGGTACGTGGATATATATAGGAGGAAGGAGTACGTCGGTGGAGCAACAGGGGGCCCACGAGGGTGGAGGGCGCGCCTGGGGTAGGCAGGCGCGCCCCCTACCTCGTGGCCTCCTCTCTTGTGCCTTGACGTAGGGTCCAAGTCTCCCAGGTCTTATTCGTTGAGAAAATCACGTTCCCAAAGGTTTCATTCCGTTTGGACTCCATTTGATATTCCTTTTCTTCAAAACCCTAAAACAGGCAAAAAACAGCAATTCTGTGCTGGGCCTCCGGTTAATAGGTTAGTCCCAAAAATAATATAAAAGTGGATAATAAAGCCCAATAATGTCCAAAACAGTAGATAATATAGCATGGAGCAATCAAATATAATAGATACGTTGGAGACGTATCAACGGCGGCGGAGACCAGCGACTGGAGGCGGCTAGCGACGAGGAGGATGATCCGGAGACCCAGGGAGGCAGAGTAGGCAGAGCGCGAGCGAAGAGGTTCGGAAAGTTTTCCTAATTTTGGACCGTGTGTATACATAGCCTGACCCTGTCGGTGTGACCGAGTGGAACAACTCGGTGGCACCGAGATGCATAGCTGCAAGCAGTTACTGCACCTCGGTGTGACAGGCATAGCAGCAGACCTCTAACCTCTGGACACTCTAGCAAAAGCATCAGTGGTTGTCTTGCCCTTCTTCTCCTGCACTTCCTCCTGAAGTTGCTCAACAACAGACTGTATCTCAGTGATCTTCACATCTAAGTCATAGAACTTCTGCTCCATGATCCTCTCTGAGGGAGTCCTGGATTAGGGGGTGTCCGGATGGCCGGACTATACTTTCAGCCGGACTCCTGGACTATGAAGATACAAGATTGAAGACTTCGTCCCGTGTCCGGAAGGGACTTTCCTTGGCGTGGAAGGCAAGCTTGGCGATACGATATGCAGATCTCCTACCATTGTAACCGACTTTGTGTAACCCTAACCCTCTCCGGTGTCTATATAAACCGGAGGGTTTTAGTCCGTAGGACAACATACACAATTACAATCATACCATAGGCTAGCTTCTAGGGTTTAGCCTCTCCGATCTCGTGGTAGATCTACTCTTGTACTACCCATATCATCAATATTAATCAAGCAGGACGTAGGGTTTTACCTCCATCGAGAGGGCCCGAACCTGGGTAAAACTTCGTGTCCCTTGCCTCCTGTTACCATCCGGCCTAGACGCACAGTTCGGGACCTCCTACCCGAGATCTGCCGGTTTTGACACCGACATTGGTGCTTTCATTGAGAGTTCCTCTGTGTCGTCGCCATCAGGAAGGATGCCTTGCCCCGTCTTTAAAGACGGCACCATTGCTAAGGGAGCTTTGGCTGTCGGCCAAACCCTCTGGCTAGGTGGTTTTCTTATGACCGCCTATTCGTCTTCTGCGCCGACGATGACCTCTCGAGCCATCGAAAACAATCTTCATGTCAGCTCAGAACTCGCCGAGCAGTTAGATCCAATGGAGCTCTCCTCCATAAACGAGCTCTTGGATCGCTTCGCCGCCCTGGGAGTCGCTACGGATTACGACCAGATTGGGCCTAAACCCGATCTGAGAGAGATTAACTCTCCCCAAGTCACCCATCACGTTGCCGTGGTAGAGGGATAGTGCAGCGACCTTCATCTATCTTAAGGACTCGCTACGTCCGGATTCCCGATCCCTCCAAGCCGGATACCCGCGGAGGGGAGGATATCACCCAAGACCTGAACTTAGAGTCAGGCGACAGGCTGGATTCATTGGACAACATCCAGGAGTCCAAATTTTTGAGTTCGGAAATTCCTCGGCCTCTGAGCCTCAGATGGGGTGAGGCTTCGGATTTGATTCCACCCACCCACCCCAACATAAGCGATCTATCCAAAATCAGGCAAGAGCCCGATGAAACAGTACATCATTACTGGGCCAGATTCCTCCTGGTTAAGAACAGGCTAAGGGACTGCCGCGAGGAAGACGCAATCTCAATCTTCTGCAATAATTGCACGGACAAGGGAATACTCAACGCCATAAGTCGCCGTGATATTACACACTTCGCTGACTTGGCGTCCATTGTATGAAAGTACTGTGCGATGGAAAGCGCCTGGAAAACCGAAATCAAATTTTGGGACAATCCGGCCCTGAATACAAACCCAGTCTGAAATAAAAGGGTGCATCATCACCAGACACCCGGGTCAAGCACTAAAAAGCAAAAACCCTCTACAGGGCATGGTACCGTACTGGAAGGATGGCTCAATGTACCCTGTAAAATCCACAGTACAGAGGACGCCACACCAACTCACAGCCTCAGAGCATGTTGGATACTCCGGCAGGTGGCCAAAATTGGCGAAAATCTCCTAATTCTGGAGGCCAAAGAAAGCCACCCCAGAGACACCAATACGGTATTAACAGTCTTCGAGACTTTCGCATCAAATAATATGCAAAAAAGGACACTCCGCAGCCTTGCCGAAGTCTGCCAAGTAGCAACAATAAACCCATGGAGTGACACAACTATTACCTTTAACGCCAGTGATGAACCTAAATTCTGAACAGCCCGAGCACCAGCCGCATTGGTCCTCAGTCCAATAGTGGACGGCGTTCGTCTTACCAAGGTACTCATGGACGGCGGCAGCGGATTGAACCTCATTTATGAGGAAACACTTCAAAAAATGGAAATAGACTGGAATCGCATTGAGCGAAGCAGCACAACCTTTAGAGGAATAATCCCTAGTCGGGAAGCGTGCTGTACAGGAAAAATCACACTAGATGTGGTGTACGGCGCAGAGGCAGTCTTGCCTTGCGACATAATTCATGACTCACCTCGAGTGCGCATGTACGAAGAAAGAGAAGCCGAGCTCGATCGGCAGGACAGCTTGGACGCATTGGAGGAGGAGCGTGGCGTGGCAAAGGCCCGTTCCGCATTCTATCAACAGCAGGCTCGAAGATACCAAAGCAGAGAAGTACGGGCCAAAAATTACAACGTTGGCAAATTAGTTCTACAACTACCGGACAAGAAAAAGGACAAACTCAAGCCCAAGTGGGAAGGTCCCTTCATAATTGACCAAGTCCTGACTGGTGGAGTGTACCACGTGCGGGATGCATCGGATAACCGACTCGAGCCGAACCCATGGAACGCAGCCCGTCTCCGAAGATTCTACGCCTAGCGCCGGACTCTGTGTTCGTCTCCTTCCTCTGTCCATTTTTATATATTTTCTGTCTTACATTTCACTTCTTCTTCTTCTCTCTTTTATATCCTTTAAAGGCTCATAAAGTGACGCGCTATCCGCGCTCATTAAACCTGGGGGCTTCTTTAAACAGAAGCTTATTCATACGGGCTTCATGCCCAACACATGTGTCACACTTCCGCATGTACCTTTTATTCACCATTATATGCATCGATATTACTTAAGTTTTGGCCAAGCTGGGTTGCCTGGCTCCTGTGCTTACCCCTACGTTCCCGATTGTTCGGCTAGGTGGTAAAGGGAGCACCTCTGCGATTGTTACTGCCGGGTCAGCCGGACGTGTACCTCAGACTGGGTGAAGCCAAAAGCTAACGTTCTTAAGGGAATACTCGGTCGGTGAACTAAAGATGATCTTTTTTTATTTTTATCTATACGCCCCCAGATGTTTTTCCTGCGTTTCTTTTCGCAGCATGGACATGCACCTTAGGGCATGCCTCCCAGGGAAAGGAACCCCTAACGGAACTATTCTCCCTGGAAGATGTTTCTTACTAACCATGTAATATAACATAACTAGTTGGGCACTTGTCTGTTCACGCACTAATGACCCCTACGCCTGGTCTCCATGCATTCCCCGGTTCTTATATAACCGCATGGGAATTCGGACACACTCCGGACCGTCAGGTCCCGAGGCTGAAGCGAAAAGGTCGGCCATGACAAATGATCTACAATCCGGCTAGAAGGCATTATAAATGTCAATTAAATTACATAGTCATTTTGACTGATTGTATTCCTCTTCAATACCATCTAACAGGCTGTCTAATTTACAGTCCTGCTGGGAATACTTTGCGGCCAACTCTACTTGGCCGTACACTAAGCTTACAGGGATCTCCTTCCCATCGGGCCCTACAGGACCGACCTCGGCCATGTGGTTGGGGTCAGCCTTTACGTACCGCGTCTTCACCATGGCCCAGGCCTCCCTAGCGCCTTGACGGCAGGCCGATATCTTCCACAATCAGAAGCGCCGCCGTGCTCCCTTTAGCTTCTCCGCAAGCTCTCCAAGACCTTCAGGCATGGAGACGGATGGCCACAGGGCCTGGGTGACGCCTTGCATCGCCTGCCGAACTCGATCGAGCAGTCACGAGAGCTCGGGAATAAGGTCACCCGTAGAACCGGGCATCTCCTCTGCAGGACGACCTGTTAGCACACCTACAGACATTGCTCTGTTAGTCGACTTCCCCACCGAACTTTCTTTCAAAGGTTCGTTCAAGCACTTACTAAATATGCCACGCCGAAGCCGCTGATTCTCCTTCACGGAGTCTGACAGCTGGGCACGAACATCTTTCAACTTGATGCCAGCTTGGTGTTGGCATCTTGGAGATCGTTCTTCTCCCAGCTCACCTTTGTCAGCACCTTCTCACCAGCCTTTAGCTGGCGTAGGAGGTGTTGCCTTTCCGGATTCAATCCGGCGCCATCTGCAATTTCATTTGTCAGATTCGCACCGATGCCGTGCTTCGCAAAATACTTATCTTTCGAAGTGTATATTACCAGAGGGGGTCTCCTTAGGCTCCCCTGCCGCGGCTAGTCCGGCCTCAAGTTGGGCTTTGCACTCTTCTAGCTCCTTGGACAGTAGGGAATTCTTTTCTGTAAGAACCTGCATAACAAATGATCCTTCAATTAGTTATTCTAACTGTTTCAAGTCTCGGGGGCTACTGGTATATATATATAATTACCAAAATTTTCTTACCCGTATGTCCTTTACATATTGCTCCGTGGCTCTGGCTAGACCATTTTGAGCAGCACGGAGGTACGCATCTCCCGAGTTGAAGGCATCTAACGCCCCTTGGGAGAAACAAGCGTCGTGAAGAATTATCCGGCGACGCCTGTGGTTCATGGCACTCTCCACCTCAGAGTTGGTGGCAGACAACCCGTCCACATCCACCGTCGGAGGAGCGTCTGGCGCGCGCCTTGCCCCTGCCTCCGCCTCCGGACCAGGCTTTGGAGTCTGGCTGGTGGAGGCGCGATTGGCAGCCTCTCCGAATATAGTCCGGCGAGGTCTCTTTGTCCTGAAGAGAGCATGAGTGTCAATGTGCCTCGAAGGTATAACACCTGGGATAAGGGGGCGCGCCATACCTTTGCGCTGACGCCTCGGTCCGGACCGCACTTCTTTTTTGCCCACGGGGCCCTACGGCCCCTCGTTGGCTTGTCGCCGCAGGTTCAGCCTTCTGCCTTAAAAACCTCCCCTGCAAAGTTCGGTTGTAATCAGGAAACTGAAAACACGAGAGGGCGGACACCTATTCAGGGTACTGGGACTTCGATCTCAGTTACCTGGGAGGCCGGAATTAGCCCTGGGTAATCGACCATAATGGCCACCAAGGCGTTGTCCTTGCTCAACTGATGGAACACTCCATCAATCAGCTCCACAGATATGTCCGGATCCTCTTGAGAGGCCGGGTCGAGGGACCGTCCTGGGTCCTCGGGTTGTGGAGGCGGGCTGCTTATTTCCTTAATAGCCCGGCGCAGTTCCTGCGTTGAAGTCGTCAGATTGAATATTTAACAATGGGAATACAAAACGGATGGGCAAGTAAATACGACCGCTTACCCAGCTTGGGGGATTGTGCATAGAGAATCCACCCTGTGGGTTGACGCGGAGAAATTCCTCCTCTTCTCCCTTATACAAAGTGGACAAGGTCTTTAGTAGCGGGAGCCGAATCCGGCCCCTTACGGCCGTAGCGGGTGGCGTCGTCCTCCCCGTTGAAGTCCCACATGGGGTGGCTTCTATACTGTCGGATTTCGGGTTCTGGCAGACCCTTGAGGTTCGAACACTGGGGTGCGCGCCGAGATTTTGCCTCCTACCTACCTGCACCCCTCCGCCTCGCTAAGATCTAAGCTATGGGAAGAACGACACAAGAGACACAAGGTTTATACTTGTTCGGGCCACCATTGTGGTGTAATACCCTACACCAGTGTGTGGTGTGGTGGATTGCCTCTTGGGCTGATGATGATGGACAATACAAGGAAGAACAGCCTCGCGAGGGTCTGTTCTTGGTTGGGGGGGGGGACGAACTGCTAGGGGGAGTTCAGTCACCCTTCTCTCTCTCTCGGATTTCGACCCCCTTCCTATTATGGTGGCTAGTCCTATTTATAGAGGACCTGGTCCTCTTCCCAAATATCGAGCGGGAAGGGAGCCAATAACGGCGGGCTAATTTGAAGGGGGACATCTAGTACTAGCTATCCTGACAAAAGTAGTCTTCGCCTGCACAAAGCTCTGGTGGTGACGTCGTCTTGGGCTCCACAATGACCTCCGCCCTGCAGTCCTCCTGGTCTTGGTCTTGTTGCACCGAAATGGCAACCTTCGCCTGAAGCCTCGGTACTCCGCGGCTGCGCTTGCTCCCTTTCCACCAAAGAGGAAAGGAGGACACTGCGCGGGCTGGCGCCCGCCTGGCGTCTTTGGTCGTCATGGCTTGCGTCACGGGCACCTCATGAGGTACCCCGCCTTGATCTCTCCGCCTCCTCGCGAGCCAGCCTGATGAGGCCATGCCTGAGGAAGCTCCGTGTCGTCCGCCCCGCGAGGCTTGGCCCCTCGCGAGGGTCTTGGGTCTGTGTTGATGAAGATGGGCCGTGCTGGGCCCCCCTTTGAGCCACGCCGCAGGCCGCGGGCAGGCAAGTCTGGGGACCCCGGTTCCCAGAACACCGATAGTAGCCCCCGGGCCCAAGGCGCGCCCGGACTTGGCCGTGCAGGGAGGCGGAAGGGCAAGAGCGAAGCGCCGTGGGCCCTAACAGCCTGCGGCCTTGGGCGCCGCATGGCGGTTGATTGGACGTGGGCGTCTCCACTTCCCCATGGCGCCTCGGCAACTGCACGGATTGGACAAGTCCCTGCATGCAAAGCGGGTCATGATTACCTGCGATAGTGGGGGCCGACGGTTGGCCCTTGCCGGCTACGTGCCCGCGCGTGGGTAGTTCCCGGCCCCAGCCGTGGGGGCGACCGACCCAGGCCCTGTGTTCGCGTCGCGGTGCCCGTGGGGCACGAACTGGAGGGGTGCTCCTGTAATGGACCCAGGTCGTGAAACCTTTGAACAACTAGGACAGGAACACTCGCGAGGGCGCTCGGCTGCCCCCCCTCGCGAGGCCTTGCATAAGAGAAATCGAGGCAGGAGAGTGAAAAGTCGAAGAACCACAAGCCAAAGACGGCAATAGCTTCAATAAAACTTCGAATGAGCATGAACAAGCCAACTGCGGAAAGCAAATGAAAAAGCCACGTCCGACACCTAATCTAGTCTTCGACGTCTTCTCACCAGCGCGGAGCTAAGTGCTGCCACTTGGCGTGGGAGGGAGCCCCAGGGCCTGAGGCCGGCGCTCCTGAGACTCCGGGGCGTGTACAACCCTAACTCATTATTACGTGAGAGTGTCACGGGCGGCGAGCTTCACAGGCGTTGGCCTTCTTCACAAGCTCCGGGCCTTTTCCAAAATGCGACAGCTTCACAGGCATTCGCCTTCTTCACAGGCTCCGGGCCTTTTCCAAAACGCGACAGCTTCACAGGCATTTGCCTTCTTCACAGGCTCTGGGCCTTTTTAGGGGTAGAACCTCCGGAGGTGCTGGATGTTCCATGCGTTCTGGACCGGCACCCCCTCCCGAGTCTCCAAGCGCGCGGAGCCGGGCCTGGAAACATGAACAACCTTGAACGGTCCCTCCCACATGGGAGAGAGCTTGTGCAATCCCTCCCTGGAGAGAACCCGCCTGAGCATGAGGTCTCCTACCTCGAGAGTTCTGGGGCAGATGTCGCGACAGTGATATCGTCGCAGTGCTTGTTGGTACCTCGCCGCTTGCAGCGCGACTTCTCGGCGACGTTCCTCCCCCAGCACAAGGTCCATCCCCCGCATGTCGTCCTGCTGCGCCTCGTCGAACGCTAGGACCTGCGTGGAGCGACGTCTGACCTCGTGAGGGAGGACTGATTCGGCTCCATAGACCAGGAAGAACGGGGTCTCTCCAGTCGGCTTGGTCGCGGTTGTGCGGATGGACCACAACACGGAATGAAGCTCGTCGTACCAACCTCTGCCGTAGGCCTCCAGCTTCTTCTTGAACGTCCTGGTCTTGAGGCCCCTCAGGACCTCTGCGTTGGCTCGCTCGGCCTGGCCGTTGCTTCGGGGGTGCGCCACCGAAGCATAGCATATCTGCATTCCAAGGTTAGCACAGTATGTTTTGAAAAGGTTACTGGTGAACTGCGAACCGTTGTCCATGATGATGCGGTTCGGCACCCTGAACCGGCTCACGATGCCCCTGATGAACTTGACCGCAGAACCCGCGGGGATGGTGCAGACGGCCTCTACTTCAGCCCACTTGGTGAACTTGTCCACGGCGACGTAGAGGTAGCGGTAGCCCCCCGGCGCCCGAGGAAACGGTCCCAGGATGTCCAGCCCCCAGACTGCGAATGGCCACGAAAGGGGTATAGTCTGCAGGCCTCCTGCCGGCTGATGGATCTACTTGGCGTGGAACTGGCAGGCCTCACAAGCTTTCACTAGTTCGATGACGTCATTGAGTGCGGTGGGCCAATAAAACCCACTGCGGAACGCCTTGCCGACGAGGGTCCGTGATGATGAATGATGTCCAGAGTCTCCGCCGTGTATATCTTCCAGCAGTTCCTTTCCTTGCTCCCTGGAGATGCAGCGCAGGGATACACCGTTTGGTCGCTTCCGGTAGAGCTCTCCATCCTTGATGCAGTATGCCATGGCCTGCCATGCCACACGCTCCGCTTCCTCCTCCTTCTCCGGCAGGGTCCCTTGTGTTAAGTAACTATGGAGCTCCGTGATCCAGCACCCTTCCTGAGGTTCCATCGTCAGGAGCAGGCGTGCTCCTAAGGCCGGGCCACAGGCCGAGGCTCCTGAGGCAGGTGGCTGGGGGAGCTCCTCCCGAGGCCGAGCCGTGTTTGACAATGACGGCAGGGCTGAGGGCTTGAAGAGCCGCTCCTCGAAAACGCCAGGGGGTGTTGGTGTAGCGTGATGGGCGGGAAGAGGCTGCGGGGCTCTTCCCAAGAGGCCACGGAGGCTGCCGGCAGGTGGAGCAGCCACGTGCGCGGAGCGCCGGTGTGGGCCATGGGGAGCCAGTGGGCCATGAGGAGGTTGGCCTCCTCGTACGCCAGCAAGAAGGCCAGCAGATCAGTCGCGCCGCCGTAGCGCGGCGGCGTCATTGGCTTGAACTGGTCCGGCCACCGTACCCGTTGCTGGGCTGTGGCCAGGGCTCGGAGCCCCCTGGCCCCCGTGCTGGCGCCGGCGGCCGGAGCGGGCGACGCGCTACTCATCGCGAGGTAGGTCGTGGCGGTGGCGGAAGGGAAAACTCCGGTGCACCCCTACCTGGCGCGCCAAATGTCGGATTTCAGGTTCCGGCAGACCCTTGAGGTTCGAACACTGGGGTGCGCGCGGAGATTTCGCCTCCTACCTACCTGCACCCCTCCGCCTCGCTAAGATCTAAGCTATGGGAAGAACGACACAAGAGACACAGGGTTTATACTGGTTCGGGCCACCATTATGGTGTAATACCCTACTCCAGTGTGTGGTGTGGTGGATTGCCTCTTGGGCTGATGATGATGGACAATACAAGGAAGAACAGCCTCGCGAGGGTCTGTTCTTGGCTGGGGGGAGGGGGACGAACTGCTAGGGGGAGTTCAATCACCCTTCTCTCTCTCTCGGATTTCGATCCCCCTTCCTATTATGGTGGCTAGTCCTATTTATAGAGGACCTGGTCCTCTTCCCAAATATCGAGCGGGAAGGAAGCCAATAATGGCGGGCTAATTTGAAGGGGGACAACTAGTACTAGCTATCCTGACAAAAGTAGTCTTCGCCTGCACAAAGCTCTGGTGGTGACGCCGTCTTGGGCTCCATGATGACCTTCGTCCTATAGTCCTCCTGGTCTTGGTCTTGTTGCACCGAAATGGCAACCTTTGCCTGATGCCTCGGTACTCCGCGGCTGTGCTTGCTTCCTTTGCACCAAAGAGGAAAGGAGGACACTGCGCGGGCTGGCGCCCGCCTGGCGCCTTTGGTCGTCATGGCTTGCGTCACGGGCACCTCGTGAGGTACCCCGCCTTGATCTCTCCGCCTCCTCGCGAGCCAGCCTGATGAGGCCGTGCTTGAGGAAGCTCCGTGTCGTCCGCCCCGCAAGGCTTGGCCCCTCGCGAGGGTCTTGGGTCTGTGTTGATGAAGATGGGCCGTGCTGGGCCCCCTTTGAGCCATGCCGCAGGCCGCAGGCAGGCAAGTCTGGGGACCCCCGTTCCCAAAACACCGACAACAGCTTTTGCTGGCGAGACATCATGGCTGGCCTCTTTATTATTTTAATCACTTTTCAATCTCCCATTTCACGTTTCGAGACGCAGTCTCCGGTGACACGTCTTGTCAAAATAGGGATCGTGCCCCCTTATCATGGGATGTTCATCCATACGGGCTTGGGTAATCCAACCATGCTGTCTGCACGACCCCTTGGAAATAGGCGAGTTTTAAGGCTTGTGTGGGGACGCTCTATATTCACTGCCTTTATAAGGAGATAATAACCCTCCTTTTCACCCCACGCCTTCTTCTTCCTCAGCCCATCCACCCTAAAGCTCCAGAGCCCAAGCTTTGATTCCTTCTGTCCACAGAGAACATTTGAGTCATGTCTGGATCCGGAGCGTAGGGCAAGTGGATTGCCTCCTCCGTCACGGAAGAGGACATCAAGGGGCTCCGGGAAGCGGGGTACTTGGTCAAGGAAATCTCCCACCGGCTTCCGGCCAAGAAGCAGATCGTCCCTACTTCGAAGCCCCATGAGAGGGTAGTATTTATCCCTCATTTCCTCCGCGGATTAGGGTTTCCCCTCCATCCTTTCGTCGGTGGCCTTATGTTTTACTACGGGCTAGATTTCCATGATCTAGCTCCGATTTCCTTCCTCAACATTTCGGCGTTCATCGTCGTATGTGAAGCATTCCTCCGCATCCCTCCCCACTTCGGCCTATGGCTCAAGGTATTCAATGTGAAGCCCAAAGTGGTGGATGGTCAACACGCAGAGTGCGGCGGCGCCATGGTGAGAAAACTTCCCAACGTCACTTGGCCGAAAGGCACCTTCATGGAGACCGTGAAGGGGTGGTAGTAGGGGTGGTTCTATGTCACGGAACCCCGTGACTCCACATGGGCCGCTCCTCCCGAGTTCAAGTTCGGGCCTCCACTGCGGCTGACATCCTGGCTCAATAACGGCCTGGACTGGGCATCATCCGATGAGGTGATGATGTTGCAAAAGCGCATCAAGAGTATGGTAGACAAGGATACCAGACTTGCCAGCATAATCCAGGTTATGCTCTTTCACCGAATTCTGCCTTGCCAAAACTAGACTCAGCACATGTGGGAGTTCGACCTGGTCGGCCCCCGGACCCTGCGGCGGTTCTTTGGCACGGAGCACGAAGATATGTGGAAGCTTTTGTTCAAGGCCCAAAAGACGTGGCCAGAAACGACTGAAGATCTTGGCCTCGACTGTACCCACGCATCATCTCCCGTGAGTTTTTATGATAACTTTATTATCTGCAAATCAACTCACCAAGCTTTCCATTCTTCCCACAAGGCTGGACGAAGAAGGCGGAGCGGATTCACTGTCCGGCTCCGCTACCTGAATACCCAGCCATCCCTCTGCTAACGAGGATGCTGGTTCCGGCGCCATACCAGGCGCCGGAAAAGCGGGCCAAGACGAAGGGCAAGGAGGCCAAAAGTAGCCTCTGTTATAAAGGTGCTTCGGACATAGTGTCCGAAGACACCGAGACCCACTCCTCACCTGACAAAGATGAAGGGGAGGAGGAAGAGAGTAAATCTCCCCTTAAGGGGGGAAATAAGAAAAGGGGGGATCTTGCGGATCTGGAGGCGGAGGCGTCCAAGAAAGGGAGAATCTCCCTCATGAATGACTTTGAATCAGACGCTGATGAATGGAGCCCTAGCCCAAAGCCCCTGGCTGGATCCTAAGTACCCCCAAAGGCACTTGTACTTATATATCTATCTGGCTTTCCGCTTTGTGATCTTAATGTACTTTATTACATGCTTCAGTCCGGCTCGCGTCCTCCCCCAACAATCCTCATCTTCGGGGAATTCGCTGGATCCGAACATGATGGACAGCGGGTCGCCTCCGCCGGCCTCCTCCCCTAAAGTTACGGATAACGCTGAAGTGTTGTCCCGAAGGGCCCTTCCGGGTCAGGGGTAGGTGCTGGGAGCTGCCACGGTGGCGCGAGAGGGCGATATCCCGGCTGTCGAAAACATGGGGAAATCGACCCCCATGGAGACTGACTACGGGGGCCCTGTACAATTCAGGCCCCAACCGAATATTATTCCGGAGACCTATATGTCTCCGGAATCAGGCGGGCAACCTCCTTCGAAAGAAGGGGGTGCGCAAATCCCACAGGCATCCTCTGTCAATCCAGAGGCGCCAGATACTCTGATGGAAGCACTTCAAAGTGCCATCATTGTAGAAGAACATCGTACCCTTATGGGCACGGTGATTGAAAGGGTTCGGTCCGCCAAAAGCGGATTGGATGAGGCCTATACTAGCCTTCTGAGAGGCTTTGAGGTATGTAATATAATACCTTTTGGCTATATGAGAAAAAGTGTTTGTGTATAGATAGTAGCCAGTGAGACTCTGTTCGGTATTCACAAGGAAAAGCCGAACAGTTGATGGAATGACTCAATCAGGAGATTAACACACATATCTATTTGAACCAAACAGGTTGCGATGCAGGCATCGGCTACCCAGGTCGCCGAAGCATCTAAGCTGAGGTGGAAGTTAGCAGAAAAGCAAGGTATGTGATACCGAAAATGCTTCTGAAATAAAATCAGCAATAATTTTCCATCTGAATGAGTCTTATAACTTTGCTCATAGCTGACGCATCTGAGGTCAATACCCTCAAGAGCGCGCTGGCCGAGGCCAAGAAAGAGGCGGAGGAGGAATGAGCCGCCCGCCTAAGACATGAGTAAAGGGTGGAGGAAGTCCAACAAGAGCCCAAGGATGCTATAAGAAAATGTGAGTCCTTAGAGCATAAAATTTCGGATCAAAAATCCGAACTTGCAAAGGCCCTCCAAAGTGCTCAGGAGGCCTGGACCGAAGCCCAAAATGCCTTCTCCCATGTCAAAGTGCAGTGGGCGAAGATGGACGCCGTCAAGCTCGAAATCGAGGGACCGCCCGCAGGCAAAGAGAACCGCATGCCGGAGTGGTATTTTGCTGATGTCTGATGTCTACTACACAACCTTCTTCTTGTAGACGGTGTTGGGCCTCCAAGTGTAGAGGTTTGTAGGACAGTAGCAAATTTCCCTCAAGTGGATGACCTAAGGTTTATGAATCCGTGAGAGCCGTAGGATGAAGATGGTCTCTCTCAAACAACCCTGCAACCAAATAGTTAAGAGTCTCTTGTGTCCCCAACACACCCAATACAATGGTAAATTGTATAGGTGCACTAGTTCGACGAAGAGATGGTGATACAAGTGCAATATGGATGGTAGATATAGGTTTTTGTAATCTGAAAATATAGAAACATCAAGGTAACTAATGATAAAGGTGAGCGAAAACGGTATTGCAATGCGTTGAAACAAGGCCTAGGGTTCATACTTTCACTAGTGCAAGTTCTCTCAACAATAATAACATAATTGGATCATATAACCATCCCTCAACATGCAACAAAGAGTCACTCCAAAGTCACTAATAGCGGAGAACAAACAAAGATATTATTGTAGGGTACGAAACCACCTCAAAGTTATTCTTTCTGATCGATCTATTCAAGAGTCCGTAGTAAAATAACACGAAGCTATTCTTTCCGTTCGATCTATCCTTGAGTTCGTACTAGAATAACACCTTCAGACACAAATCAACCAAAACCCTAATGTCACCTAGATACTCCAATGTCACATCAAGTATCCGTGGGTATGATTATACGATATGCATCACACAATCTCATATTCATCTAGTCAACCAACACAAAGAACTTCAAAGAGTGCCCCAAAGTTTCCACCGGAGAGTCAAAATGAAAACGTGTGCCAACCCCTATGCATAAGTTCACGAGGTCACGAAACTCGCAAGTTGATCAGCAAAACATACATCCAGTGGATCGCGTGAATATCCCATTGTCACCACAGATAAGCACATGTAAGACATACATCAAGTGTTCTCAAATCGTTAAAGACTCAATCCGATAAGATAATTTCAAAGGGAAAACTCAATCCATTACAAGAGAGTAGAGGGGGAGAAACATCATAAGATCCAACTATAATAGCAAAACACACGATACATCAAGATCGTGCCGAATCAAGAACACGAGAGAGAGAGAGAGAGAGAGAGAGAGAGAGAGAGAGAGAGAGAGAGATCAAACACATAGCTACTGGTACATACCCTAAGCCCCGAGGGTGAACTACTCCCTCCTCGTCATGGAGAGCACCAGGATGGTGAAGATTGCCACCGGTGATGGATCCCCCCTCCGGTAGGGTGCCGAAATAGGGTCCCGGTTGGTTTTTGGTGGCTACAGAGGCTTGCGGCGGCGGAACTCCCGATCTAGGTTATTTTCTGGAGGTTTCTGTATTTATAGGAATTTTTGGCGTCGGGAACAAGTCAGGGGGGTCCCCGAGTCGTCCATGAGATAGGGGGCGCGCCTAGGGGGGTAGGGCGCGCCCTCAACCCTCGTGGACGGCCCGGGACTCTTCTGGCCCAACTCTTTTACTCCGGGGGCTTCTTTTGGTCCATAAAAAATGATCAAAAATTGGCACATCAATTGGACTCCGTTTGGTATTCTTTTTCTGTAAAACTCAAAAACAAGGAAAAACAGAAACTGGCATTGGGCTCTAGGTTAATAGGTTAGTCCCAAAAATCATATAAAATAGCATATAAATGCATATAAAACATCCTAGATGGATAGTATAATAGCATGGAACAATAAAAAAATTCTAGATACATTGGAGACGTATCAAGCATCCCCAAGCTTAATTCCTGCTCGTCCTCGAGTAGGTAAATGATAAAAACTGAATTTTTGATGTGGAATGCTACCTAACATATTCATCAATGTAATCTTCTTTATTGTGGCAAGAATATTCAGATCTGAAAGATTCAAGACAAAAGTTTAATATTGACATAAAAACAATAATACTTCAAGCATACTAACCAAGCAATTATGTCTTCTCAAAATAACATAGCCAAAGAAAGCTCATCCCTGCAAAATCATATAGTTTGGCCATGCCTCATTTTCGTCACAGAAAATGCTCCCATCATGCACAACCTCGATGACAAGCCAAGCAATTGTTTCATACTTTAGTATTCTCAAACTTTTTCAACTTTCACGCAATACATGAGCGCGAGCCAGGGACATAGCACTATGGGTGGAATAGAATATGATTATGGAGGTTGTGTGGAGAAGACAAAAAGGAGAAAGTCTCACATTGACGTGGCTAATCAACGGGCTATGGAGATGCCCATCAATTGATGTCAATGCGAGGAGTAGGGATGGCCATGCAACAGATGCACTAGAGCTATAAATGTATGAAAGCTCAACAAAAGAAACTAACTGGGTGTGCATCCAACTTGCTTGCTCACGAAGACCTAGGGCATTTTGAGGAAGCCCATTGTTGGAATATACAAGCCAAGTTCTATAATGAAAATTACCACTAGTATATGAAAGTGACAACATAAGAGACTCTCCATCATGAAGATCATGGTGCTACTTTGAAGCACAAGTGTGGAAAAAGGATAGTAGCATTTCCCCTTCTCTCTTTTTCTCTCATATTTTTTTTCTTTTTTTGGGCCTTCTCTTTTTTATTTGGCCTTTCTCTCTCTTATTTATTTATTTATTTCCTCACGGGACAATGCTCTAATAATGATGATCATCACACTTCTATTTATTTACAACTCAAAAATTACAACTCGATACTAGAACAAAATATGACTCTATATGAATGCCTCCGACGGTGTACCGGGATGTGCAATGATTCAAGAGTGACATGTATAAAAATTATGAGTGGTGGCTTTGCCACAAATACGATGTCAACTACATGATCATGCAAGGCAATATGACAATGATGGAGCGTGTCAAAGAAAAAGGAACGGTGGAAAGTTGCATGGCAATATATCTCGGAATGGCTATGGAAATGCCATAATAGGTAGGTATGGTGGCTGTTTTGAGGAAGATATAAGGAGGTTTATGTGTGAAAGAGCGTATCACATCATGGGGTTTGGATGCACCGGCGAAGTTTGCACCAACTCTCGGGGTGAGAAAGGGCAATGCACGGTACCGAAGAGGCTAGCAATGATGGAAGGGTGAGAGTGCGTATAATCCATGGACTCAACATTAGTCATAAAGAACTCACATACTTATTGCAAAAATCTACAAGTCATCAAAACCAAGCACTATGCACATGCTCCTAGGGGGATAGATTGGTAGGAATAGACTACAGCTCGTCCCCGACCGCCACTCATAAGGAAGGCAATCAAAGAACACCTCATGCTTCAAATTTGTCACACAACGGTTACCATACGTGCATGCTACGGGACTTGCAAACCTTAACACAAGTATTTCTCAATTTCACAATTACTTAACTAGCATGACTCTAATATCACCATCTTCATATCTCAAAACAATCATCAAGTATCAAACTTCTCATAGTATTCAATGCACTATATATGGAAGTTTTTATTATACCCATCTTGGATGCCTATCATATTAGGACTAATTTTATAGCCAAAGCAAATTACCATGATGTTCTAATGGACCCAGGTCGCGAAACCTTTGAACGACTAGGACGGGAACACTCGCGAGGGCGCTCGGCTGCCCCCCTTGCGAGGCCTTGCATAAGAGAAATCAAGGCAGGAGAGTGAAAAGTCGAAGAACCACAAGCCAAAGACGGCAACAACTTCAATAAAACTTCGAATGAGCATGAACAAGCCAACTGCGGAAGGCAAATGAAAAAGCCGCGTCCGGCACCTAATCTAGTCTTCGACGTCTTCTCACCAGCGCGGAGCTAAGTGCTGCCACTGGGCATGGGAGGGAGCCCCAGGGCCTGAGGCTGGCGCTCCTGAGACTCCGGGGAGTGTACAGCCCCAACTCATTATTACGTGAGAGTGTCACGGGCGGCGAGCTTCACATGCGTTGGCCTTCTTCACAAGCTCCGGGCCTTTTCCAAAACGCGACAGCTTCACAGGCATTCGCCTTCTTGATAGGCTCCAGGCCTTTTCCAAAGCGCAACAGCTTCACAGGCATTTGCCTTCTTCACAGGCTCTGGGCCTTTTTAGGGGTAGAACCTCCGGAGGTGCTGGATGTTCCATGCGTTCTGGACCGGCACCCCCTCCTGAGTCTCCAAGTGCGTGGAGCCGGGCCTGGAAACATGAACAACCTTGAACGGGCCCTCCCACATGGGAGAGAGCTTGTGCAATCCCTCCCTAGAGAGAACCCGCCTGAGCATGAGGTCTCCTACCTCGAGAGTTCTGGGGCAGATGTCGCGACAGTGATATCGTCGTAGTGCTTGTTGGTACCTCGCCACTCGCAGCGCGGCTTCTCGGCGACGTTCCTCCCCCAGCACAAGGTCCATCCCCCGCATGTCGTCCTGCTGCGCCTCGTCGAACGCTAGGACCCGCGCGGAGTGACGTCTGACCTTGTGAGGGAGGACTGCTTCCACTCCGTAGACCAGGAAGAACGGGGTCTCTCCAGTCGGCTTGGTCGCGGTTGTGCGGATGGACCACAACACGGACTGAAGCTCGTCGTACCAACCTCTGCCGCAGGCCTCCAGCTTCTTCTTGAACGTCCTGGTCTTGAGGCCCCTCAGGACCTCTGCGTTGGCTCGCTCGGCCTGGCCGTTGCTTCGGGGGTGCGCCACCGAAGCGTAGCATATCTGCGTTCCAAGGTTAGCACAGTATGTTTTGAAAAGGTTACTTGTGAACTGCGAACCGTTGTCCGTGATGATGCGGTTCGGCACCCCGAACCGGCTCACGATGCCCCTGATGAACTTGACCGCGGAACCTGCGGGGATGGTGCGGACGGCCTCTACTTCAGCCCACTTGGTGAAATTGTCCATGGCGACGTAGAGGTAGCGGTAGCCCCCCGGCGCCCGAGGAAACGGGCCCAGGATGTCCAGCCCCCAGACTGCGAATGGCCACGAAAGTGGTATAGTCTGCAGGCCTCCTGCCGGCTGATGGATCTGCTTGGCGTGGAACTGGCAGGCCTCACAAGCTTTCACTAGTTCGACGGCGTCATTGAGTGCGGCGGGCCAATAAAACCCACTGCGGAACGCCTTGCCGATGAGGGTCCGTGATGATGAATGATCTCAACAGTCTCCGCCGTGTATATCTTCCAGCAGTTCCTTTCCTTGCTCCCTGGAGATGCAGCGCAGGGATACACCGTTTGGTCGCTTCCGGTAGAGCTCTCCATCCTTGATGCAGTATGCTGTGGCTTGCTGTGCCACACGCTCCGCTTCCTCCTCCTTCTCCGGCAGGGTCCCTTGTGTTAAGTAACTACGGAGCTCCGTGATCCAGCACCCTTCCTGAGGTTCCATCGTCAGGAGCAGGCGTGCTCCTGAGGCCGGGCCATAGGCCGGGGCTCCTGAGGCAGGTGGCTGGGGGAGCTCCTCCCGAGGCTGAGCCGTGTTTGACAATGACGGCAGGGCTGAGGGCTTGAAGAGCCGCTCCTCGAAAACGCCAGGCTCCTGAGGTAACCGCCAGGACGCCCGTTTGGCGATGTCGTCGGCCTCCTGATTGGTGCCTCGGGGCACATGCTGCAACTCCAACCCCCAGAACTGCTTCTCCATCCTGCAGACCTCTGCAAGGTAGGCTTCCATGTGCTCATCTTTCGGCTTGTACACCTTGTTGGAGAAATTGACAAGGAGCTGCGAATCGCCCTTGATGGTGAGGCGTTTCACCCCCAGGGCAGCTGCAGCCTTCAAGCCTACTATTAAACCTTCATACTCCGCTATGTTGTTGGAGACCTTTTCACCTTGCTGGAAACAAAGCTGCACAGCGTAGTAGAGCTTGTCCCGAGTGGGCGATATAAGCACCGCCCCAGCCCCAGCGCCATGCCTGGAGAACACCCCATCGAAGTACATGACCCAGCCTTCTGGCGCCTCGCTTCCCGGGGAGAGGGACCGATCCTCGTCGGCCTTGAGGCCTGGTGCCTCCTTCCATTCCGCCACAAAATCCGCCAATGCTGCTCCCTTGATGACTCTGGTCGTGCTGAATTCGAGCTGAAACACTTGCAGTTCTATGTTCCACTCAGCGACCCTTCCAGCTGAGTTAGGGCTCCTGAGCACTCTCTCCAGGGGGTATGACGAGACGACCTTGATGGGGTGGCCCTGAAAATAGTGCCGCAGCTTGCGCGAGGCCACTAGTAGCGCGAGGAGGAGTTTCTGAGGCATGGGGTACCGTGCCCTTGCGTCCCGCAACACCATGCTGACGAAGTACACTGGGTGCTCAACGAGATTGGGTGTGCCAGTGCTGGTGGCTCCCTTGGGAGACCATGGCGCCTCATGAGGCGATGAGGCCTCCTGAGGCTGGCCATCTGGGAGAGGGGCCTCTTTCGCCTCCGGTGCACTCCTCTGCGGCGGCTGATCCTCCTCAGCCGCGGTGGCGGTTTCTGCGGGCCTTCCTTGTTCCTGTTTTGCCTTGTCCCAGGCTGCTGCTATGGTTTTGATTCGATGCTCCTCTCTAACTGCCACCAGGGCTGCACTGGCGGAGTAGGGAGTGGCGGCGAGGTAAAGCACCAGGGGCTCTTGAGGGCGCGGAGCCACCATGGCCGGTGGGCTGGTCAGGTATCTCTTGAGATCCTGGAACGCTTTGTCGGCCTCTTCAGTCCACTCAAAGGGCCCCTTTTTCTTCATTAGCTGGAAGAAAGGCAGTGCTCGCTCCCCCAACTTGGAGATGAAGAGCCCTAGCGCGGTCACGCGCCCAATGAGCTTCTGCTTTTCTCTGAGGGTCTTTGGCGGGCTCATGTCCTCGACCGCATTGACCTTTTCCGGGTTAGCCTCGATGCCTCGGTGGGACACGAGGAAACCCAAGAGCTTGCCCGAGGGGACTCCGAACACACACTTCTCTGGGTTGAGCCGTAGGTTCACTGCGTTGAGGCTCGCGAAGGTTTCCTCCAGGTCTTCTATCAGGGTCCTGGCCTCCCGAGACTTTACCACAATGTCATTGATGTAAGCCTCAACATTCTTCCCGAGCTGCGGGCCCAAGGTGATGTGCATCAGCCGCTGAAAAGTCACCCCTGCGTTACGCAACCCGAATGGCATGCATGTGTAGCAGTACACCCCACACGGGGTTAGGATGGCTGTCTTTTCGATGTCTTCCACCGCCATCTTGATCTGGTGATACCCAGAGAAGGCATCCAAGAAGCATAGCAGGTCGCATTCCGTGGTGGAATCGACGATCTGGTCGATGCGGGGGAGCGGGAACGGATATTGCGGGCATGCCTTGTTGAAGTTGGTGAAGTCGACACACATGAGCTCCTTCCCTCCCTTCTTTGGTACAACGACAGGGTTGGCCAACCAATCCGGGTATCGGACCTCGCGAATGACCCCAGCGGCTTCTAATTTGCGGGTCTCTTGGACGATGAAGGCCTGCTTTTCTGTGGACTGCCGCCTTGCCTTCTGCTTCACAGGGCGCACATTGGGGCACACGTTGAGGTGATGCTCGATTACACTCCTAGGGATCCCCGCCAACTGGTCAGGCTCCCAAGCAAATACCTTCTTGTTCGCGCGCAGGAACCCGACCAGGGCCTCCTCCTGCTCGGGTTCGAGGTTGGCGCCTATGGTGAAAGTGGCGTTGGTGGACCCGTCCTCATCGACGGGTATCCGCTTGGTTTCTGCCTTGTCTTGGGTGAACAACTGTTTCTTCTTGGCGGGTGCAGCCCCCTTGGGCTCGGGGGTCTCCGAGTCGGCGGACTGTGCCGACGCCACCGTCTTGAAGGCGGGCTTGAGCACCCGCAGCGCGTCTCCGGTGTCCCCGTGCACGGTGAGGACACCGCTGCTTCCGGGCATCTTCATGAGGTTGTACGCCGGGTGCATCGTGGCCATGAACTGGGTCAGCGCTGGGTAGCCGAGGATGGCATTGTAGGGAAGGCCGATGGGGGAGATGTCGAAGTCGATCAGCTCCATGCGGAAGTTGTGCTAGGTGCCGAAGGTTACTGGGAGCCGGATCTGTCCCAAGGAGCTGGATGATCCGCCCCCAACGCCTGAGAAGGGCCGGCTGGGTTGCAGCCATTCCAGGGGTATGCAGAGGAGGTTGAAGGCCTCGACCGAGAGTACGCTGAGGCCCGCACCGCCATTGATGAGAGTTCTGGTGACGGCCACCTGGCAGATGGTGGGGGTGCACAACATGGGGAGCGTACCCGAGCAGGCCGAGTTGGAGGGGTGGTCCTCCGAGCTGAAGGTCACGCCGGCCTTGGGCGCCGCCCGGTCAGGGAGATCCCCCTGCCGCGTGGGAGCGGCGCTGACCCGGCGGATGAACGGCTTGACATGGTGACTTGTAGGCGGCGCCTGTGAGCCGCCTAGGAGGGATGCGACGACCGGGGGTGTTGGTGTAGCATGATGGGCGGGGAAGAGGCTGCGGGGCTCTTCCCAAGAGGCCACGGAGGCTGCCGGCAGGTGGAGCAGCCACGTGCGCGGAGCGCCGGTGAGGGCCATGGGGAGCCAGTTGGCCATGACCCTATTGTAACACCCTCGATGCGACTATAGCTCCCACGTGTCGAGGCACGACTTAGAGACATAATCGCATTGAAGGCATATGTCGCAAGTAAGGTAATCTTTACACATCCCATGTAATATAATAATAAAGGGGAGATAACATAGTTGGCTTACACTCGCCACGTCAATCAAGGTACATAAATAACATTACATCATCCAAACACTCATGGCCCGACTACGACGCCAAAATAAAAGATAACCCAACATGCGACACGGTCCCGATCACCCCCAACTGGGCACCACTACTGATCATCAGGAAAGGAAACATAATAACATTGAGAGTCCTCGTCGAACTCCCACTTGAGCTCGAGCGCGTCACCTGGAGCGGAATCATCAGGCCCTGCATCTGGTGTAATAGGTAAACTGTGAGCCACAGGGACTCAGCAATCTTGTACCCTCGCGATCAAGACTATTTAAGCTTATAGGTAAGACAAGGTAAGAATATATGTGGAGCTACAGCAAGCGACTATCATAATATGGTGGCTATCCTGTTTGCAAAAGAGAGCGAGAAGAGGAGGCAAAGCACGAGCGAGAAACTAGAGAGCAACCTGCGCAAGCATTACTCCAACACCGTGTCCACTTCCCGGACTCCGCCGAGAAGAGGCCATCATGGTAACTCACACGGTTGATTTATTTTAATTAAGTTAAGGTTCGAGTTATCTACAACCGGACATTAACAAATTCCCATCTGCCCATAACCGTGGGCACGGCTTTTGAAAGTTCAAATCCCTGCAGGGGAGTCCCAACTTAGCCCATGACAAGCTCTCACGGTCAACGAAGGAATAGACCTCCTCCCAAGATGTTCCGATCAGACTCGGTATCTCGGTTCTTCAAGACACTTCGACAGGTTAAAACTAAACCAGCAACACCACCCGAATGTGCCGACAAATCCCGATAGGAGCTGCACATATCTCTTTCTCAGGGCATACTCATATGAACACTACGTACAACTAAAACCAACCCTCGAGTTGCCCCGAGGTGGCGCTGCAAGTGGCTCTATTTGGACCAACACTCAGAGGAGCACTGGCCCGGGGGGGGCTAAAATAAGATGACCCTCGGGCTCCGGAAACCCAAGGGAAAAGAGGCTAGGTGGCAAATGGTAAAACCAATGTTGGGCATTGCTGGAAAAGCTTTAATCAAGGTGAACTATCAATGGGTTCCCATTATAACCCAACCGCGTAAGGAACGCAAAATCCGGGAACATAACACCGATATGACGGAAACTAGGGCGGCAAGAGTGGAACAAAACACTAGGCGAGAGGCCGAGCCTTCCACCCTTTACCAAGTATATAGATGCATTAAGGTAACAAGTTAATATAATGATATCCCAACAAGTAAATAAATGTTCCAACAAGGAACGGCCTCCAATCTTCACCTGCAACTAGCAACGCTATAAGAGGGGCTGAGCAAAGCGGTAACATAGCCAAACAACGGTTTGCTAGGACAAGGTGGGTTAGAGGTTTGACATGGCAATTTGGGAGGCTTGAAAGCAAGTGGTAGGCATCGTAGCAATGGCATAGCAAAAGAGCGAGCATCTAGCAAAGCAAAGATAGTAGTGATTTCGAGGGTATGATCATCTTGCCTGCAAAGTTGTCAGAGTTGACTGGATCCTCGAAAGCAAACTCAACGGGCTCCTCGTTAGCGAACTCGTCTCCCGGCTCTACCCAAACAAGACAAACAAGCAACAAGGACACAATCAACCACGTGCAAAGCTCAAACAATACGATGCAAAGATGATATGCTATGCGGGATGCGATGCGGGATGCATATGCAAGATTTGACAAGGAATGCATGAATCTGGCCTCAACTTGGGAATCCAAGTGTTCCACTGGAAATATGAGATGAAATCGTTTGAAAACAATATAAAGAACGCCGGAATCGGAGTTACGGTTTGGAAATGGCAAGCAAAACAAATATGACACCGGTCTGCGATTTACAGCAAGTAGCCATCTAAATGCAATGAGATGAACATGCTACATCACCCAAACATGACAACAAAAATACATGGCAGGGATGCATTCAAGATTCTTAACAAAAGTCTAGCACTGAGCTACGGCCAATTCATCCATTAACAGGTTCAAACACGCATGGCAAAAATGCATATGGCAAACAGATCTCAGACTTAGTGAAATTAACACTTGTCTGGAATTTCAGATCAGGTAGCCCTCTTCGGAGCAACAAAACTACATGCTACAGGACCTGAACATGACAAAGTAAAGCATAGCATGGAGCTACTCAAAGACCTTAACAAAAGTCCCTTAGTGACCTTGAGCCAAAAGGGATCAGAAAATACAATTGCAAGCATGTGAACATGGCAAAAACATAATCAGATCACAGACTTAGTGAAAACTGGAGCATGCTGAAAACAGATATCAAGTAGGCATGTTTACGAGCTCGATGCACTCACTACGGAGCAAGTCATGATAAACTAAGCATACGCCCAAAAAGAATACACAAAATGCAAGCTAGACATGGCAAGAACAATAGCATAGCATGCACGGATCAACTACAGCATCATCGGCAAAATTGCAAACAAGTTGACAATCTGCCCAGATTCACAAAGTAGCAAAAGTAGAGCTCGATTGACTCAAGCTAGCGTGCTCCATAATTACAAACAAAGACATGGATGGATAGAACACTACAAGATTAACAAAACTTCCTTACTGATCATCCTCAAAAGAGGCACGGATCACTAGGAAACAACATGAACATATGGCCATATGAAATAAATAGATCAAGGACTTAGTGGAATTGCTAAGTCCCTGAAATCAGCACTACCAAGTGCCTCACTTCACAATCTTGCACTAGCCACCACACACATCACAAAAATACATGGGTTGCACCTCTGGAAAGATGGCAAAACCCTTAACAAAACATATGTAGAGCTCATGGACATATCATGCACACAGTAATCATGGCAAAAATGACAAATATGCAAATGGCGTAGCAGATCTGACAATTAACTCAAGTAGCCCTCTTCTAACAGCATGTCGGGCATCAAGACGAACTCAAATGCAAATGATGCAATGAAATGAAATGATGTACTCTCTGAGATGAACATTTTGATATGCTATATGCCAAAAATGGAGCTACGGATGCAAAGTTACGAGGCTATGAACAGGAGCACATGGATCTGGGATTTCAAGGACTTAGTAGAAAAAAAACACCTCCGGATCTAGGGTTTCGGTGGCACGCGAACCGAGGCAAACTCCGGCGAACACTGTAGCTCTGGCGAGCTCGACGGAGCGGCGGGAGGCGAGGGAGAGGAAGATCCGGCCACTCCCGGCCGGATCTGGCGGCGGAGATGGCGGTGGCGGCCGGCGGGGACCTCGGGCGGCGCGGCGAGCTGTGCGGGGCGGTGCGGCGAACTCCGGCCACCGGAGCGGGGCGGCGCGGCGGAGGAGCAGGCGCGGCTCCTCGGGCGCTCGGGCGGCGAGGCGATGGGCTCGCGGGGGCCGGCTACGGGCCTCCCGGGCCGGAGCGGTGGGCGGCGGCGCAGGGGCCACGTGGCGGCGTGCGATTGGGCGGCCGTGGCGGCGCGGACGCGTCCGGTCCGGACGGACAATGTCCGGCGCGGCGCGAGGGGTGGATCTAGGGTTTTCGGGAGGAAGGAGAAGGAGGTTTTCGGGGGTTCTTTAAATAGGCATAGGAGGAGCTAGGAGAGTCCAAATGAGGTGCGGCTTTCAGCCACGCGATCGTGATCGAACGCTCTAGATGATGGAGCAGGGTTAGGTGGGTTTTGGGCCAAATTGGAGGGGTGTTGGGCTGCAACACACACGAGGCCTTTTCGGTCCCTCGGTTAACCGCTGGAGTATCAAACGAAGTCCAAATGGTACCAAACTTGACAGGCGGTCTACCGGTAGTAAACCAAGGCCACTTGGCAAGTCTCGGTCCATTCCGGAAATGTTTAATCCCCACACACGAAAGAAATCTAGAAAAGACCACCGGAGGAGAACGAAGCGCCGGAATGCAAAACGGACAACGGGGAAAATGCTCGAATGCATGAGACGAACACGTATGCAAATGCAATGCACATGATGACATGATATGAGATGCATGACAACGACAACAACACACGGAGACAAAAACCTAAACCCGAGGAAATAAAATAACTTAACGCCGGAAACGGCAAGAGTTGGAGTACAAATTGGGAAAGTAATATCCGGGGTGTTACACCTATCGTCACCTCTAGCTTCGAGGTTGGCCTCCTCGTACGCCAGCAAGAAGGCCAGCAGATCAGTCGCGCCGCCGTAGCGCGGCGGCGTCGTTGGCTTGAACTGGTCCGGCCACCGTACCCGTTGCTGGGCTGTGGCCAGGGCTCGGAGCCCCCTGGCCTCCCGTGCTGGCGCCGGCAGCCGGAGCGGGCGATGCGCTACTCATCGCGAGGCAGGTCGTGGCGGTGGCAGAAGGGAAAACTCCGGTGCACCCCTACTTGGCGCGCCAAATGTCGGATTTCGGGTTCCGGCAGACCCTTGAGGTTCGAACACTGGGGTGCGCGTGGAGATTTCGCCTCCTACCTACCTGCACCCCTCCGCCTTGCTAAGATCTAAGCTATGGGAAGAACGACACAAGAGACACAGGGTTTATACTGGTTCGGGCCACCATTGTGGTGTAATACCCTACTCCAGTGTGTGGTGTGGTGGATTGCCTCTTGGGCTGATGATGATGGACAATACAAGGAAGAACAGCCTCGCGAGGGTCTGTTCTTGGCTGGGGGGGACGAACTGCTAGGGGGAGTTCAGTCACCCTTCTCTCTCTCTCGGATTTCGATCCCCCTTCCTATTATGGTGGCTAGTCCTATTTATAGAGGCCCTGGTCCTCTTCCCAAATATCGAGCGGGAAGGGAGCCAACAATGGCGGGCTAATTTGAAGGGGGACAGCTAGTACTAGCTATCCCGACAAAAGTAGTCTTCGCCTACACAAAGCTCTGGTGGTGACGCCGTCTTGGGCTCCATGATGACCTCTGTCCTGCAGTCCTCCTGGTCTTGGTCTTGTTGCACCGAAATGGCAACCTTTGCCTGATGCCTCGGTACTCCGCGGCTGCACTTGCTCCCTTTGCACCAAAGAGGAAAGGAGGATACTGCGCGGGCTGGCGCCCGCCTGGCGCCTTTGGTCGTCATGGCTTGCATCACGGGCACCTCGTGAGGTACCCCGCCTTGATCTCTCCGCCTCCTCGCGAGCCAGCCTGATGAGGCCGTGCCTGAGGAAGCTTCGTGTCGTCCGCCCCGCGAGGCTTGGCCCCTCACGAGGGTCTTGGGTCTGTGTTGATGAAGATGGGCCGTGCTGGGCCCCCCTTTGAGCCACGCCGCAGGCCGCAGGTAGGCAAGTCTGGGGACCCTCGTTCCCAGAACGCCGACATATACTGAAGCGGTTGCACCCCCCGCATAATGCATTCGGCCATAACCCCGATCATGGTTAGTTCGGAATGGGCTAACAATCTTATTCGGCCCATCAGGTAAATGATGTCCCTGTCACTTTCCCTCTGAGGGTTCCATGGATGCCAGCTTAGATGCTTCTTTAAGGGAGCACTGTCGAATTCAGGGAGGCCTATCCGGATAGGATCCGGCAGCGGGACGTCTTCTATATAAAACCATTCCGAGGGCCAGTCTTCGGACGCCTTCTTTGGGGTTCCGGATAGATATCCGGTCCCGGCGATGCGCCACACTTCGGCTCCGCCCACTTGATACATTGACCCCTCCTTAGAGCGGGGCACCAGGCAGAATAACCTTTTCCATAGCCCGAAATGAGCCTCGATACCCAAAAACAGCTCACAGAGGGCTACGAAGCCCGCGATATGCAATACAGAGGCAGGCGTGAGATTGTGTAGCTGGAGTCCATAGAACTCCAGGAGCCCCCGGAGAAATGGATGGATTGGAAATCCGAGCCCCCTTATTAAATAAGGGACGAGGCACACCCGCTCTCCTTGTGAGGGATTAGGGGCACTCTCCGCTTGCTCTCCGCCATTATAGATGGCAAGGCCGGCTCGAACCAGGACCATATAGGCCGGGGGGAGAAATCCCTTGGTCTGGAGCGTCACTAGCTCGCTATGCGGGATGGAGCATCTCTCCCAATATCCAGGCTGAGGGCTGGAAGGGCGAGAGGAGGAGTCGCGACGGTTGGCCATGGTGGAATGGACCTTTGTTAGATGCGCTCTGATGAACACTCGCGAAGGGGGGAAGATGTGGTTTGGATCTAAATCCTCGTCCCCTTAAATAGGTCAGCTCATTTACGCGGCTAGGGGTGTGAATGTAAAAACACTCAGACTTTTCATATTCATTTGACACGTGGGAAGCGGCCATTATTGGGCGTAGAATCCAAGGAGCGCAACATCTACAAGAACCCGGACTTTATTCAGCAGGTACACGGAATTTGGAGGAGAACCCACCTTGCAATGCCGAAGACAATCTGCGCGCCGGACTCATCGTCATTGAAGCCTGGTTCGGGGGCTACTGAGGGAGTCCTGGATTAGGGGGTGTCCGGATGGCCGGACTATACTTTCAGCCGGACTCCTGGACTATGAAGATACAAGATTGAAGACTTCGTCCCGTGTCCGGAAGGGACTTTCCTTGGCGTGGAAGGCAAGCTTGGCGATACGATATGCAGATCTCCTACCATTGTAACCGACTTTGTGTAACCCTAACCCTCTCCGGTGTCTATATAAACCGGAGGGTTTTAGTCCGTAGGACAACATACACAATTACAATCATACCATAGGCTAGCTTCTAGGGTTTAGCCTCTCCGATCTCGTGGTAGATCTACTCTTGTACTACCCATATCATCAATATTAATCAAGCAGGACGTAGGGTTTTACCTCCATCGAGAGGGCCCGAACCTGGGTAAAACTTCGTGTCCCTTGCCTCCTGTTACCATCCGGCCTAGACGCACAGTTCGGGACCTCCTACCCGAGATCTGCCGGTTTTGACACCGACATTGGTGCTTTCATTGAGAGTTCCTCTGTGTCGTCGCCATCAGGAAGGATGCCTTGCCCCGTCTTTAAAGACGGCACCATTGCTAAGGGAGCTTTGGCTGTCGGCCAAACCCTCTGGCTAGGTGGTTTTCTTATGACCGCCTATTCGTCTTCTGCGCCGACGATGACCTCTCGAGCCATCGAAAACAATCTTCATGTCAGCTCAGAACTCGCCGAGCAGTTAGATCCAATGGAGCTCTCCTCCATAAACGAGCTCTTGGATCGCTTCGCCGCCCTGGGAGTCGCTACGGATTACGACCAGATTGGGCCTAAACCCGATCTGAGAGAGATTAACTCTCCCCAAGTCACCCATCACGTTGCCGTGGTAGAGGGATAGTGCAGCGACCTTCATCTATCTTAAGGACTTGCTACGTCCGGATTCCCGATCCCTCCAAGCCGGATACCCGTGGAGGGGAGGATATCACCCAAGACCTGAACTTAGAGTCAGGCGACAGGCTGGATTCATTGGACAACATCCAGGAGTCCAAATTTTTGAGTTCGGAAATTCCTCGGCCTCTGAGCCTCAGATGGGGTGAGGCTTCGGATTTGATTCCACCCACCCACCCCAACATAAGCGATCTATCCAAAATCAGGCAAGAGCCCGATGAAACAGTACATCATTACTGGGCCAGATTCCTCCTGGTTAAGAACAGGCTAAGGGACTGCCGCGAGGAAGACGCAATCTCAATCTTCTGCAATAATTGCACGGACAAGGGAATACTCAACGCCATAAGTCGCCGTGATATTACACACTTCGCTGACTTGGCGTCCATTGTATGAAAGTACTGTGCGATGGAAAGCGCCTGGAAAACCGAAATCAAATTTTGGGACAATCCGGCCCTGAATACAAACCCAGTCTGAAATAAAAGGGTGCATCATCACCAGACACCCGGGTCAAGCACTAAAAAGCAAAAACCCTCTACAGGGCATGGTACCGTACTGGAAGGATGGCTCAATGTACCCTGTAAAATCCACAGTACAGAGGACGCCACACCAACTCACAGCCTCAGAGCATGTTGGATACTCCGGCAGGTGGCCAAAATTGGCGAAAATCTCCTAATTCTGGAGGCCAAAGAAAGCCACCCCAGAGACACCAATACGGTATTAACAGTCTTCGAGACTTTCGCATCAAATAATATGCAAAAAAGGACACTCCGCAGCCTTGCCGAAGTCTGCCAAGTAGCAACAATAAACCCATGGAGTGACACAACTATTACCTTTAACGCCAGTGATGAACCTAAATTCTGAACAGCCCGAGCACCAGCCGCATTGGTCCTCAGTCCAATAGTGGACGGCGTTCGTCTTACCAAGGTACTCATGGACGGCGGCAGCGGATTGAACCTCATTTATGAGGAAACACTTCAAAAAATGGAAATAGACTGGAATCGCATTGAGCGAAGCAGCACAACCTTTAGAGGAATAATCCCTAGTCGGGAACCTCTGGACACTCTAGCAAAAGCATCAGTGGTTGTCTTGCCCTTCTTCTCCTGCACTTCCTCCTGAAGTTGCTCAACAACAGACTGTATCTCAGTGATCTTCACATCTAAGTCATAGAACTTCTGCTCCATGATCCTCTCTGACGGAGTCCTGGATTAGGGGGTGTCCGGATGGCCGGACTATACTTTCAGCCGGACTCCTGGACTATGAAGATACAAGATTGAAGACTTCGTCCCGTGTCCGGAAGGGACTTTCCTTGGCGTGGAAGGCAAGCTTGGCGATACGATATGCAGATCTCCTACCATTGTAACCGACTTTGTGTAACCCTAACCCTCTCCGGTGTCTATATAAACCGGAGGGTTTTAGTCCGTAGGACAACATACACAATTACAATCATACCATAGGCTAGCTTCTAGGGTTTAGCCTCTCCGATCTCGTGGTAGATCTACTCTTGTACTACCCATATCATCAATATTAATCAAGCATGATGTAGGGTTTTACCTCCATCGAGAGGGCCCGAACCTGGGTAAAACTTCGTGTCCCTTGCCTCCTATTACCATCCGGCCTAGACGCACAGTTCGGGACCCCCTACCCGAGATCTGCCGGTTTTGACACCGACACTCTCCAAGCTCTCCTGGTTTTGAGTCAGGGTGGCCAGTACCTTCTCAATCCTCAGAGTGGAGGCAATCAAGTAACCAAGCTGATCTTGCTTGCTCTTCAGTAGATACTGAGATGCCTCATCCATGGTTGGCATCTTTGCAGCCTTTTCAGCCCTAGCCTTCTCCTTCTTGGCTTATGCGTGCACAGAAGATGGTTCATTTTCATCCATCACCACATTGTTGTCCTCAAAGTCTAAGTAGATGGGCAGGTCCTCCTTGTCCAGCAGATATGTACAGGTGCCCATCTTGGAGTTGATCAGCTCCTGGATCTGTGGGGCATACCCACAACTCCTCTTCTAATCTGCAGCTGTCGTCTTTATGGTTTCCACAATTAGGCTCATGCCTTTGAACTTTTGAGGCACATCAAATATGTGAAGGAAGTTAATTGCATGGCCTATGATCATCTTGTGATCACCTGACTTTGGCAAGAGAGTGTGCCTGAGGATCCAGTTGATTGTTGGCAAGCCTGATAGAAGGTAATGTACTGATCCAAACTTGTGTGTCTCAAGAGCAGCATCTGGGATCTCTTTGTACATGTGTGCCATGGTGTTGTGATCCTTCTTCTTCTTGGCATAGACATCCAAGTCATCTTCTTGTTCTTCTAGGGCATTGATCAAGTGAGCCCATTTTGCAACTGTTGACTCGTACCTAGTGCCTTCAGACATCCAGACAATCCTTCCATCTGCGTAGAAATGAGCTGTGGAGTAGAACTGCATGATGAGCTCATCATTCCACTTTGTGAGCTTCTGAGCCACAAACTCATCGACTCCACATGCCTTGAAGCTGTCATATACACCAGGGTAGTGATCCTCATTTTCCTCAATGAATGTCCAATCGACCCATCTCATGTCACACACTATTGGCTTCTTGTCAAGCAACACTGTCTCATAGAAGTCCTGTTGTTCCTTGGTATGGAACCTGTAGTCCACATCAGTTCTTCTTCTGGTGGCATATGGATCTGACTCTCTCCATAGTCTCAATCCCGAATCCTTCCTTATCTTCATGTTCTCAGCTACTAGATGAGCATCATTGTGATCTAGAATTTTTGGCTTCAACTTCCTTCACACAACAAAATCATCTTCTCCTCCAGCATCTTGAGGCATTGGGGCCTTGTTCTTCTCCTCAGCAGGGATGTTCCTGGTGCTCCTCTTTGGTTTTGTCTTTGGAGCTGGAGCAGCAGTCTTAGGAGCAGTCTTAGGCTTAGATGGAACAACCCTGCCCTTATAGCATCTCCCATAAGCTTTTGAGCTTTGGGTGCTACACCCTCTTCCTCTTCCTCTTCTTCAGAGTCTTCCATTATTGAAGATCTCCCAAGCACTCTGGCAGTAGTCTTCTTGACCCTCTCTTTCCTTTTCTTTTCTGCCACAACCTACTCTTTGGGTGCAGATCCCAAAGTCTCTTGAGTGGATGTTCTGGCTTTTGACATGGGAGCTCTCTTGGCAGGAACCTTTTGCTTCATCCCTGGCTTACTGGCAGCAGCTGTGCCATATTCCTTTTTCAGGACTTTCCTCTTTGAGGTGGCCTCTTCCTCAGCAGCCACATAGTCCTCATCCTCGGAATCTAAGGTTTTCTTCTTTCTGGTCCTGGTGGCTGCCTTAGGCAAGTTGCTGGGTGTGCTCCTGCTTCCATCATCTGAGCTACTGGAGGGACTAGTGCCCTCACTCAAGTTCACTTGCTCCTTAGACTTGTTCTGACTGTCACTCTGATCTGACATGATGCAAACACTGACAGCAAACCCTCAGAATAGATTATAGATGAGGTAGAGTGGATGAGCATCACAAAGTGCAGAGGTTTTTGCAAAAGAATGAATCGAAAACTTAGTTTTAGTTTTCCACAGAAAGCATTTCGGATCTACCAATTTGAAATATCAGTGATACCGAAGCAGCTGTTGGAACCTAAACTAGTGAACTCGGTCAAACCGGGTCACAGTCCGGTGGCACCGAGACTGCTAGGGTTTCACAAAGACTCGAACTCGGTCACACCGATTTGCAATTCTCGGTCAGACCGAGAATCACATGTGCAATGGCCTGAGCCAAATTGGTGGAACCGGTTTCAACAACTCGTTCAGTCCGAGATGGTTTCGGCGGAAACCTAACCCTAAATTTTCAATCCACAACTAAAGTACGGAGTGTTTTCATTGGATAGAGTGATCTCAATCATGGCAAGATACATGGCAAAACAATGTGCCAGGGAATCAGAGTGAGAACAACACAAAGATCAAGTCCATACCCTAGTTCGGCGATGGACTTGCTACGGCGGCAACAGCGGAGACGATCCCGTTGACGACTGCTACCTCTTGAGCACTGCATTGGTTTTCCCCGAAGAGGAAGGGATGATGCAGCAAAGTAGCGTAAGTATTTCCCTCAGTTTTTGAGAACCAAGGTATCATCCAGTAGGAGGCTACGCGCGAGTCCCTTGTACCTGCACAAAACAAATAAAACCTCGCAACCAACACAAATAGGGGTTGTCAATCCCTATAGGGCCATTTACGAGAGTGAGATCTGATAGATATGATAAAGATAATATTTTTGGTATTTTTGTGATAAAGATGCAAAGTAAAATAAAGGCAAAGTAAATAGCAAAGGAAATAACTAAGTAGTAGGAGATCAATAGGATAAAGATAGACCCGGGGGGCATAGCTTTCACTAGTGGCTTCTCTCGAGAGCATAAGTATTCTACGGTGGGTGAATAAATTACTGTTGAGCAATTGACAGAATTGAGCATAGTTATGAGAATATCTAGGTATGATCATGTATATAGGCATCACGTGCGAGACAAGTAGACCGACTCCTGCCTGCATCTACTACTATTACTCCACTCATCGACCGCTATCCAGCATGCATCTAGAGTATTAAGTTCATGAAAACAGAGTAACACCTTAAGCAAGATGACATGATGTAGAGGGATAAATTCATGCAATATGATAAAAAACCCACCTTGTTATCCTCGATGGAAACAATACAATACGTGCCTTGCTGCCCCTACTGTCACTGGGAAAGGACACCGCAAGATTGAACCCAAAGCTAAGCACTTCTCCCATTGCAAGAAAGATCAATCTAGTAGTCCAAATCAAACTGATAATTTGAAGAGACTTTCAAAGATAACCAATCATACATAAAAGAATTCAGAGAATATTCAAATATTATTCATAGATAGACTTGATCATAAACCCACAATTCATCGGTCTCAACAAACACACCGCAAAAAGAAGATTACATCGAATAGATCTCCACAAGAGAGGGGGAGAACATTGTATTGAGATCCAAAAAGAGAGAAGAATCCATCTAGCTACTAACTATGGAACCGTAGGTCTGAGGTAAACTACTCACACTTCATCGGAGGGGCTATGGTGTTGATGTAGAAGCCCTCCGTGATCGATGCCCCCTCCGGCGGAGCTCCGGAACAGGCCCCAAGATGGGATCTCGTGGATACAGAAAGTTACGGCGGTGGAATTAGGGTTTTGGCTCCGTATTTGATCGTTTGGGGGTACGTGGATATATATAGGAGGAAGGAGTACGTCGGTGGAGCAACAGGGGCCCACGAGGGTGGAGGGCGCGCCTGGGGTTGGCAGGCGCGCCCCCTACCTCGTGGCCTCCTCTCTTGTGCCTTGATGTAGGGTCCAAGTCTCCCGGGTCTTATTCATTGAGAAAATCACGTTCCCGAAGGTTTCATTCCATTTGGACTCCGTTTGATATTCCTTTTCTTCGAAACCCTAAAACAGGCAAAAAACATCAATTCTGGGCTAGGCCTCCGGTTAATAGGTTAGTCCCAAAAATAATATAAAAGTGGATAATAAAGCCCAATAATGTCCAAAACAATAGACAATATAGCATGGAGCAATCAAAAATTATAGATACGTTGGAGACGTATCAACGGCAGCGGAGACCAGGGACTAGAGGCGGCTGGCGACGAGGAGGACGATCCGGAGACCCAGGGAGGCAGAGCACGGGCTAAGAGGTTCGGAAAGTTTTCCAAATTTTGGCCCGTGGGTATATATAGCCTGACCCTGTCGGTGTGACTGAGTGGAACAACTCGGTGGCACCGAGATGCATAACTGCAAGTAGTTACTGCAACTCGGTGTGATCGAAAAGTTGAAATCGGTTGCACCGAGATTAAAAACCTAGATCGACTTAGTGATCTCGGTATGACCGAAATGGATGAATCGGTCAGACCGAAACGCATAAAGAAGTTTTGGAAGTTTAAGTCTATGACAAATCGGGGACTCCGAGTGCTCCTCACAAAGAGTGGTTCGAATCTGACTTGATCAAACTTTGAGATGCAGCATGAATAGAGTTTGAGATGAGAAGAGCATAGATAGCTAGAGAAGGTTCTTAGGCATTCTTGTCCATCCACTTGGCAAGAGAAAAAGAAACCAATCAGTCAAAACAACAAGTGGATGTCCTCGAATGAGTAAATTATGCAACCAACATGCTCACACAATAAAATGACAAATGAAATATGTGGCAAAGCATGCACAAACAATTCTAGCATCTATCAAGCAATTGGCGATGACTAGGTCATCTATATATGAGTATATTGACTAAGGAGTCAAATGAGAACATTTGATCATAGGTCATACTCATCGTTTAAGCACAAGTGGGGTTACCACTTTTACATAAAGCGTTGTTTTGTTCACACCATTAGAGTTGCTTTCGCTCAATTCTTAGAGTAAATCTCCCCCTAGATGTGAGATCCCTCCTAAGAGGGATGAACTAACCTTGGGTTTTGTCGATGATGAGTTCATGTAGGTGTTGAAGATGTGGATGCTCTGAGTTGATGTAGATCATTCGGAGCTATCCTTTGGAGTGAGTTGCACTTTCAATACCTACACGGGTTAGTCCCACAGGAAAAAACAAGGGTATCCATAGACATAGAGTGATGCACAGACAAGATGATGTCTATGAGAGCATTAGGTTACCTTGTCCCTTGTCTTACCAAAAAGAGGGTTTGTGACTCCTTGAAATAGTGCAAGATGTGGAAGTTGATTGCACTTGTTCTTGCCAAAATAATAAGAGCGAAGTATGTTGGCGGAGTCACCCTCAAGAACTCTCTAGTTCTTCTTCTTTGGGATCCACACCATCTTGATGGGAATCCTCGGAGTTGTAGTTGTACTTGATGAAGTGGAACTTGATGTAGTCTTGGGAACCCACTTGACCAAGGCCTTAGGAGCTTCTTCAAATGCATCAATTTCCTCTTGAAGCTTGTCCTTGCCTTTTTCCTTGTGGTCTTGTGGTGGAAGATCATCTTGAGCTTGTGTCCCTTTGAAAGAAGTAGGATCATACTTCTCTTGTTGAGGAACAAACTTCGTCTTGGGGTATTGATCTTCTTCCCACTCAACTCCATTGGCATTGAACTTTCGTTCAAAACCAATACCTTGATTCTTCCGGTGCCTTCCTTGCTTGCGTATAATTTCCTTGAATTGCTTACTCCTGGCAAGGCTCTTGTAAACACTTGTCTCTATGATTCCCTTCAATAAGCTATTTTCTTTCTCAAGTGTAACTTGGCTAAGAGAATCATTAGTGGAATCAAGATAACTACTAGAAGCAACAGTATTGGATTTAGCATGATTATTGTTACTACTAGAGGAAGAATCCTTCTTGTTCTTGTTACTAGACTTGACTTGAGGCATGTAAGTGGATAAGAGTAAACACTTGGGAATGTAAGAAGAACTTTTCTTGCGAAGATCATCATTGATTGCCTTTAAGAACTCATGCTCTTGCTCAAGATTGAGCTTCTCAAACGTAATTTCTCATGAGTCCTTAAAAGTTCTCGATGATCTCCTAAGATAGTTTCATGAGCTAACTTAAGAGTGTTTAGTTATTTAGTTAGAGACGCAATCTTCTCCTTATTATTGTCATTCATTTCATCTTGATTAGCATGATTAATTGACGTTTCATCATAGTATTCATCACTAGAGTTGTCAACAAGTAAATCATCATCACCTAACAAGTCATCTTCATCACTATTGAAATCAACATACTCGGGGTGTGATACCTTTGGACCTTTGGCCATGAAGCATCTTCCAATTCCTTCATTTGGTGAATCAAATATGTCGTAGGAGTTGGTTGACACAAGTGCTAGACCGGCAACGCCTTCATCTTGAGTATATTCGGAGTCGGAGTGATAGCTTCTCTCGGAGTGATTGTCGGAGTCGGAGCCAGATACCCATTCACCAACATGAGCTTGATGTCTTTGTTTTGTGTAGCTCCTTGATGACTTGTCCTTCCTTTCCGAATCCTTGCTTCTCCGAGAGGGTCTTCGTTCATAACGATCATCCCTACTCCTTCTCTCCCTCGATGGTGATTCTTCTCTAATACTTCTTCTTTTGGGAGAATCTTCTCTTCTCTTGTAGGGGGCCGTACACTCATTTGAGTAGTGTCTAGGTCTTCCACAATTGTAGCAGTTTCGCTCTCGACTAGAAGATCTTTTATCATTGTAGGACCTTGACTTGGAACTTCTCTCTTTGCTTCTCCTCTTGTAGAACTTGTTGAAGTTCTTCACCATTAGGCTCAATTCTTCATTGAAGGTTTGTTTCTCACTTGATGATGTGGGAGCTTCACACGAGGCTTTGTAAGCACCACTTGACTTGTTATGGAGCTCCTCCTTATCCTTGAGTGACATCTCATGAGCAACAATTCTTCCAATGACTTCCGTTGGCTTGAGATCTTTGTATTTTGGCATCATTTGGATCAATGAGCATACGGTATCATATTTTCCATCCAAGACTCTTAGGATCTTCTTGATGATGAATTTGTCGGTCATCTCTTCACTTCCTAAGCCAGCAATCTCATTTGTGATAAGAGCAAGCCTAGAGTACATTTCAGCGACACCTTCACCATCCTTCATTTTGAACTTGTCAAGTTGACTTGGAAGCACATCCAACTTGGATTCCTTGACGGAGTCGGTACCTTCGTGCATATCAATCAAAGGATCCCAAGTTTCCTTTGCATTCTCAAGACGGCTGAGTTTGTTGAATTCTTCGGGGCACAATCCGTTGAAGAGGATATCACAAGCTTGAGCATTGTATTGTAGCATCTTCAACTCTTCCGCGGTAGCTTCACGGTTCGGTTCTCTCCCATCAAAGAATTCACCTTGCAAGCCAATACACACAATAGCCCAAACGGCAGGGTTATGTCCAAGAATATGCATTTTCATCTTATGCTTCCAACTAGCAAAATTAGTGCCATCAAAGTAAGGACCTCTACGGTGGTAATTTCCTTCGCTAGACGCTATACTATCCTAGGTTGTGAAACGAAGGCTATGATCACCAAAAGCAATGGAAATCAAAGCAAATGGAGACCAAAGCTCTGATACCACTTGTAGGATTGAAAGTATGTCTAGAGGGGGGGGGGTGATTAGACTACTTGACCAAATAAAAATCTAGCCTTTTCCCAATTTTAGTTCTTGGCAGATTTTAGCAACTTTGGACAAGTCAAGCAATCTTAACACAATTCAAGTAAAGCATGCAACTTGCAAGAATGTAAAGGGAAGGGTTTGGAGGATTCAAACGCAATTGGAGACACAGATGTTTTTGTTGTGGTTCCGATAGGTGGTGCTATTGTACATCCACGTTCATGGAGACTTCAACCCACGAAGGGTAACGATTGCGTGGGTCCACGGAGAGCTCCACCTACGAAGGGTCCATGAAGAAGCAACCTTGTCTATCCCACCATGGCCATCGCCCACGAAGGACTTGCCTCAGTAGCGGTAGATCTTCATGAAGTAGGCGATCTCCTTGCCCTTACAAACTCCTTGGTTCAACTCCACAATCTTGTCGGAGGCTCCCAAGTGACACCTAGCCAATCTAGGAGACACCACTCTCCAAGAAGTAACAAATGGTGTGTTGATGATGAACTCCTTGCTCTTGTGCTTCAAATGATAGTCTCCCCAACACTCAATTCTCTCTCACAGGATTTCGATTTGGTGGAAAGAATATTTGAGTGGAGAGCAACTTGGGAAGGCTAGAGATCAAGATTCATATGGTAGGAATGGAATATCTTGGTCTCAACACAAGTGTAGGTGGTTCTCTCTCAGAAAAAATAAGTTGGAAGTGTAGGTTCGTTCTGATGGCTTTCTCCACAAATGAAGAGGCGGTGGAGGGGTATATATAGCCTCCACAAAAAATCTAACCGTTACACACAACTTGCCAATCTCGGTGGGACTGAATAGTTAAACTCGGTCGGACCGATTCAGCAAAGCTAGTGACCGTTAGGGTTTTCGGTGGGATCGACATGCAACTCGGTAGGACCGATATGGTTAGGGTTAGGGCGTAACGTAATCTCGGTGAGACTGATTACACAAACTCGGTGGGACCGATTTTGGTAATAAGCTAACCAGAGAGTTGGTCAGGTAAACTCGGTGGGACCGATTCGCTCATTTCGGTGAGACCGAAATGCTACAAAAGGGAAACAGAGAGTTTACATTGCAATCTTGGTGGGACCAATTGTCAGCGTTCTGGGAACGGGGGTCCCCAGACTTGCCTGCCTGCGGCCTGCGGCGTGGCTCAAGTGGGGGCCCAGCGCGGCCCATCTTCATCAGCTAAAGCTCAAGACCCTCGCGAGGGGCCAAACCTCGCGGGGCGGACGACAGGAAGCTTCCTCTGAGGCAGCCTCATCAGGCAGGCTCACGAGGAGGCGGAGAGATCAAGGCGGGGATACCTCGCGAGGAGGCCGTGACACAAGCCATGACGATCGAGGCCAGGCGGGCGCCGGCCTGCGCAGTGTCCTTGTTTCCCCTTTGGTGCAAAGGGGAAAGCACAGGCCAAGGCATCGGGCAAAGGTTACCATTCCGGTGCAACGAGACCAAGACCAGCAGAGCGGCAGGACGGAGGTCATCGTGGAGCCCAAGACGGCGTCATCACCAGTGCTTTTGGCAGCCGAAGACCACCTTTGGTCAGGATAACTTGTACTAGATGTTCCCCTTCAAAATGTCCAATTGTTGGCGCCCTTCCTGCTCATTATTTGGGAAGAGGCCCAGGGCCCCTATAAATAGAGCTAGCCACCACACCCAGAAGAAGGACCCAGGAGGGACATAGAGAGAGAGAGAGAGGCGACTGAACTCACCCAAGCAGTTCATCGCACCAGCTCAAGAACACCTCTCACGAGGCCATTCTTCCCTTGTACTGTTCATCATCGGCCCTTGAGGCAATACACCACACCACACACTGGAGTAGGGTATTACACCACAACGGTGGCCCGAACCAGTATAAACCTCATGTCCCTTATGTTGTTCGTTGTTTCCAGCTTAGATCACGCGAGGAGATTGGACGTAGATCGGTAGGGGAGAGATCTCCGTGCGCACCCCAGTGTTCGAACCTCAAGGGTCTGCCGGAACCCGAAATCCGACATTTGGCGCGCCAGGTAGGGGTGCGCCGGAATCTTTCTTCTGCGGTTCGCGTGTGATCTTCCGTCGTGTCCATGGCTGACGCTCGTCGGGCTCGCGCCGAGCGCTGGGCTGCTCTTGCCACCCGCATCGCCTAGACGGCGCCCATCAGTGGACGCCCTCGTCGTTCCCCGTCGCTTGCCGCCAACGCCGCCACCGGCCCGGTGGGGAACGAGCAGCAGGCCTCGTCCCAGCATCCTTTGGTATGGCGGGAAGGCCGCACCGCCACACCGTCGCTGACTCCAGCCGTTTCATCGTCCCACACTCGTCGCGCCCCCACGGACATGCACGCCGTGCTGCTCCTGGCAAGAGAACTCTTGCACTACCGCCCCGTCGACGACATCTACAAAGACTGGCTCGCCCGCATCACCGAGCTCGTCAGCGCTGCAGGGGGCTCCCCCTTGCCGTCCTTCTCGCTGCCTCGCCCTCCATTCCGCGCAGGAGGCGAGGATCAGGAGGTGCCTCCACCGCCTCCTCCCCATGAAGGCACCCTGGCTCCAAGGCATGGAGCCCCAGGGCGAGAACCTCCGCGTCCGGCGCCTGCGCAGCAAGAAAGGAGCTGCCAAGAGATCCCTCGTCCCCAAGAAGGTGCTCATGTGCTCCCAGCGCCGGCGCGCCAAGATCGCGTCCCCGCACCTCCACGCCAAGACCCGGCACTGCTCCAAGTAGCGGCGCATGGTAATCCCCAGGAGCAAGCCCAGTACCAGCAAAAGGCACCGGTGGCCACAGCAGGCTGCTGTGCCCTCACCCCCGAGCTACGCGGCGTTGCATGGCCAGGCAAGTTCAAGCCTAACCTGCCCCCTCGCTATGATGGCACGGCGGACCCCACGGAGTTCCTACAACTCTATTAGCTATGCTGTCGGATTTCGGGTTCTAGAAGACCCTTGAGGTTCGAACACCGGGGTGCGTGCAGAGATTTCGCCTCCTACCTACCTGCACCCCTCCGCCACGCTAGGATCAAAGCTATGAAAAGAACAACACAAGGGACACATGGTTTATACTGGTTCGGGCCACCGTTGTGGTGTAATACCCTACTCTAGTGTCTGGTGTGGTGGATTGCCTCTTGGGCTGATGATGATGAACAATACAAGGAAGAACAGCCTCGCGAGGGTCTGTTCTTGGCTGGGGCGATGAACTACTGGAAGGAGTTCAACCACCTTTCTCTCTCTCTCTCTCTGTCTCTCTGCTTCTAACCTCTCTAACGAGCCTATTTCTTCCTATCGCCCCCCTGCTCTGTGGGTGGTCGGTCCCATTTATAGAGTCCCTGGTCCTCTTCCCAAATATCGAGCGGGAAGGGAGCCAACAATGGCAGGCTAATTTGAAAGGGGACAACAAGTATCAGCCATCCTGACAAAAGCAGTCTTCGCCTGCGCAAAGCTCTGGCGATGACGCCGTCTTGGGCTCCACGGTGACCTCCATCTCGTAGTCCTCCTAGTCTTGGTCTCGTTGCACCGGAATGGCAACCTTTGCCTAATGCCTCGGTACTCCACGGCTGCGCTTGCCCCCTTTGCACCAAAGAGGAAAGGAGGACGCTGCGCGGGCTGGCACCCGCCTGGCGCCCTGAGTCGTCACGGCTTGCGTCATGGGCACCTCGCGAGGTACCCTGCCTTGATCTCTCCGCCTCCTCGCGAGCCAGCTTGACGAGGCCGTGCCTGAGGAAGCTTCGCGTCATCCGCCCCGCGATGCTTGGCCCCTCGCGAGGGTCTTGAGTTTGTGTTGGTGAAGATGGGCCATGTTGGGCCCCCCTTTGAGCCATGCCGCAGGCCACGGGCAGGCAAGTCTGGGGACCCCCGTTCCCAGAATACTGACAGTAGCCCCCGGGCCCAAGGCGCGCCCGGACTTGGCCGTGCAGGGAGGCGGAAGGGCAAGAGCGAAGCGCCGCGGGCCCTAACAGCCTGCGGCCTTAGGCGCCGCACGGCAGTTGATTGGACGTGGGCGGCACTGTTCCCCCACGCCCTCCTTATCTTGCGCCTTGCTAGGCGGACCCGTAGTCGTACACAGCCATTCCCCTTTTATCGCTCGAGCGCTTCCTGTCCTTCCTCCGCTCGAACCCTGGTTTCTGTTTTCAATTCAATCTCGAATCCTTCCTCCCCCCTTTCCTATCGCCATGGCCCCGATGAAGAAGGGAAGAGGGAAGAATCCCGTGTCTCTGCCTCGCCTGCCGCCGTTGGCGGCCCCCGCCGAGGGCTTGGGTAAGTTCAGCTTGGCTCTGGCCACCATCTTCAATGAATGCGGGAGAACGACGGCCTGGCCCGCATCCCACTTCTCCATCGACAGGATAGTTACCGAGGTCCCATATTTTACCGACACCCTGTGGGAAGGTCTGGTTCCCCCCTTTTCTGATTTCTTCAATGCCGTGCTCTCCCACTATCAGATCCACATGATGCATCTAAGTCCTGAGTCCATCACCCTCCTTTCGGTCTTCGCCTTTGTTTGCGAAGCCATGGTGGGCATCCCTCCTTCGGTTGCCTTGCTGCGCCACTTCTTCTCGCCGCATCTTGTCGACCCTAACCAATGTTGGGCGTGCGTGAGCTTCGTTGCCGCGTCTGAGGCTGCGGCCTCTGGGATTGACTTCAAGCCCCCTGCCCGCGGTTAGGTTCCGCGAGCGGTGGCTATATGTGGACGCAGGGGTGCCCAGCCCCTGCTATCGGAGCTGACCTCGCCTGCCGTCCCCAATTCGGGATGGGGCCAGGAGACGCTCGAGAGCCCCCGGCTCGTCTTCGTTTGGCGCCGCTTCGCGCTCTTGAGGTCGCTTGGCGTGACAGCGCCCAAGGTTGTGAAGGAGTTTCTGCTATGCCGTGTTGCTCCCCTTCAATGTCACTCTCGCCGAATGTGGGCCTTCCGTGGGCGCGAGGATAGTATGAGGCTCCAGGAAGAGGACCTGGCTCCTGAGGTGCTGAAGACGGCGCTCTTGACCTTGGCCGGGGACCCCAACCCCGGCAGCGTCCGGCAGGGAGGGGCCTTGCTGTACCTCTGCCAGAGCAAGGTCGACTTCGTGAAGCAGATGCCCGTCTTTGATGAGTGGGGCTGCGCCCTGCCAGCCTCCAGGGACCTCGCGAGAATCCAGTGGTGGTGACTGCCCTTCCAATCGGCCGAGGCGACTCTTCCTCAAGTGGCGGAGCAGGGAGGCACGAGGCGCCAGAGGCCGAGGGGGCTCCCGGCATGGTGACGGCACCGGGCGAGGCTCATGAGGAAGCAGTTATCGGGGCCCGTACCGCCGAGGCTGAGGGTGACAAACAGCTGCCCTCTGCGCCTGCGACTGGGGCCCCTGAGGCTCCAGCTCCTTCTCTTGGGGAGGCGATTGGCGGCGCACATCAGGCAGGCGCCCCTGACGCTGATCGTCTTGACGCTCCATCTTCATCGTAGGTCGATCCCTGCGCCCGACTCTTAGGCCGCTTCCGCGTGGACTTCGGGGCCCTCCAGAAGAGAAGGGAGGCCCTGGGCGACAGTTACCCTTGTCGCCTGCTGAAGCGCAGAAAGTACTTCGCCACTGATGAGTAAGCCCTCTTCTTTCCCAGCTCCTGATCCTTCTGTTGCTCTTACTGACCTTTGCTCCGCATGCCCCTTCTAGCCGAGCTTGCTGAGACGGCTAAGGAGTCGTCCCCTTTGGCTTCGCCCCCTCCACCGTCCTCGAGCGCCCCGAGCAGCGGAGCCCTTGTGGTGAGGGCGATCGAAGAGGTGAACCATCCCGAGGCGTATCATGGCCCCGCGCACCTCGCGGTCCTCCTTCGCGAGCCTTCTCATGGCATAGCCAACCTGCCATGGGCTTCTCGCCTGGTCGTGGACTGCGATTGGCTGAGGCGCTTCCTGCGCTCTTCTCCTGAGGTCGGGCTGGCCCCAGGCCGGGCTTCTGACGCGGCGTGCCCGGCCGTCGCGAGGGTGCCAGCCCCCAGCCCCCAGCATGGAGGGGGAGTGCTGACTTGCAGCCCCCGGCACTTGCTTGGGGCAGATGATGGTGTGGAAGACGTGCTTGAGCGCACTCGGGAGCGTTGCGCTCTCCGCCAAGGATTCCTTCAAAGGGCGACTGACGCAGTGAGCCTGCTTGGTGAGGAGCTCGCCGATGAAGATGCACGCCTTGAGGCTGAGGGCCTGCGCCTGGCTATAGAGAGGCGTGAGCTGGAGGGCGCCATCGCCCTTGCACGTCGTCAGCGCGACCTCTCGGGAGGCCCAGTCTCGGGCTGTCGAGGAAGCTCGGGAAGCTGACCGGCGGCGAACGGCTGCGGAGGAGCAGGCTCGGGGGCTCCTGGCCTGGTGCCACTCACTGGAGGAGCAGGTGGAGCTGCGCGAGGCAGCCCTCGCGTCGATGAAGGTGGCCTCAGGTGACTCGGCGGAGCTCCAGAAGCGTGAGGAGGCGCTGACGTTGGAAGCCGCCGAACGAACCAGCGAGTACGAGCGTCTGGAGACGAGGGAGCGCTTGGTGATGCAGGCGGAGGACGATGTCGCTGCACAGGAAGCCCGTGTCCTAGAGGAGGTAGGACGTCGGGTGGCGATGGCGCATTTGAACCTCGAGCACGAGTTCGAGGAGAAGCTGGGGTTGATCCGGGCCGAAGCTGAAGGCAGGAATGCTGCCCTGAGGGCCAAGCTGGAGAAGGTGACGCGGCGGGCCGATGCTTCCCGGGCCGCCCTTGAGGTGGCGCAAGGTGAGCTAACCACCTCCCAGGCTGAGGTGCTCCTTCGCCAGCGGGTGGAGGAGGCTGAGGCCGTCGCGCGCCAGAACGCGGACGGGATACGTCAGTGGCGGCTCCTGGAGCATGAGCACGGCCCCATGCTCTCCATGCTCCAGGAGAGGGCCAACGCGGCCTTGGGCAACATCTGCGAGGAGGCCGTCGGCGAGCCACATGCGGTCAACTACACGGGCAATCTTCAATTCTTCACTGACATGGTGACGCAGCTGGAGGCGCGGTCGATCAGGGCTGACAGGTTTGTGGAGGAGAGGAGCCGCACCCTGCTCAGGCGCGCCTTTTCTCGTGTCTTCAGCCATCTCCGGAGCATGGATCCCCACTTCGATTTCAACGCCGCCATCGCCCCAGTCCCTCAGGCCGTCCGAGGCGAGCTGGCGCAATAGGTGGAAGACAATGTGGAGGCTCTTATCAGGGCCTTCGCCTCGGACAACGACGACACAATCGTGGCAGCCGACGGGGGCGGCGTGATGGGCGGCCCTGACGCCGCTGGTGGTAACGCGGGCAGCGATGGCGAGTTCAGCGACGCCAACAACGGCCCCGGTGGCACTCCCGAGGACGCATTGGGAGATTCATCCGACTGATTGTGCATCGTTCCTGCTTACCCTGCATGAATAGAACTCAGGTTTTGGCCTGATAGCTGTGAGAGCATTTTGGAGGGGGAGCCCCTCATGTAAAAGTTGTGTTTATCGTATCAGTAGGAGCTACATTCCCCATGCGCCCGCGCCAAGTGGTTGGCTTAAGCCACGCGCTGGTCGGCTAATTTACCTTTGTCCCGCGCTGGCCCTGGGGTAGCCCGTAGGAGGCTGTAGTGCCCTGAGTGTTTCCTGATTGAATCCGTTGGACCCGCAGTAAGACGACCTCCTGAGAGGACGCGGCGGCGGCAGTCTGGGCTGTGCGCAAGCTAGGCCTGACCCGGCTCGCGAGGGGCTCACGCGGGGAGGCAGCTGAGGCGAAGTGGTAACCAAAACGCGAGAAATTGCTCAAACGAGACTAAGCACCCCTTCCCCGAACACACGCAAATCTGAAATTTAAATCCAACAATCCAGCGGGGGAAAGCGACAACCAAAGGGAAGAGCAACGAAAGCAAACAAAAGGCTGCGTCCGGCACCTAGTCTAGTCTTGGACGTCTTCTCACCAGCGCGGAGCTAAGTGCTGCCACTGGGCATGGGAGGGAGCCCCAGGGCCTGAGGCCGGCACCCCTGAGACTCCGGGGCATGTACAACCCCACTCATTATTACGTGAGAGTGTCACGGGGCGGCGAGCTTCACAGGCACTGGGCCTTCTTCACAGGTACTGGCCTTGCTTCATATCGCCAGATGAGGGCCCCGCCCTGCGCCACACTCTAGTGCCATCAGCAACGACCGGAAACCAGGACGCCGCCCGATGGGGTAGAGCGGTCGCCAGCGGTTCCCCCGACGACCACGGGTCCTCCGCCGGGGGCAGGCCCTGGGGCACCTCCCCAGCGGAGGGCCTACCTCCTGAGAACGCCTTGCTCCGAATGCCGCGATGGTGATGTCGGATCCCCGCCCCTCTCCTGCAGCCCCCTGCGCCCTCCTCCCGAGGGGTAGGGGACTGTAGGAGCGGGGCAGCTACTCGCTGTGGCAACCTGCACCTCCTACGATCCATGGTTAGCGCATACCTGCCCCTGAAGAATTAGCGGTACCCGATAATCGTTGCCTCCAGCGTGGCCAGTGGGACCGTCCCGGGGCTCCTGGAAAGGCTCAGCTTCTAGTACCTCGTCCCCCCAGCTTGGGCTGAGGAGCGAGCCTTGTCCGTTCTCGTGAGGTTGTCCTTGGTCCATCATGAGGGGCACGTATTCCTCCGGCGCCGTCATCCCGAATGCCACGCCGTAATGCCCCGCATGCCACGCGATCCTGCCTGACGCGCCTACCGTGGGGTGGAAGCGCGGCCGCCCACTGGGGCAGCGGGTCGCGTTGAGTCCTTCTTCCTCGCGGACCAGGGGCGGGGGCAGCGCCGCTGCCGGTCCGGCGCTAACAGCTTTGCTGGTGGCGGAGTAGCTTTGGGGCCCGCAGGCGCGCGCGGAGCCCCCGCGCGGGTCGCCCTGGGCTTGAGATGGGAGTTGGGTGGAGAAGGGGTGAGCCCCCGAGGCGGCGAAGCCCAGGAGCTCTGCCACTCACTCCAGTAGCACGTCGTGGCCGCCCTCCAGCAGTCTGCACTGTAGCAGCTCTTGGGCCACTGTGAGCGCGACCCTCGAGTTCGCCTGCTCTCGACGGGTGTACGGTGTCGTGGTCGCGGCGTGATTGGAGGCCCTTGCTGCCGACCGCGCCTGCCGCGGTGTGAGAGCTGTCGAAGCCTGTCCGCGTCGCCCGCAGCCCGCAGCGCCCTGCGGACCGCGAGCTGCCTGGGGCACGGGGTCGCCCGAGGCGAGCGGCTCTGCGCGGGCGGGCCACGCCGCCCATGGGTCTGGGTTGCCCTCCTGGTCGCCGAGCATGGTGATGACGACGCGACGGGGCACAGAGCGGTGGAAGACGAATTCTGGCGCACCAAATGTCGAATTTCGGGTTCTGGCAGACTCTTGAGGTTCGAACACTGGGGTGCGCGCGGAGATTTCGCCTCCTACCTACTTGCACCCCTCTGCCACGCTAGGATCAAAGCTATGAAAAGAACAACACAAGGGACATAGGGTTTGTACTGGTTCGGGCCACCGTTGTGGTGTAATACCCTACTCCAGTGTGTGGTGTGGTGGATTGCCTCTTGGGCTGATGATGACGAACAATACAAGGAAGAACAGCCTCGCGAGGGTCTGTTCTTGGCTGGGGCGATGAACTGCTGGAAGGAGTTCAGCCACCTTTCTCTCTCTCTCTCTCTCTCTCTCTGCTTCTAACCTCACTAATGAGCTTCTTTCTTCCTATCGCCCCCCTGCTCTATGGGTGGCTGGTCCCATTTATAGAGGCCCTGGTCCTCTTCCCAAATATCGAGCGGGAAGGGAGCCAACAATGGCGGGCTAATTTGAAAGGGGACAACAAGTATCAGCCATCCTGACAAAAGCAGTCTTCGCCTGCGCAAAGCTCTGGCGATGACGCCGTCTTGGGCTCCACGGTGACCTCCGTCTCGTAGTCCTCCTGGTCTTGGTCTCGTTGCACCGGAATGGCAACCTTTGCCTTATGCCTCGGTACTCCACGGCTGCGCTTGCCCTCTTTGCACCAAAGAGGAAAGGAGGACGCTGCGCGGGCTGGCACCCGCCTGGCGCCCTGAGTCGTCACGGCTTGCGTCACGGGCACCTTGCGAGGTACCCCGCCTTGATCTCTCCGCCTCCTCGCGAGCTAGCTTGACGAGGCCATGCCTGAGGAAGCTTCGCGTCGTCCACCCCGCGAGGCTTGGCCCCTCGCGAGGGTCTTGAGTTTGTGTTGGTGAAGATGGGCCGTGTTGGGCCCCCCTTTGAGCCATGCCGCAGGCCGCAGGCAGGCAAGTCTGGGGACCCCCGTTCCCAGAACGCTGACATATGCATCGAAGCCGCCAACGGAGATGAAAGGGTCATGGCGAACTGGTTTCCCATGGCGCTCAAGGACGGGGCCCGCACCTGGCTCCTGAACCTGGCTCCCGCACAATCTCCTCCTGGGACGAGATGCGCACTCGCTTCATCGCCAACTTCCAGGGCACTCGCGACCGGCCCCCGGCCGTGAGCGATCTACGCCGCATCAAGCAGCAGCAAGGGGAAACCCTGCAGAAATACATCCAGCGCTTCAACAACGCTCGCCTCAAAATCCCTAAGGTGACTGAAGAAGCCATCATCTCGGCATTCTCCGATGGCGTACGCGACATCAAGATGAAGGAGGAGCTAGCAATCCATGAAGACCTGTGCACATCCCTAGAGCTGTTCAACTTGGCAACCAAGTGCGCCATGGCTAAGGAAGGGCGCCTTTCCCTCCTCGAACTCCTGGCTGCCGACCCAGAAGAGAAGAAGCCCAAGGCCAAGGATGTGAAGCGCAAGGGGGCTGCCGTGCTTGCAGCGGAGCCAAACACCAAGCAAGGCAGGGATCAGCCTGAGTCATCCAAGGGCAGCCGGTTCTGCGTGTACCACGACCTCCACACCCACAACACCAACGAATGTCAAGAGCTTAGGGCCGTGAGAGATGGGCGTGTCCGCCGATATCCCAAGCACAATGATAGGGGCTATGGCCGAGGAGGAGGAAGAGGTGGCAGACGATGGGAAGACCGTGGCCCTCGTCAAGGGTGGCGTGACCGACCTCGCGAGGATCGCTGGCAGGACCAGCCTCACGAGGGAGGCTGGAGAGATCAGCCTCGTGAGGATCGCCTGCACGGCAACGTAGGCCTTCCTCCTCTGCCGCCACCGCCAAGGAGGAACAAAGACCAACATCAAGACGAGGGGGCTAGGGGCTTCCAGGAGCTGCGCGCAATCGCTTGCATCTTGGGTGGTGCGCAGGCCCCAGCCTCACAGCGCATCTTCAAGCAGTTTACTCGCGAGGTGAATGCAGTCCTCCCCAAACTTGAGGCCACGCGCCCTCTCAGGCGGTCCGCGTGCGCTATCATGTTCATCTCAGTGGATCAGCTCAAGTGCGCGGCAACGGCCGGAGTCCTCCCTATGCTTTGCTCCCCAGTCATCAGCAATGTGCAGGTCACCAAGACCCTCATTGACGGCGGAGCAGTACTCAACGTCCTGTCCGTCGAGATGTTCGATAATCTCCAAGTGCCGTACGATTAGCTTCAGCCAACCAAACCATTCTCAGGAGTTACGATGGTTCCACTATTCCAATAGGGCAGGTTCGCCTTCCAGTCACCTTCGGGCAGCGCAACAACTACCGCACCGAGCTCATCGACTTCGACGTCGCCCACATCCGTCTGCCATACAACGCCATCCTCGGGTACCCAGCCCTGGCCAAGTTCATGGCAGTGACTCACCATGGCTACAATGTCCTCAAGATGCTAGGAAACAGTGGAGTCATCACCGTACCCTGTGAAGAAAGGGACGCAGTGTGTTCACTTGAGCACGCGTTCCAAGCCGCAGCAATCGAAGACCCGGACCACAGAAACAGAAGACTTCCCGAGGCGACCCTTAAGAAGAAGAAGGTTTCGCTTGGCCCAAGCCATCAGGAGGCAGGCGCCTCCGGAGGTGTTGGGTCAGGATCTGCGCCCAATCAGGGAGCGCCACCCTCTCTCGCATAGGAAGGCGCGCCCGGCGCCCTCCACAGGCAGGGCTCGGGGGCTCTTTCTTGGAGAGCCACCGACCTTGCCAAGGTCACGAGGGAGGCGCTCGGGCACCACTTGGAGGGGTGCTTCCAGGCACGTTTCTCTCAGGAAGGTACAAGGCAAGGAAGACCAAACCCACAGGAGTTCATCGCAAGGAACACCCAGGAGCTACAGGAGTCGAGAGTCATGCGCGGCAGCCGCCGTTTGCCCACTATAGCCCCACATCTAGGCGAGGATGGTGGGCTGCACGTCAGCATCGACGTGCCAGGGCTCAACCGAGCCGCGTCTCAGGAGCGCCTCTGGCCTTCGCGCGTGGGGCGTTGTGAGGGTCCACCTCACAGCTACGTTCGCATGCCTTTCGGCCTACCGGACGCGGTCGCCGCTCATCAGCGCCTACTGAGGAGCATTCTGGAGGCTCAGGGGGTCAGGCATGGTGCGGTCCTGGCGGAGATGGAGAAGGCCCTCGGAGACCCAACTGCGCCTCAGGAGCCTCCCGAGGCCCCTGGGCCTGGGGGCTCATGAGGGTCGATGTCATCATCGCGCATTGTCCACTTCTTCAGCATCACTTCATCTTCAACGACACCATGTGACATCTTTCTAAGTTCCGTTTTTAGCTGGGAGCGCCCACATGGCCGCATCATTCCCAGGCCACGTGGGTCCGCCCCTGAGGCATGTATCCGTTTTGCTTATGCTCTTTACTTACCTTGTTGGGGGCGCCCCTCAGGCTGCATCATCCCCGAGCTGCTCGGGCCTAGCCTAGCAGCGTTTGCTTTTTCCTGCATCTACTTAAAATGAATTTGCTCTTTCGTGCTTAATTGTCACCTACTGCTTACCGCGGACTTCTCCGCTTTCATGCAAAGTGCTTGCACGTTAAAAGGGGGGTACCTGAGCATCACGACTCATGGGCTCCTACTGGCTCTCCATCCCTCACCCCCTGGCCTTGACCCACGGCATTGCGACCTGTCATACCAGCGGCGGCTGAGCTAGCTCGAGGGCCGGGATCTCAGGATGTAGAGCATTTGCATTCTAACCACCCTGCAGGAACACACCATTGATAAAGGCCCAGAGCCAGGCGCAACCCGCCTCGAGGTAGGGCCTCGTGAGTCCCGCGCTGGCTCACGAGTGCCCAGATACACCTCTCCTAGCCCTACCGTGCCGGCCACGTGTCAGGGCGGGGCTGTACATGCCTCGGGGGCTCCTCCCAGAGGGGAGCCCCCTCCCACATACCAGTGGAAGCACCTTGCTCCGCGCTGGCTGACGACACTGCCGAGGAGCGGCTATGCCCGTACACATACGGAAGCGCTATGCTCCGCGCTAACTAAGGGCGGCCTACGGCCGTACCAACCTCAGGGAGCCTAGAGCTCAGTGTCTGGCACCATCGCAATGCCTCCCCTCAGGAGTGCCACGCGAGGGGGCTGGACACGGGGGCTACGCCCAGGTCTTGCCCGAGCGGAGCCAAGGTATGGAAACCTGTTTGAACGTCAAGGGGGACTCCCGAGCATCGTGACTCGGAGCCTAACTTGCCCCGTAGCCCCTCACTCCTTAGTCCCGTCCTGGTTTCTGGTCGGGGCTAACGCTGGGTGAGGTATGCGCGGGGCCGGGCCCTGCTGACGCAGAACGATCAATCCACTCCTCGTTCCCCCCTTTCCTACTTGCTGCTTGTGCGTTACGGGGGACTCCTAAGCATCGCGACTCAGGAGCCTAACTTGCCACGTAGCCCCTTACTCCTTAGTCCCGTCCAGGTTTCTGGTCGGGGCTAACGCTGGGTGAGGTATGCGCGGGGCCGTGCCCTGCCGACGTAGAGCGCGAGCAAGTAGGGGAGAAAAATGCAAATTCTAGGAAATTCAAAGCAAATATTACAAGCCATAGATTGTTTCACGACGCCAAACACAAGTTTAAACGCCTCCGCGAGGCATGGTGCATGTTGCAGGAATAAAAACAGGACATAAGACGCGAAGGGATCACTCTTTAGTGGCGCCACTGCCTGTGGTGGAGTCACGCTAGACGACTCCGCCTCCCGGGCCGTGGAGCTGGCGGCACCGCGCCCGGGCAAGACGCTGAAGGTGCGAAACCTCCCTAGCAAAGCTTCGGCTCGGCCTTTCATGGCCTCAGCGGCAGCGGCGGCAAGGTCATCGATCACGGGTTCCAGTAGGCTGTCGAAGTCGACATCGGGGTCGCGCAGGTAGACGTGGCTGAGGACATGCGTCAGCGCCGCAGAAGACAGGGCACGCGCCTCGGCCTCGGCCATGGGGCCAAGGCCGTCTACGACATGTTCAAGTGCACGGACCAGGAAGGGAAGCAGCTCGGCGGGGCCGTCCTCCGCACCGGCCAGCGGCTCCTCCAAGCCGCTCTCGTAAAGCGTCTTCAGCGCGGCACGTGCCCTCTTCTCCATCTTCACGAAGGCCGCTCGATCCTCTGCCAGGACCTTCGCCTTGGCGTCTAGCTCGGTCCTCTCCGCCTTCAGCGGCCGCTCCATCGTCTCCAACTGGCCATGGCGGTCATCAAGCTTGGCATCCCGGTCCTTGACGGCAGCCTCCCGAGCCTTCATCTCCTTCTCTTTCTCCTGGCGGCCGTGGGCCTCCTTGGCGAGCTCGTCGCGCAGGCCTTGCAGCTCGGTCTCTAGCGCCTCGCTACAAGCCTTGGCAGCCTCAGCGTCGCCTAGGGCAGCGTCGCGAGCGGCCTTGGCCTGGTTGGCGGCCTGCTTCTCCCCCTCGGAGGCTGCCACAGCCTGGCTCAGCGCCGCTCGAACGGAGGCAGCGGAACGGGCCCAGCCAGAAGCCAACTCCAGGCGCCCGGCCGCTAGGTGAGGGTCCATGCTCAGAAGATCCTCCCGCAGCTGGCTCAGCTTGCTGGCGACCTGGTCGAAGACGGCGGCAGAGGAAACAGAAGAAGCGGGAACCGGCGAAGGAGGCGAAGAAGATGGTAGCGTGATCACGACCTGGCAGGAAGGAACCCCCTGGGCCTTGGCTGCCCCGGCTGCAGCATTGAGCACAGTCGACTCCAGGGTCAGTGGGGCAACGGGGGCTGACTCCTCGCCGAGGCGTCCCAGTCGGCCTTGCGAGGACGAACGGGCAGGGGAGGCGCGAGCTGCGCCGTCTTTCCCCTCAGTGGATGAAGGCGCCATCCCGGCAGGTAGACTCGCCCCAAGCGGGGCCGCAGAAGCTCCTTTCAACCCCTTCGCCGCAGGCGCCAGCCTGACAAAAGAATATGGACGTCAAGCCTCGGCGGCAGAAACCAAGCAAAGCACGAATCATGCACTTACTGGTCGTTGCTCACGGACCCAAGCAACCTCCGGCCGAACTTGAAGCCCGAGAGCCTGCAGCTGGGGTCAGCCTCGGGAGGCCCGGAAGCAAGAAGGAGGAGAGCGAGAAAGGGGATCTGGAGCGAGGCGAACGAGAACAAAGCAAGTAAGTCTAGCCCGGGCACCTCTTTTGTCAGATGGATAGTTGTCGAGGCGTCGTGGGGGAGCGCAGACGGCCACGTCCAATCAATCGCCATGCGGCGCCCAAGGCCGCAGGCTGTTAGGGCCCGCGGCGCTTCGCGCTTGCCCCTTCGCTTCCCTGCTAGGCCAAGCCCGGGCGCGCCTTGGGCCCGGGGACTACTGTCGGCGTTCTGGGAACGGGGGTCCCCAGACTTGCCTGCCTGCGGCCTGCGGCGTGGCTCAAGTGGGGGCCCAGCGTGGCCCATCTTCATCAGCTAAAGCTCAAGACCCTCGCGAGGGGCCAAACCTCGCGGGGCGGACGACAGGAAGCTTCCTCTGAGGCAGCCTCATCAGGCAGGCTCGCGAGGAGGCGGAGAGATCAAGGCGGGGATACCTCGCGAGGAGGCCGTGACACAAGCCATGACGATCGAGGCCAGGCAGGCGCCGGCCTGCGCAGTGTCCTTGTTTCCCCTTTGGTGCAAAGGGGAAAGCACAGGCCAAGGCATCGGGCAAAGGTTACCATTCCGGTGCAACGAGACCAAGACCAGCAGAGCGGCAGGACGGAGGTCATCGTGGAGCCCAAGACGGCGTCATCACCAGTGCTTTTGGCAGCCGAAGACCACCTTTGGTCAGGATAACTTGTACTAGATGTTCCCCTTCAAAATGTCCAATTGTTGGCGCCCTTCCCGCTCATTATTTGGGAAGAGGCCCAGGGCCCCTATAAATAGAGCTAGCCACCACACCCAGAAGAAGGACCCAGGAGGGACATAGAGAGAGAGAGAGAGGCGACTGAACTCACCCAAGCAGTTCATCGCACCAGCTCAAGAACACCTCTCGCGAGGCCGTTCTTCCCTTGTACTGTTCATCATCAGCCCTTGAGGCAATCCACCACACCACACACTGGAGTAGGGTATTACACCACAACGGTGGCCCGAACTAGTATAAACCTCGTGTCCCTTGTGTTGTTCGTTGTTTCCAGCTTAGATCACACGAGGAGATTGGACGTAGATCGGTAGGGGAGAGATCTCCGCGCACACCCCAGCGTTCGAACCTCAAGGGTCTGCCAGAACCCGAAATCTGACACCGATCGCTCATCTCGGTGGGACCAAAACATTACGAAGGGAAACAGAGAGATTGCAACCCCATGTCGGTGAGACCGAGATCCCTATCGGTGAGACCGATTTGCCTATGGTTTGTGGCAGTGTCTATGACATTTGAAACTCGGTGGCGTCGGATAGGAAGAATCGATGGGGCCGAGTTTGACTTTTGGTTTAGGTCATATGTGGATGTGAGAAAGTAGTTGAGGGTTTTGGAGCATATCACTAAGCATTTTGAGCAAGAACCTTAAGCAACACCTCATCCCTCCTTGATAGTATTGGCTTTTCCTATAGACTCAATGTGATCTTGGATCACTAAAATGGAAAATGTAGAGTCTTGAGCTTCGATCTTGAGCCAATCCTTTGTCCTTAGCATTTTGAGGGGTCCACTTTTCTCATCCATGCCATGCCAATCATTGAGCTTTCCTGAAATATTAGTCTTGAAATAGCATTAGCTTAATGAACTATATGTTGTTAGGAATTACCAAAACCACCTGGGGATAGTTGCACTTTCAATCTCCCCCTTTTTGGTAATTGATGACAACATATAGATCAAAGCTTCGACAAATGATAATAAGAGTGAAAAACATTGTCGCTTTGAGAAGTATGTGAAAAGCAAGAGCTCCCCCTAAATTTGTGCATAGTTTAAGATTTACTTTGGACTGCAAATGCACAAAGAGTTAGGATCATGGGTTACTCTTCCATGTCACATACATCTTGGTGGAGCGCTCAAAATGATAATAATTAAAATACATGCACTCATCACCAAGCAAAGTGAGTGATCATATGGAATATAAAAGGATAATGTCATCCAACAAGCATAAAGGTAGTATATGATCAAACACATGATCATCTAAGCAATCACAAAGTATAAAGTATCTCAAACGAGTAGATAAAAAAGTTCAACCACCAAGGAGAAACGCAAGAGAGAACAAAAGCAACACTCTCTCTCGAAGCCTACGATATATACATTTTCTCCCCCTTTGGCAACAAGTTACCAAGAAGTTCATAAAAAACTGCATAGTGCTAAATTGACTCTCAGGCTTGGTCTTCAGGTGGTGGTGTAGACAGAACTCCAAGGACGAAGGCGTCAGTCGATGTAGATGGAGATGGTGAAGTAGGTGCTGGAGCTGGTGGCACTGAAGCTGTAGCTGGTGTGGATGAAGTTGCTTTGGTGTCTGTGACAGGCATAGCAGCAAACCTCTGACCTCTGGACACTCTAGCAAAAGTATTAGTGGTTGTCTTGCCCTTCTTCTCCTGCACTTCCTCCTGAAGTTGCTCAACAACAGACTGTATCTCAGTGATCTTCACATCTAAGTCATAGAACTTCTGCTCCATGATCCTCTCCAAGCTCTCCTAGTTTTGAGTCAGGGTGGCCAGTCCCTTCTCAATCCTCAGAATGGAGGCAATCAAGTAGCCAAGCTGATCTTGCTTGCTCTTCAGAAGATACTGAGATGCCTCATCCATGGTTGGCATGTTTGCAGCCTTTTCAGCCCTAGCCTTCTCCTTCTTGGCTTGTGCATGCACAGAAGATGGTTCATTTTCATCCATCACTACAGTGTTGTCCTCAAAGTCTGGGTAGATGGGCAGGTGCTCCTTGTCCAGCAGATATGTACCAGTGCCCATCTTGGAGTTGATCAGCTCCTGGATCTGTGGGGCATACCCACAACTCCTCTTCTGATCTGCAGCTGTCGTCTTTATGGTTTCCACAATTAGGCTCATGCCTTTGAACTTTTGAGGCACATCAAATATGTGAAGGAAGTTAATTGCATGGCCTATGATCATCTTGTGATCACCTGACTTTGGCAAGAGAGTGTGCCTGAGGATCCAGTTGATTGTTGGCAAGCCTGATAGAAGGTAATGTACTGATCCAAACTTGTGTGTCTCAAGAGCAGCATCTGGGATCTCTTTGTACATGTGTGCCATGGTGTTGTGATCCTTCTTCTTCTTGGCATAGACATCCAAGTCATCTTCTTGTTCTTCTAGGGCATTGATCAAGTGAGCCCATTTTGCAACTGTTGACTCGTACCTAGTGCCTTCAGACATCCAGACAATCCTTCCATCTGCGTAGAAATGAGCTGTGGAGTAGAACTGCATGATGAGCTCATCATTCCACTTTGTGAGCTTCTGAGCCACAAACTCATCGACTCCACATGCCTTGAAGCTGTCATATACACCAGGGTAGTGATCCTCATTTTCCTCAATGAATGTCCAATCGACCCATCTCATGTCACACACTATTGGCTTCTTGTCAAGCAACACTGTCTCATAGAAGTCCTGTTGTTCCTTGGTATGGAACCTGTAGTCCACATCAGTTCTTCTTCTGGTGGCATATGGATCTGACTCTCTCCATAGTCTCAATCCCGAATCCTTCCTTATCTTCATGTTCTCAGCTACTAGATGAGCATCATTGTGATCTAGAATTTTTGGCTTCAACTTCCTTCACACAACAAAATCATCTTCTCCTCCAGCATCTTGAGGCATTGGGGCCTTGTTCTTCTCCTCAGCAGGGATGTTCCTGGTGCTCCTCTTTGGTTTTGTCTTTGGAGCTGGAGCAGCAGTCTTAGGAGCAGTCTTAGGCTTAGATGGAACAACCCTGCCCTTATAGCATCTCCCATAAGCTTTTGAGCTTTGGGTGCTACACCCTCTTCCTCTTCCTCTTCTTCAGAGTCTTCCATTATTGAAGATCTCCCAAGCACTCTGGCAGTAGTCTTCTTGACCCTCTCTTTCCTTTTCTTTTCTGCCACAACCTACTCTTTGGGTGCAGATCCCAAAGTCTCTTGAGTGGATGTTCTGGCTTTTGACATGGGAGCTCTCTTGGCAGGAACCTTTTGCTTCATCCCTGGCTTACTGGCAGCAGCTGTGCCATATTCCTTTTTCAGGACTTTCCTCTTTGAGGTGGCCTCTTCCTCAGCAGCCACATAGTCCTCATCCTCGGAATCTAAGGTTTTCTTCTTTCTGGTCCTGGTGGCTGCCTTAGGCAAGTTGCTGGGTGTGCTCCTGCTTCCATCATCTGAGCTACTGGAGGGACTAGTGCCCTCACTCAAGTTCACTTGCTCCTTAGACTTGTTCTGACTGTCACTCTGATCTGACATGATGCAAACACTGACAGCAAACCCTCAGAATAGATTATAGATGAGGTAGAGTGGATGAGCATCACAAAGTGCAGAGGTTTTTGCAAAAGAATGAATCGAAAACTTAGTTTTAGTTTTCCACAGAAAGCATTTCGGATCTACCAATTTGAAATATCAGTGATACCGAAGCAGCTGTTGGAACCTAAACTAGTGAACTCGGTCAAACCGGGTCACAGTCCGGTGGCACCGAGACTGCTAGGGTTTCACAAAGACTCGAACTCGGTCACACCGATTTGCAATTCTCGGTCAGACCGAGAATCACATGTGCAATGGCCTGAGCCAAATTGGTGGAACCGGTTTCAACAACTCGTTCAGTCCGAGATGGTTTCGGCGGAAACCTAACCCTAAATTTTCAATCCACAACTAAAGTACGGAGTGTTTTCATTGGATAGAGTGATCTCAATCATGGCAAGATACATGGCAAAACAATGTGCCAGGGAATCAGAGTGAGAACAACACAAAGATCAAGTCCATACCCTAGTTCGGCGATGGACTTGCTACGGCGGCAACGGCGGAGACGATCCCGTTGACGACTGCTACCTCTTGAGCACTGCATTGGTTTTCCCCGAAGAGGAAGGGATGATGCAGCAAAGTAGCGTAAGTATTTCCCTCAGTTTTTGAGAACCAAGGTATCATCCAGTAGGAGGCTACGCGCGAGTCCCTTGTACCTGCACAAAACAAATAAAACCTCGCAACCAACACAAATAGGGGTTGTCAATCCCTATAGGGCCATTTACGAGAGTGAGATCTGATAGATATGATAAAGATAATATTTTTGGTATTTTTGTGATAAAGATGCAAAGTAAAATAAAGGCAAAGTAAATAGCAAAGTAAATAACTAAGTAGTAGGAGATCAATAGGATAAAGATAGACCCGGGGGGCATAGCTTTCACTAGTGGCTTCTCTCGAGAGCATAAGTATTCTATGGTGGGTGAACAAATTACTGTTGAGCAATTGACAGAGTTGAGCATAGTTATGAGAATATCTAGGTATGATCATGTATATACGCATCACGTCCGAGACAAGTAGACCGACTCCTGCCTGCATCTACTACTATTACTCCACTCATCGACCGCTATCCAGCATGCATCTAGATTATTAAGTTCATGAAAACAGAGTAACACCTTAAGCAAGATGACATGATGTAGAGGGATAAATTCATGCAATATGATAAAAAACCCACCTTGTTATCCTTGATGGCAACAATACAATACGTGCCTTGCTGCCCCTACTGTCAGTGGGAAAGGACACCGCAAGATTGAACCCAAAGCTAAGCACTTCTCCCATTGCAAGAAAGATCAATCTAGTAGTCCAAATCAAACTGATAATTTGAAGAGACTTGCAAAGATAACCAATCATACATAAAAGAATTCAGAGAATATTCAAATATTATTCATAGATAGACTTGATCATAAACCCACAATTCATCGGTCTCAACAAACACACCGCAAAAAGAAGATTACATCGAATAGATCTCCACAAGAGAGGGGGAGAACATTGTATTGAGATCCAAAAAGAGAGAAGAAGCCATCTAGCTACTAACTATGGACCCGTAGGTCTGAGGTAAACTACTCACACTTCATCGGAGGGGCTATGGTGTTGATGTAGAAGCCCTCCGTGATTGATGCCCCCTCCGGTGGAGCTCCGGAATAGGCCCCAAGATGGGATCTCGTGGATACAGAAAGTTACGGCGGTGGAATTAGGGTTTTGGCTCTGTATTTGATCGTTTGGGGGTACGTGGATATATATAGGAGGGAGTACGTCGGTGGAGCAACAGGGGGCCCACGAGGGTGGAGGGCGCGCCTGGGGTAGGCAGGCGCGCCCCCTACCTCATGGCCTCCTCTCTTGTGCCTTGACGTAGGGTCCAAGTCTCCCGGATCTTATTCGTTGAGAAAATCACGTTCCCGAAGGTTTCATTCCGTTTGGACTCCGTTTGATATTCCTTTTCTTCGAAACCCTAAAACAGGCAAAAAACAGCAATTCTGGGCTGGGCCTCCGGTTAATAGGTTAGTCCCAAAAATAATATAAAAGTGGATAATAAAGCCCAATAATGTCCAAAATAGTAGATAATATAGCATGGAGCAATAAAAATTATAGATACATTGGAGACGTATCAACGGTGGCGGAGACCAGCGACTGGAGGCGGCTGGCGACGAGGAGGACGATCCAGAGACCCAGGGAGGCAGAGCGCGGGCGAAGAGGTTCGGAAAGTTTTCCAAATTTTGGCCCGTGGGTATATATAGCCTGACCCTGTCGGTGTGAACGAGTGGAACAACTCGGTGGCACCGAGATGCATAACTGGAAGCAGTTACTGCAACTCGGTGTGACCAAAAAGTTCAAATCGGTTGCACCGAGATTAAAAACCTAGATCGACTTGATGATCTCGGTATGACCGAAATGGATGAATCGGTCAGACCGAAATGCACAAAGAAGTTTTGGAAGTTTAAGTCTATGATGAATCGGGGACTCCGAGTGCTCCTCACACAGAGTGGTTCGAATCTGACTTGATCAAACTTTGTGATGCAGCATGAATAGCGTTTGAGACGAGAAGAGCATAGATAGCTAGAGAAGGTTCTTAGGCATTCTTGTCCATCCACTTGGCAAGAGAAAAAGAAACCAATCAGTCAAAACAATAAGTGGATGTCCTCGAATGAGCAAATTATGCAACCAACATGCTCACACAATAAAATGACAAATGAAATATGTGGCAAAGTATGCACAAACAATTCTAGCATCTATCAAGCAATTGGCGATGACTAGGTCATCTATATATGAGTATATTGACTTAGGAGTCAAATGAGAACATTTGATCATAGGTCATACTCATTGTTTAAGCACAAGTGGGGTTACCACTTTTACATAAAGCGTTGTTGTGTTCACACCATTAGAGTTGCTTTCGCTCAATTCTTAGAGTAAAGGTCCCCCTAGAAGTGAGATCCCCCCTAGGAGGGATGAACTAACCTTGGGTTTTGTCGATGATGACTTCATGTAGGTGTTGAAGATGTGGATGCTCTGAGTTGATGTAGATCATTCGGAGCTATCCTTTGGAGTGAGTTGCACTTTCAATACCTACACGGGTTAGTCCCACAAGGAACAAACAAGGATATCCATAGACATAGAGTGATGCACACACAAGATGATGTATATGAGAGCATTAGGTTACCTTGTCCCTTGTCTTACCAACAAGAGGGTTTGTGACTCCTTGAACTAGTGCAAGATGTGGAAGTTGATTGCACTTGTTCTTGCCAAAATGATAAGAGTGAAGTATGTTGGCGGAGTCACCCTCAAGAACTCTCTAGTTCTTCTTCTTCGGGATCCACACCATCTTGATGGGAATCCTCGGAGTTGTACTTGTACTTGATGAAGTGGAACTTGATGTAGTCTTGGGAAACCACTTGACCAAGGCCTTAGGAGCTTCTTCAAATGCATCAATTTCCTCTTGAAGCTTGTCCTTGTCTTTTTTCCTTGTGGTCTTGTGGTGGAAGATCATCTTGAGCTTGTGTCCCTTTGAAAGAAGTAGGATCATACTTATCTTGTTGAGGAACAAACTTCGTCTTGGGGTATTGATCTTCTTCCCACTCAACTCCATTGGCATTGAACTTTCGTTCAAAACCAATACCTTGATTCTTCCGGTGCCTTCCTTGCTTGCGTATAATTTCCTCGAATTGCTTACTCCCGGCAAGGCTCTTGTAAACACCTTTCTCTATGATTCCCTTCAATAAGCTATTTTCTTGCTCAAGTGTAACTTGGCTAAGAGAATCATTAGTGGAATCAAGAGAACTACTAGAAGCAACAGTATTGGATTTAGCATGATTATTGTTACTACTAGAGGAAGAACTCTTCTTGTTCTTGTTACTAGACTTGACTTGAGGCATATAAGTGGATAAGAGTAAACGCTTGGCAATGTAAGAAGAACTTTTCTTGCGAAGATCATCATTGATTGCCTTTGAGAACTCATGCTCTTGCTCAAGATTGAGCTTCTCAAAACGTAATTTCTCATGAGTCCTTAAAAGTTCTCGATGATCTCCTAAGATAGTTTCATGAGCTAACTTAAGAGTGTTTAGTTCTTTAGTTAGAGACTCAATCTTCTCCTTATCATTGTCATTCATTTCATCTTGATTACCATGATTAATTGACGTTTCATCATAGTATTCATCACTAGAGTTGTCAACAAGTAAATCATCATCACCTAACAAGTCATCTTCATCACTATTGAAATCAACATACTCGGGGTGCGATACCTTTGGACCTTTGGCCATGAAGCATCTTCCAATTCCTTCATTTGGTGAATCAAATATGTCGTAGGAGTTGGTTGACACAAGTGCTAGACCGGCAACGCCTTCATCTTGAGTATATTCGGAGTCGGAGTGATAGCTTCTCTCGGAGTGATTGTCGGAGTCAGAGCCGGATACCCATTCACCAACATGAGCTTGATGTCTTGGTTTTGTGTAGCTCCTTGATGACTTGTCCTTCCATTTCGAATCCTTGCTTCTCCGAGAGGGTCTTCGTTCATAACGATCATCCCTACTCCTTCTCTCCCTCGATGTTGATTCTTCTCTTATACTTCTTCTTTTGGGAGAATCTTCTCTTCTCTTGTAGGGGGCCGTACACTCATTTGAGTAGTGTCCGGGTCTTCCACAATTGTAGCAGTTTCGCTCTCGACTAGAAGATCTTTTGTCATTGTAGGACCTTGACTTGGAACTTCTCGCTTTGCTTCTCCTCTTGTAGAACTTGTTGAAGTTCTTCATCATTAGGCTCAATTCTTCATTCAAGGTTTGTTTCTCACTTGATTATGTGGGAGCTTCACATGAGGCATTGTAAGCACCACTTGACTTGTTATGGAGCTCCTCCTTATCCTTGAGTGACATCTCATGAGCAACAATTCTTCCAATGACTTCTGTTGGCTTGAGATCTTTGTAATTTGGCATCATTTGGATCAATGTGCATACGGTATCATATTTTCCATCCAAGGCGCTTAGGATCTTCTTGATGATGAATTTGTCGGTCATCTCTTCACTTCCTAAGCAGGCAATCTCATTTGTGATAAGAGCAAGCCTAGAGTACATTTCAGCGACACCTTCACCATCCTTCATTTTGAACTTGTCAGGTTGACTTGGAAGCACATCCAACTTGGATTCCTTGACGGAGTCGGTACCTTCGTGCATATCAATCAAAGTATCCCAAATTTCCTTTGCATTCTCAAGACGGCTAATTTTGTTGAATTCTTCGGGGCACAATCCGTTGAAGAGGATATCACAAGCTTGAGCATTGTATTGTAGCATCTTCAACTCTTCCGCGGTAGCTTCACGGTTCAGTTCTCTCCCATCAAAGAATTCACCTTGCAAGCCAATACACACAATAGCCCAAACGGCGGGGTTATGTCCAAGAATATGCATTTTCATCTTATGCTTCCAACTAGCAAAATTAGTGCCATCAAAGTAAGGACCTCTATGGTGGTAATTTCCCTCGCTGGACGCCATACTCTCCTAGGTTGTGAAACCAAGGCTATGACCACCAAAAGCTATGGAAATCAAAGCAAATGGAGACCAAAGCTCTGGTACCACTTGTAGGATCGAAAGTATGTCTAGAGGGGGTGATTAGACTACTTGACCAAATAAAAATATAGCCTTTTCTCAATTTTAGTTCTTGGCAGATTTTAGCAACTTTGGACAAGTCAAGCAATCTTAACACAATTCAAGCAAGCATGCAAAGATTATATGAGCAGCAGAAAGTAAAGCATGCAACTTGCAAGAATGTAAAGGGAATGGTTTGGAGGATTCAAACGCAATTGGAGACACAGATGTTTTTTTCGTGGTTCCGATAGGTGGTGCTATCGTACATCCATGTTGATGGAGACTTCAACCCATGAAGGGTAACTATTGTGCGAGTCCATGGAGGGCTCCACCCATGAAGGGTCCACGAAGAAGCAACCTTGTCTATCCCACCATGGCCATCGCCCACGAAGGACTTGCCTCACTAGCGGTAGATCTTCACGAAGTAGGCGATCTCCTTGCCCTTACAAACTCCTTGGTTCAACTCCACAATCTTGTCGGAGGCTCCCAAGTGACACCTAGCCAATCTAGGAGACACCACTCTCCAAGAAGTAACAAATGGTGTGTTGATGATGAACTCCTTGCTCTTGTGCTTCAAATGATAGTCTCCCCAACACTCAACTCTCTCTCACAGGATTTGGATTTGGTGGAAAGAAGATTTGAGTGGAAAGCAACTTGGGAAGGCTAGAGATCAAGATTCATATGGTAGGAATGGAATATCTTGGTCTCAACACAAGTGTAGGTGGTTCTCTCTCAGAAAAAATAAGTTGGAAGTGTAGGTTCGTTCTGATGGCTCTCTCCATGAATGAAGAGGTGGTGGAGGGGTATATATAGCCTCCACACAAAATCTAACCGTTACACACAACTTGCCAATCTCGATGGGACCGAATAGTTAAACTCGGTTGGACTGATTCAGCAAAGCTAGTGATCGTTAGGGTTTTTGGTGGGACCGACATGCAACTCGGTAGGACCGATATGGTTAGGGTTAGGGCATAACGTAATCTCGGTGAGACCGATTACACAAACTCAGTGGGACCGATTTTGGTAATAAGCTAACCATAGAGTTGGTCAAGTAAACTCGGTGGGGACCGATTCGCTCATTTCGGTGAGATCGAAATGTTACAAAAGGGAAACAGAGAGTTTACATTGCAATCTCGGTGGGACTTATCGCTCATCTCGGTGGGACCGAAACATTACGAAGGGAAACAGAGAGATTGCAACCCCATCTCGGTGAGACCGAGATCCCTATCGGTGAGACCGATTTGCCTAGGGTTTGTGGCAGTGGCTATGACATTTGAAACTCGGTGGCGCCGGATAGGAAGAATCGGTGGGGCCGAGTTTGACTTTTGGTTTTGGTCATATGTGGATGTGAGAAAGTAGTTGAGGGTTTTGGAGCATATCACTAAGCATTTTGAGCAAGAACCTCACTAAACAACACCTCATCCCTCCTTGATAGTATTGGCTTTTCCTATAGGATCAATGTGATCTTGGATCACTAAAATGGAAAATGTAGAGTCTTGAGCTTCGAGCTTGAGCCAATCCTTTGTCCTTAGAATTTTGAGGGGTCCACTTTTGTCATCCATGCCATGCCAATCATTGAGCTTTCCTGAAATATTAGTCTTGAAATAGCATTAGCTCAATGAACTATATGTTGTTAGGAATTACCAAAACCACCTAGGGATAGTTGCACTTTCAGCCACCTCTAGGGCTATCTTGTCCACCGGATATGCATATTTACCGGGTACCACACCATGAAAAACGGTGTTCAGAGATTTAAGATTCTTATCTGTCAACCCCATACGGCGAAGGGTATCATAGTAGAGAATATTGATACCGCTTCCCCCATCCATGAGCACCTTGGTGAACTTGTACCCCCCAACTTGAGGTGCCACCACTAAGGCCAGATGACCCAGATTGTCAACCCGGGGTGGGTGATCCTCTCTACTACATAAAATGGGTTGCTCAGACTAGCGCAAATACTGAGGCACAACCGGTTCAACAGAGTGCACGGCCCTCTTGTGAAGCTTCTGATCACGCTTGCACAGGATAGTGGTGAAGACATGGTACTGCCCACTATTTAACTTCTTCGGATTGCTCCGATAACCCGACTGTTGCTGCTGTTGATTCCCCTGATGGTTATAACCTCCCTGGTTGCCCTGGTTCCCCTGATTGTTATGGCCGGTTTGATTGCCTTGAAATCCTGAACCGGAGCTACCACCTCCATAACCCGACCCATGAAAACCACCTCCTGAACCGCCGGGCGGGCCATTGTCGTATTGAAACATGTTGGAGTTCTTAAACTCCCGCATGATATAACAGTCCTTCCAAAGATGTGACGCTGGCTTCTCCTTTGATCCATGCTTTGGACAAGGTTGATTTAACTGGCAATCCAGATTGGGGCCCGAACCTCCACCCCTCTGGGGTTGTTTGCCCTTACGACGCTGACCGTTATCTTGAGAATTGGTGTTAGCCACAAAGTCCAAACTATTGTCGGCCTTGCGCTTACCATTATTCCCATGACCTGCCGGGTTATGCTACTGTCCCTTGGTGTTGCCGTTCTTTTTCCCTTTCCCCGGTTTGTCCTCCTCCGATTCAGGGTCTTTGGTATTATCTGAATCGGCATATTTAACCAAAGCGGCCATAAGCGTTGACATATCATTGCAGTGACGTTTGAGCCTTCCTAACTTCTGTTTTAGCGGCAGAAACCGGCAATTGCCCTCCAACGTTAACACTGTAGTATCTGCATTGATGCGATCCGACGAGTGTAGAATAGCTGAGACCCGCCTCACCCAATGGATTGTAGACTCCCCATCCTCATAGACACAAGCGGCCAGGTCCACAATCGACATAGGCTGCGTACAAGTATCCTTAAAATTCTGGATAAACTGGTGTTTTAACTCGGCCCATGACCCGACGAAGTTAACTGGTAGGCTCTTTAACCAAGTACGAGTTGTCCCCTCCAACATCATGGTAAAATATTTTGCACACACCGCTTCATCCACATCCAACATATCCATTGCCATCTCATAACTTTCAACCCATGACTCTGGTTGCAAATCGGTGGTGTAATTGGGCACCTTACGAGGGCCTTTAAAGTCCTTGGGCAGCCGCACATTACGTAAAGCGGGGGTGAGACACGACACCCCTAAGGAACTGAAGACCACACCTGGCTCCACTGAAGCGGTCGGGTGAACTGGAGTAGGTTGACGAGCTCCATGCAGAGCTGCTAACTCGGCCTCTCGACGTGCACGACCATGATCCACCACATCCCGCGCATTAGCACCTCCACCTACCGGGTTGTGCCCTCGCGGCGAGTTACCGCGACATGCACTACTTGACACGGCCGGTTCATCCTCAACATGCCTGCTGTAGCTCCAGCTTGGATGGGGGGTGGAATGAATCCTCTCATGACTATGCGAATAAGCCTGCTGCTGGTTTAAAGCTGCTTGATGGAGCTCTCTGGCCCGTCGTGCCTCAATCGCAACCGGTGACTCGCCGTCGGTTGGGAGGGCTGCCAATCGTGAAGTGGCGGCCACAATGTTGTCCAACGGGTTGGAGTAATGCCCCTGGGGCATCGGAATATACTCCGGCACAATGTTGCCTTGACGAGGCGGGTCCATCGTGCGTGGCTGAACCGGCGCTCCTGTCCCCGGCGCCTCCGCCCGGTTTAACACTAGCTGGTGACTGGTTCCTGCTCCTGGCGTATTGAAGAGATTTCTTGGCTCATAACCCGGTGGAAGATGCGACCGGTATCTTCTTCTCATGACTTCCTCTGAGGCATTCTGATCCAGCCTAAGCCGGTAGGCCTGAGCTTCCAACTCGGCCCGTTCCGTAGCCACCCTAGCGTTCTCTGCTGCTAGGTCCGCTTTAGCCTGAGTTATCTGATCTTTCACCTTTGCAATCTCCGCATTGTGCTGGTCCTGGGCTGCTGCATCCACCTCCGTGGCCATCAATGTTGCCAAAGTGTCGAACAAATCAGACAGAACTTGAGCCGGAGGCGGCGCAGAGCCCCCTGCTCCAGTCGGCGTTGCTGTCGCCGAACCAGAGAGCATTGTCGCAGCGGTTGATGAGTGGTGTGCTGATTGTGTACCGGCCATGAAGATAGCGACCCAGTTTGGCAGATCGAGGGGGTCCGGAATACTATTGCCATCAGACCCTCCGCTAATCCGTCCGTCCTGCAACTGATACAGCGATTTGGTCTCTCCAGTTGAAGACTCATCATCGGAGCAGATAACGGGTTCTCCATCAGATGCCGGTCCATCCTCATATTCCGCTCCATGGATAACACCTACGAAAACATGCCTTGCTGCGGGCTGAACCGGGGAAGGGCTTATGCGCTGAGCCGTGTCGATGTTGTCGGTGCAGGTGTCCGGCTCAGGGCCCGGTTCGCTGATCTTGCCGATGAAGACGTGAATCCCACCAAAGGGGACCCGGTACCCGTATTCAATTGAACCGGCCTCGGGACCCCATCCTGCGTCGTCGATGTAGAGCTTGCCACGACGACTTTTTGACATCCGGCCCACAGCATACCCCTTGAGTCCATCAAAGCTGCCCTTCAAGAACTCGAAGCCATCGTGCGATAGCCCCACGGTGGACGCCAACTGTCGTGGGTTTGTCACGGCAGATGTCCTTGTGAAAGGACTTAGTCGTGGAGCCATCGCTACGGGTTAGCTTAAAGGGGTTAAACCGGACAAGGGGACACGAGAGGTTTTATACTAGTTCGCCCCTTCGATGAAGGTAAAAGCCTACGTCTAGTTGTGATTGGTATTGCTAGGGTTTCGATGACCAGGGAGTGAATCCGCTTTGCCCGGCTCTCGAGTTGTTGTTTCTCGTCCTCAAACCACGGCCGGGTCGTCCCTTTATATACATAGGTCGACACCCGCCGGTTTATAGAGTCCCGAGGCTAGATCATAAATGTGTCTGGTTCAGTCTCTATTCCTCTAACTTACAATACAAGTTACATGACAGCGTCGGTTTACATCTACATGCTTTAACCCGCCTTTGGGCCTTGGGCCTTCGTAAAGCGCCACCACCTTCACGTCTTCATGGGCTTCTATCCTCGTGGAGCTAACCCGGCCACTCCTAGCCGGTTTACCTCCAGTAATCATATCCCCAACAGGGCCCTTGGTATGGTTCATACTTAACGTTTAGCAATAATGCCGCCCATACTAACAGAGTTATCACCATATAAACCATGGAGCAAAATAATAATATCAGGGACACTAAGGTTTCCACAGTTTCCTGGACCAATTAAACAATGACTAGCAAATAATGCAAAATAGCGTAAAACAGGAAAATGTATGCTAGTGATTCGTGCATCGGAAACCTTCCTTGTTTCCCCTACAGTGATAGTATCAATAAACCCATCCACATCCTCACGATGTGGTTCCTCTGTCTTGCCCTCTAAAGGGACTAAACAAACCCGACAAAAATCATAAAGTGACATTTCCTTATGCTCATCATATAAATGACACTCCATCGTAGGTGGTGAGGTCCTAGAATGGAAATGAAAGTTTTGCACAAAGATATTTGTGAGTAAGAGATACTGATTGCGTTGGTTGTGGAGGAAAGCGGTGAGGCCTGCATTCTTAGCCAATTCATGAAAATCTTCATAAATCCCGGCTGCTCTCAAGAAATCATCGGAAGGCCATTCACACGACTGAACCTCCGCTGTGTGAGGCAGATTATACTTAGGCTTCGGTGCCTTTTCCTTCGAGCTTCGGCTCGATAAGCCCCTCAAGAGTCTCTTCATCATTTTTTGAAAAGTTCTGAAATTTTTAGTAACGTCAAAATAAAAGTAAACCAAACTCAATAATATTGGTAGTAACTACGCCTACAAGTGCCTAGGGCCTATATCATGCATCAAAACTACTTTTGACCATATAAATTTGACATGCAAGCTCAAGAACAGGGTCACCTAAGCAGCAAAAATTTGCAATGAATAAAGCACTAGAACAAAAACAAATTGGACCAATGTAGGAGTCACATACCAAGGAACAATCTCCCCAAGCAGTTTTGTGAGAGGTGCTTTGAGCAAGGAGATCGAAAATGGCAGCAAAACGAGCTTGGACTCGGGTTTGAGCTGGTTATTCGTGTTTGGGGGAGGAAGAAGGAGTGTGTGGGTGAAAGGATAAGTGGAGGAGGGCCACCGTGGGCCCACGAGGCAGGGGGTGCGCCCAGGGGGGTATGGCACGCCCTCCACCCTCGTGGGCAGGTGGTTGACCCCTCACTGTGTTCTTAGTGCCAAATATTCCCAAATATTTCAGAAAAAATCATATTTAAATTTCAGGGCATTTGGAGAACTTTTATTTTTGGGGTATTTTTATATTGCACGGATAATCAGATAACAGACAGAAAAAAATACTATTCTTATTTTTTTAATATAAATAACAGAAAGTAAAAGTGGGGTACAAAAGGTTGTGGCTTCTAGTTTCATCCATCTCATGCTCATCAAAAGGAATCCACTAACAAGGTTGATCAGGTCTTGTTAACGAACTCATTCTGAATAACATGGAACCGGAGAAATTTCGAATAACACTATGTTACCTCAACGGGGATATGCACATCCCCAATAAAAAGAATATCATATTTCTTCTTGACAGTAGGAAGAGGAAATTCAAAACTTCCAAATATAATCGATGGACATTTTCCAATAGAGTTGATACTATGAACTTGAGGTTGTTTCCTCGGAAAGTGTACCATGTGCTCATTACCATTAACATGAGAAGTGACATTGCCTTTAGTGCAATCAATAACAGCCCCTGCAGTATTCAAAAAGGGTCTTCCAAGAATAATAGACATACTATCGTCCTCGGGAATATCAAGAATAACAAAGTCCGTTAAAATAGTAACGTTTGCAACTACAACAGGCACATCCTCACAAATACCGACAGGTATAGCAGTTGATTAAGCAGCCATTTGCAAAGATATTTTAGTAGGTGTCAACTTATTCAAATCAAGTCTACGATATAAAAAGAGAGGCATAACACTAACACCGGCTCCAAGATCACATAAAGCAGTTTTAACATAGTTTCTTTTAATGGAGCATGGTATAGTGGGTACTCCTGGATCTCCAAGTTTCTTTGGTATTCCACCCTTAAACGTATAATTAGCAAGCATGGTGGAAATTTCAGCTTCCGGTATCTTTCTTTTATTAGTAACAATATCTTTCATGTACTTAGCATAAGGATTCATTTTAAGCATATCAGTTAATCGCATACACAAAAAGATAGGTCTAATCATTTCAGCAAAGCGCTCAAAATCCTCATCTTCAATACCTTTTTCTTTCATAGATTTCTTCAATAGGAGGTAAATTAAGACCATGTATTTCTTCAATAGGAGGTAAATTCTTAACATCTTCATCTTCAATACCTTTTTCTTTCATAGATTTCTTTGCCTCTTGCATATCTTCAGGACTGAGAAATAGGATACCCCTCTTATTCGGAGTTGGTTTAGGAATTGGCTCCGGAGGTGTCCAATTATTTTCATTTGTCAACATATTATTCAATAGAATTTCAGCTTCATCCGGTGTTCTTTCCCTGAAAACAGAACCAGCATAACTATCCAGGTAATCTCTGGAGGCATCGGTTAGTCCATTATTAAAGATATCAAGTATTTCATTTTTCTTAAGAGGATGATCAGGTAAAGCATTAAGTAATTGGAGAAGCCTCCCCAAGCTTGTGGGAGACTCTCTTCTTCAATTTGCACAAAATTATATATATCCCTTAAAGCAGCTTGTTTCTTATGAGCAGGGAAATATTTAGCAGAGAAGTAATAAATTATATCATGGGGACTACGCACACAACCAGGATCAAGAGAATTAAACCATATCTTAGCATCACCCTTTAATGAGAACGGAAATAATTGAAGGATATAAAAGTAACAAGTTCTCTCATCAGTAGTGAACAGGGTGGCTATATCATTTAATTTAGTAAGATGTGCCACAACAGTTTCAGATTCATAGCCATGAAAAGGATCAGATTCAACCAAAGTAATTATATCAGGATCAACAGAGAATTCATAATCCTTATCAGTAACACAGATAGGTGAAGTGGCAAAAGCAGGGTCTGGTTTCATCCTAGCATTTAGAGATTGCTTATTCCATTTAGCTAATAACCTCTTAAGTTCGTGTCTATCTTTGCAAGCTAAAATAGCTGAAGAAGCTTCTTTATCAAAAACATAACCCTCAGGAATAACATGCAAGTCTTCATCATCAATTTCATCAGTATTATCAGATTCAATATTTTCAATCTCTCTAGCCATAGCAAGTTGTTCATCAAGAAATTCACCAAGTGGCACAGTAGTATCAAGCATAGAAGTAGTCTCATCATAAGTATCATGTATAGCAGAAGTGGCATCATCAATAACATGCGACATATCAGAACGAATAGCAGAAGCAGGTTTAGGTGTCACAAGCTTACTCAAAACAGAAGGTGAATCAAGTGCAGAGCTAGATGGCAGTTCCTTACCTCCCCTCGTAGTTGAGGGATAAATCTTGGTTCTTGGACCTTTCAAGTTCTTCATAATGATAAGCAGATATAAATCTCAAGTGACTCAAAGAATAGAGCTATGCTCCCCGGCAATGACACCAGAAAATAGTCTTGATAACCCACAAGTATAGGGGATCACAACAGTTTTCGAGGGTAAAGTATTCAACCCAAATTTATTGATTCGACACAAGGGGAGCCAAAGAATATTCTCAAGTATTAGCAGCTGAGTTGTCAATTCAACCACACCTGGAAACTTAGTATCTGCAGCAAAGTATTTAGTAGCAAAGTAATATGATAGTAGTGGTAACGGTAGCAAAAGGTAACAATAGTAAAAGTAATGTTTTTGGTATTTTGTAGTGATGATAGCAATAGCAACAGGAAAGTAAATAAGCGAAGAACAATATATGGAAAGCTCGTAGGCAATGGATCGGTGATGGAGAATTATGCCGGATGCGGTTCATCATGTAACAGTCATAACCTAGGGTGACATAGAACTAGCTCCAGTTCATCAATGTAATGTAGGCATGTATTCCGAATATAGTCATATGTGCTTATGGAAAAGAACTTGCATAACATCTTTTGTCCTACCCTCCCGTGGCATCGGGGTCCTTACGGAAACTAAGGGATATTAAGGCCTCCTTTTAATAGAGTACTAGAACAAAGCATTAACACATAGTGAATACATGAACTCCTCAAACTACAGTCATCACCGGTAAGTATCCCGATTATTGTCACTTCGGGGTTAACGGATCATAACACATAATAGGTGACTATAGACTTGCAAGATAGGATCTAGAACTCTCATATATTGATGAAAACATAATAGGTTCAGATCTTAAATCATGGCACTCGGGCCCTAGTGACAAACATTAAGCATAGCAAAGTCATAGCAACATCAATCTCAAAACATAGTGGATACTAGGGATCAAACCCTAACAAAACTAACTCGATTACATGATAGATCTCATCCAACCCATCACCGTCTAGCAACCCTACGATGGAATTACTCACGCACGACGGTGAGCATCATGAAATTGGTGATGGAGGATGGTTGATGATGACGATGACGATGGATTCCCCTCTCCGGAGCCCCGAACGGACTCCAGATCAGCCCTCCCGAGAGGTTTTAGGGCTTGGCGGCAGCTCCGTATCATAAAACACGATGATTTCTTCTATATGGTTTTTTCTCCCTGAAACACAATATATAGAGTTGGAGTTGGAGTCGGAGGAGCTCCAGGGGGCCCACAAGGTAGGGGGCGCACCCTAGGGGGGGCAGGCGCGCCCCCCACCCTCGTGGACAGGTGGTGGGCCCCCTGGCCTTCATCTTTTGCAGGTATTTTTTATATTTTCCAAAAACTTGCTCCGTGAAGTTTCAGGTCATTCCGAGAACGTTTGTTTCTGCACATAAATAACACCATGGTAATTCTGCTGAAAACAACGTCAGTCCGGGTTAGTTCCATTCAAATCATGCAAGTTAGAGTCCAAAACAAGGGCAAAAGTGTTTGGACAAGTAGATACGACGGAGACGTATCAGGCAGCATAGAGGAACCACATCGTGATGATGTGGAGGGATTTATTGATATGATTTCTGTAGGGGAAACGAGGAAAGTTTCCGATGCAAGAATCACTAGCATACATTTTCCTGTTCTACGTTACTTTTCAATATTTGCTAGTAGATGCTTAATTGGTTGTGGGAACTGTGGGAACCTTAGTGCTCCTGATATTGTTATTTTGTGCCATGCCTTGTTTCAAGACACTACTTTTAGTTTAGGCGCTATTGTTGATAAACGGTTAAACCTGAACCGTACTAAGGGCCCCGTCCTCGGAGGCATCTTTGCCTCGCGCCTAGCTGCACACTTTAACATACCCATCAGGCATTATGAGAAAAAGGAAAAGTTGCTGCCTAATATTTTCCTAGATTATAAGAGCATGGTAGCACATGATTTTATTGTTAAGAATAAGAAGAAGTTGCTTAACTATAGACTGATTTTTGGGTAATAATAACTTTGAGACTATTACCTTGCCTGCTCCCTCTTTGTTTAACATATTTTTAGGCAAGTACCTTGTTTTACCGGAGGACGTTTATGCATACTGGAGTGTGACACCAGGTGCAGAGCCTGAGCCGGAACCACCCCAGGACCCTTATCGACAGTCAGTTTATCAGTGGAATCCGGAGGAGATTGCCAACCAGTGGCACCCAGAGGACACTCCCCCTTACACCGGAGAGGGCCACTTTGATCCTTGGGCATAGACCAACTTAGGCCAAAAGCCTAAGCTTGGGGGAGTACGTATTTCTCACTGACATTACATTCATGTTCACACACTCATGCTAGTTGTCGGTGCTCATACTTTTTCATTGTATCATCCATGATAGTTTATTTCGTTGTTAGCTTTCTTCTTGTGTGCCTTAATAAACCTTAAGAAAAACAAAAAAATTAGTTGTAGCTTTTAGTTAGTTTACTTTCCATGCCTGTAGTAGTAGTAATTAAAAAGAAAACCCAAAAAAATTTCTCATTCTTCTTTTGCTTGTTGGGGCTTTCCAGTGTAAATAGTTTTGTTTCTTTTCTTTGGGGGTCGAGAGGAGAAGACCATAATGAAAATGTTGAGCGGCTCTCATATGTATTATTGTTGATCTAACAAAGAGCCCATATTACCTTGTCTTCTCTTTTGAATTGAATGCTTGCAGATTCCAGCTTAGTCCAATGCACGTGCACTATTATTATTATCCACATTGTTCGGTCGTGCAAGTGAAAGGCAATAATGATGATATATGATGAACTGATTGAGATGAGAAAAGCTGGTATGAACTCGACCTCTCTTGTTTTTGTAAATATGATTAGTTCATCGTTCTTGATTTAGCCTATTATGAAAGAAACATATTTGCAATGACAATTAGAGATTGTAGTTGCTTATGCCATGCTTAATTAGCTAGGAGCTTATAATGGTTTATCTTGCGTGCCAACATGCTATTAAAATGGTTGTGATGTGGTATGATAGGGTGGTATCCTCTTTTGAATGATTCGAGTGGCTTGACTTGGCACATGTTCACGCATATAGTTGAAACAAAATCAACATAGCCTCCACGATATTTATGTTCATGGTGCATCATATCCTACTCATGCTTGCATTCGGTGTTGATTAATTTTAATGCATGTTCATGACTGTTGTCGCTCTCTAGCTGGTAGCTTCCCAGTCTTTTTCTAGCCTTCACTTGTACTAAGCGGGAATACTGCTTGTGCATCCAATCCCATAAACCCCAAAGTTATTCCATATGAGTCCACCATACCTACCTATATACGGTATCTACCTGCCGTTCCAAGTAAATTTGTATGTGCTAAACTCTAAACCTTCAACTAAACATTATGTTTTGCATGCTCAAATAGCTCATGTATCAAATAGGGCTGTCTGTATCCTCCATGCTAGGTGGGTTATTCTCAAGAGGAGTGGACTCCGCTCCTCACTCACGAGAAAATGGATGGTCACCGGGATGCCCAGTCCCATGCTTTAAGCAAATCAAATCAAAATAATTGCAAACAAAACTCCCCCAGGATTGTTGTTAGTTGGAGGCACCCGTCATTTTGGGCAAGCCATGGATTGATGCTTGTTGGTGGTAGGGGAGTATAAACTTTACCATTCTTCTTGGGAACCGCCTATAATGTGTGTAGCATGGAAGATATTGAGATCTCTCGGTTGTTATGTTGACAGTGAAAGTATACCGCTCAAAATATTATTCATATCTATTTCAAAACCGATCTCTGGCACCTTTACAAATCCCAGCTTCCCTCTGCGAAGGGCCTACCTATTTACTTTTATGTTGAGTCATCATCCTCTTATTAAAAAGCACCAGTTGGAGAGCACCGCTGTCATTTGCGTCCATTACTGTTAGTTTACATTGAGTATGACTGTGACTGGATCTCTTTTACCATGAATTACAATGTCTAGTCAGTCCTTGATCTTTAAAGGTGCTCTGCATTTATGTTTTGGGGTCTCAGAAAGGGCTAGCGAGATACCATCTTGTTATATCATATCATGATTGTTTTGAGAAAGTGTTGTCATCCGAGATTTGATATTATTGCTCGCTAGCTGATTATGCCATTGATATGAGTAAACATGATACCTAAATGTTATTGTGAATATGGTTAGTTCATAATCTTTGTTGAAAACTTGAATACCGGCTTCACATATTTAGAACAACAAGAGAAAACCGAGTTTGTAAAAGTTTTTCTTTATCACTTTCAGTTTATCAACTGAATTGCTTGAGGACAAGCAAAGGTTTAAGCTTGGGGGAGTTGATACGTCTCCGTCGTATCTACTTTTCCAAACACTTTTGCCCTTGTTTTGAACTCTAACTTGCATGATTTGAATGGAACTAACATGGACTGACGCTGTTTTCAGCAGAATTGCCATGGTGTTACTTTTATGCAGAAATAAAAGTTCTCAGAATGACCTGAAAATCAACGGAGATTTATTTTGGAATATATAAAAAATACTGGAAGAAGAATCCACGTCAGGGGGCCCACACCCTGTCCACGAGGGTGGGGGCGCGCCTACCCCCTGGGCGTGCCCCCCTAACGCTCCACCGACCTCAACTCCAACTCCATATATTCGTGTTCGGGGAGAAAAAAATCAGAGAGAAGGATTCATCGCGTTTTTACGATACGGAGCCGCCGCCAAGCCCTAAACTCTCTCGGGAGGGCTGATCTGGAGTCCGTTCAGGGCTCTGGAGAGGGGAATCTGTCGCCATCGTCATCATCAACCTTCCTCCATCACCAATTTCATGATGCTCACCGCCGTGTGTGAGAAATTCCATCATAGGCTTGCTGGACGGTGATGGGTTGGATGAGATTTATCATGTAATTGAGTTAGTTTTGTTAGGGTTTGATCCCTAGTATCCACTATGTTCTGAGATTGATGTTGCTATGACTTTGCTATGCTTAATGCTTGTCTCTAGGGCCCGAGTGCCATGATTTAAGATCTGAACCTATTATGTTTTCATCAATATATGAGATTTCTTGATCCTATCTTGCAAGTATATAGTCACCTATTATGTGTTATGATCCGTTAACCCTGAAGTGACAATAATCGGGATGATTACCGGTGATGACCGTAGTTTGAGGAGTTCATGTATTCACTATGTGTTAATGCTTTGGTCCGGTACTCTATTAAAAGGAGGCATTAATATCCCTTAGTTTCCAATAGGACCCCGCTGCCACGGGAGGGTAGGACAAAAGATGTCATGCAAGTTCTTTTCCATAAGCATGTATGACTATATTCGAAATACATGCCTACATTATTACATTGATGAACTGGAGCTAGTTCCGTGTCACCCTATGTTATGAATGTTACATGATCGATCGCATCCGACATAATTCTCCATCACCGATCCATTGCCTACGAGCTTTCCTTATATTGTTCTTCACTTATTTACTTTTCCGTTGCTACTGTTACCATCACTACAAAACCCAAAAATATTACTTTTGCTACCGTTACCATTATTATCATATTAGTTTGCTACTAAATACCTTGTTGCAGATATTAAGTTTCCAGGTGTGGTTGAATTGACAACTCAGCTGCAAATACTTGAGAATATTCTTTGGCTCCCCTTGTGTCGAATCAATAAATTTGGGTTGAATACTCTACCCTCGAAAACTGTTGCGATCCCCTATACTTGTGGGTTATCAAAGATGGACATTGATGATAGTGTTACTATCTATAAAGCTCGACTTGTTGCAAAATGTTTCAGATAAATTCAAGGTGTTGACTACGATGAGATTTTCTCACTCGTAGTGATGCTTAAGTCTGTCCGAATCATGTTAGCAATTGCCGCATTTTATGAAATCTGGCAAATGGATGTCAAAACTGCATTTCTTAATGGATATCTTAAAGAAGAGTAGTATATGATGCAACCAGAAGGTTTTGTCGATCCTAAAGGTGCTAACAAAGTGTGCAAGCTCCAGCGATCCATTTATGGACTGGTACAAGCATCTCAGAGTTGGAATATATGCTTTGATGAGGTGATCAAAGCATATGGTTTTATACAGACTTTCAAAGAAGCCTGTATTTACAAGAAAGTGAGTGGGAGCTCTGTAGCATTTCTGGTATTATATGTGGATGACATATTGTTGATCGGGAATGATATAGAATTCCTCGATAGCATAAAAGGATAATTGAATAAGATTTTTTCAATGAAAAACCTCAGTGAAGCTACTTACATATTGGGCATCAAGATCTATAGAGATAGATCATGACGCTTGATAATTTTTTTCAATGAGTACATACCTTGACAAGATTTTGAAGTAGTTCAAAATGGAATAGTCAAAGAAGGAGTTCTTGCCTGTGTTGCAAGGTGTGAAGTTGAGTAAGACTCAAAACCCGACCATGGTAGAAAATAGAAAGAGAATGAATGTCATTCCCTATGCCTCAGCCATAGGTTCTATAAAGTATGCTATGTTGTATACCAGACCTATGGTGTACCTTGCCATGAGTTTGGCAAGGGGGTACGATAGTGATCCAGGAGTGGATCACTGGACAGCGGTCAAAGTTATCCTTAGTTACATAAGAGGACTAAGGAAATATTTCTCGGTTATGGAGGTGATAAAGTGTAACGCCCCGAGACCGATGTGCCAGGTGTCCTCCAGTTATTCGCTGTTGTTGCCTTGTCTTTGCTTGCGTGTCATGCATTTCATATCATGTCATCATGTGCATTGCATCATCATGTTTTCAAAACTTGCATCCGTCCGGGTTCCCCAGTTCCGTCCGTCGTCCATTCTGAGCCCAGACACACTTGCACGTGCCCGCGGCATGTCCGAAATAGTATTTTATAAGTGGCCAGAAAATGTTCTCGGAATGGGTTGACAGTTGGCATGTGGTGTTGTTATGTTGTAGGTAGGCCGCCTGCCAAGTTTCATCGCATTTGAAGTTTGTTTGATAGCCCAACGGATAACTTTAGCGACATTATAGTCAGTCTAACGTCGGACGTTTTCGGCCTCCGGAAATAGATGCCGGGCCCTCCCTCTCTCTTCTCCCCCTCGCAGTCTCGCCACAGCCCACCTAGTCCATCCTCCTTCCCCTCTTCACTTTCGGAGTTGTCCGATGCGACCGCACGGTCCGAAACCCTCTCTGCACAGTGCATCGAACCCCTCACGTGCGCGTCCGAAATTGTCCCGGACCCAACCCGGGCAGTCATCACCGTTGGATCCGGATCATCCCCAAACGTCTACAAAACGTCTCCGTTTTCTTATTTGGGCTCCCTAGCCTATTTTTCCCAGCCGTTCGATTTTAATCGGAGGCTCCAGATAGCCCCTAACCTATTTCACCTGAGGTATATATTTGGTCCAACCCTAAAAATTAGGAGGTCTATCCCATCCACCCTCCTGCCCGCCGCCACCTACCTACCCTCTCCCTCTCGGGATCCATCCTCTCCTTGTTTTCCACGCCCAACCAACCAGCGCCTCCCCTTGATCCCCAGCCACCTCTCTGCTGCTCGAGTCCCCAACCACCAGCAACCAATGGTGCTCGAGGCCTCCCCTGCCTCGCCTCACGTCTCCCCGTTGCTGCCCGACCTCGCCGGCCGTTTGATCGAAAGCCGCTGCCCTGGCCAACTTGCGCCACCTCCAGCCTCGTCCTCGTCTGCGCGGGAGACGAGCGACCGAAGCGCAATGCCGAGTTCCCCTACATCAAGCCGTTTCTTCGCCGCGTCCTCGTCGGAGATGGACTCCGGCCGTTCCTTTTTCCTTCTTCCGTCTCTGCATTCCATCTCTTTTACCTTATCTCTGAATCTGTCCTTTGCTTCTCTGAATATCAGCACCTTGGTTGCCGCCCCAAGCTTCGTCGCGGGTCGCCTCCGTCCCGCCTTCGTTCAGGTTCGCAGCCCGTGTGGCCGGATCCGCCTGTCCACGTCTGTTTCAGCGCCGCCGTTTCCTGCTCCTCCACCTCACCTTTCGCCCTAGCTGCGAGCCACCGCCGCCCGGATCCTCCCCGAGCTCCAAGTCCTGCGCCTGCTGGCCCTGTCGCGAGTCCCCAGCGCCGCCTCCTTCTGTTCGAGCGAGGGAGACGAGCGAGGACTTTTCCTGCATCGAGCCTGCGTCCCTCCCTCACATTGACTACGGCCTCGATCCGAGCCAACGTGTACGAGCGCCAGAACCCAGCTTCCCCTGCCTCACCCACGGGCCTCCTCGTTCGGCCCAGCTAGATCTGGCCGTTGGGTGAGCAGCCTCCCGGCCTTTTCCACTGTTGGGCCAGCCTCTGTTTCGGCCCAACACATGTTTTTTTTCTGAACGTTTTAGCTTTTATTCCAGAGTTTCCAGTTTTGCAGAAAACCCCTTCGGGATCATGCATTTAATAACTTCTAAACCGTGCATCGGATTAAAATGAATTATTTATGAAACTTGCTTAGAATTTCATCTAGTTTAATAATATGCAACTTTCATCTATGTTTAAAAATGTTTAAAATGCTGTTTGTTTTAATTTGCTTAAATAACTTGCTAAAACGGTTTAAATCATAACTAATTAACCGTAGCTCCGAATTTAATAAACTTTATATGTAAATGGGGTAGAAAAATGCCTAGTTTAACATGGTGGGTTTAGTTTGCATGTTTAATAACTTTAAAATTGTGTTTAGGGCAGAACAGCACCAAACCTAATATATGCATATGGGGATTTACCGGAATTGTTGTTAGTTGCTTCCGGCCTCATTTAAACTTGCATAGATAGGTAGTTTTCATTTGTTTCACCCTCTTGCCATGTTTAACAACATTTAATTTTGTTGGGTACATAAACGAGAGCGAACTAAATAACTTGAATGTGGTGTTTCGTCAATATGCAGCGGAGTTGCATATTGAGCTCCACTTAATTTGTAGGATTGCTTGTGCACTTTGCCATGCCATGCCCTCTTTAAACCGGACATGCATCATACTTGGTTGTGCATCATGCCATGTTCATGTGTTGGTTGTTTACTATGTTGTGTGCTTCTTTCCGGTGTTTGCTTCTTCGGGTTGGTTCCGGTAAAGTCGTGTTTGTGAGGAACCGTTCATCTACATCTGTTTGTCTTCTTCATGGGCTCGTTCTTCTTCCTTACAGGATTTCAGGCAAGATGATCATACCCTCGAAATCACTTCTATCTTTGCTTGCTAGTTGCTCGCTCTTTTGCTATGCCTATGCTGTGATACCTACCACTTGCTTATCATGCCTCCTATATTGTTGAACCAAGCCTCTAACCCACCTTGTCCTAGCAAACCGTTGTTTGGCTATGTTACCGCTTTGCTCAGCCCCTCTTATAGCGTTATTAGTTGTAGGTGAAGATGAAGTTTGTTCCGTGTTGGAACATGGAGATGTTGTTCCTTGTTGGAACATGTTTACTTGTTGGGATATCACAATATATCTTATTTAATTAATGCATCTATATACTGGGTAAAGGGTGGAAGGCTCGGCCTTATGCCTGGTGTTTTGTTCCACTCTTGCCGCCCTAGTTTCCGTCATATCCGTGTTATGTTCCTGGATTTTGCGTTCCTTACGCGGTTGGGTAATAATGGGAACCCCTTGACAGTTCGCCTTGAATAAAACTCCTCCAGCAATGCCCAACCTTGGTTTTACCATTTGCCAGCTAGCCTTTTCTTTCCCTTGGGTTTTGCAGACTCAAGGGTCATCATTATTTTA